>NC_059129.1:21894912-22197942 GCF_020740605.2 Lemur catta
CCCCACAGTGTGCGGAGCAAGGCCCACCTGTCCTCGACCAGGCGAGGAACCTCCTGGAAGCTCAGAGGCAAAGGGACCTGCCGAGAGGCCTGGTGGAGGAAAGGCGGAGCTGAGACCAGACCTCACGGTCTGAGTCCGGCAGACTCGGACCACGCCGTGCACTTGGCCTTGACTGGTCTCGGTAACACCTGCGGCATTTCTCTCTTGTTCCTCCTGAGATGTTCGTTCTTGTGGTCACCAATGGAGACCACCGTGAGTTCCGCTTGGAACCTGTTGGCCCCCCGAGTGTCATCGATGTCCTAGGACGGGGCTGGCAGCCCAGCGTGCTCGGATGTGCTCTGGGCCCCGCCATTCTTTCATCACTCAATGAATGTTTGTGTCACGTGCTGTTCTAGATGTTAGACCCTATGGATCCAGGAAAGTCAGGATCTTGACTGACTTGTTTATCAAGACCCTTGCTGTCCTGAACCCAGTGAGTCTGTGTTCCAGTGGGGAGAGAGGCAATACACCAGTAGTCAAACCAGCAAACAAAAATCTGATAGTGGTCAATGCTATGAAGAAAAGAGACCAGGGACAACATGAGAAATACAGGAAAGAGACCTGGATGACAAGGACCCAGGCACATACAAGCCCAAGGGAAGACCATCCCATAGAAGGTTTGGCAGGTGCAAAGGCCCTGGGGTAGGCAGGGGCTTAATGAGCGAGAGACCATGCAGCGGGGCAGGAGCCTGTGGAGCCGTGGTGGACTTTGCTCAGGAACGAAAAGGGAGACAGAGGATCTGACCAAGACCCTAAGACCAGGATCTCGCGGACTAAATGCCACAGATGAAAAGTAGGTCATCAGTCACCTCAGCACTTCCTAGTTCAACCAGAAACAGACCCTCCAGAGAAGACCAGAGAAAAGGTCTCAACACAAAGGAATTTGAGAGAAGAGATGACAAAGGCTTGAAAACGAATGACACATGAAAACAGAAGATGAAACTCAGATGGCTTTGGGGGGACAGGGCTGCAGGGATCCCACAGACAAGCCAAGAAGGAGGCCTGTCGGGCTGGACAGGGGAGCTTGGGGAAGGGAGACAATGGTGGGAGGTGAGAAGTGGCCGGATTAGAGGTGTATTTTGAAGGTGGAGCCCAGATCCCCATGGAGGAGAGGAAGGGGGAGCTGGGGCTTTGCTCTGTTCACGTGGCTGCTGTTGTCCCCGAGCCTGCTGCATCCCAGCGTCACCCACCCTGGTATTATTTTAACTGCTTCTGCATCCGTCTGTCCCCCCACGTGGACACTGATTGTCCACAGAAGGTTGGGGGGCATTTCCTTCTCGCCCCACTATGGGCTGAGGATAAGTCTGGCTGCCTCTAGCCCATGGCCTAGGGCAAGTTTCCTCCCTGTGATATCCACAGCCTGTAAAAATTATAGATTATATAATGTCTAGGAGGAAAAAAATACAACCAGCACATCAAATAATATTGGCTCTCCGTTTAAAGCAGTGATAAAAGTTTCCTTTTAAAATAAGCGCATTTAGATAAAACAGGGAGTTGATTTGGAGAAGAAAATTTAAGCACTAGATTTTATTTCATCGAATCTAAGATGCCATTGACTGCAAGGTTCATCGTTATTTTATGAAGTACTAAGAAAGAAGGAATCCAGTAAACTACGGCCCGGCACTCGCGTCTCATCAGTTCTCAGCGTTCCAAATCAGAGACGTGAAAATGTGAGAAGGAAAAGAAAATGCGTCTTAGACAGTCAGTGGATGCAGGGGTGATACGTGGACGTGGTTTTAACCTGGCAAAGAGGGCACAGGAGTGACACTGATCTAGGGTGGCTGCCTCGAGGGCAGAGGCTGTGGCCTCATACTCTTTTCAGAACTGAGCACCTGTCTGGGAACCTGGTGGCCTAGACATGGCTGCCTTTGAAGCCCCAGGAGGCGACATGCCCGTCGTTCTCACGGAGCAGGGAAACAGTAGAGAATTTTCGGAGACCTTCCATTTTGCCCACCAGCGTCCCTCCCTTTCCCAGATGCGTGTGTGTACACACGTGGGTTCCGTGAGCCCATGTTACAAGTGCCTTTTCAAGGATATTAACCAATGAGAGCCACTCAAATGAGAAATGATTGTCAAAACCTTATGGCTCTGATTCACCTATGCATCCTTCCTAATTAAAGACAGCTTGAGTTTTCCCATTCTTCCTCAAATAAGCCACTTATTGTGCTACCCAGTCCTGTGTTAGTGGGTTTGCAGAATGTCTCTAGAAACTCCACTGTGTGCATCTCTGGGCTCTTGGTCTTGTGGAAAAGTACTGCTCTCCGGGCAAGACCATTCCGTGGATCGTCATCCAGTTGGAAATGCTGCACAGGGACTCTGTGTGCTCTGTGATCTCCTGTTCTCTGCACTTCCACTCTCTTCGAATTGCTTGTGGGTTTCGACACAACCTTCCCCAGCCTAGTGCCTTGGGAGATGGCCACACGAATCTCATTTCTCTTGGATTGCCAAGGTTGCGGTTTCTTGTTCATTTTTATCATGATTTTCGCATCATCGGGAAACTGAAAGAGCATTTGGAAGACTTCCTTTTAGATGATCTTGTTCAGCGAGTTCAGCTCACATGGACTTTCAGTGTGCGCCCGACCTGCGATCCCACCGGGTGCAGTAGCGGTGGGTGATGTTTATTGAGCACTTGCTGCGAGTCAGGCGCTGTGCTAAACACTGACGTTCATCGTCGCTAAATCCTCATTGCAGCTCCGCAGTGGACCTGCTGCTTTTATTCTCACTTTGCAGACAAAGAAGTTGTCCAGGGCCTGAATTTTGGGAATGGTGAAGAGACATGGGACTGGAACCCAGGTGTTCCGATTCGAGAGCCAAGGTCTACGCTGCCATGTGACGAGAGAATGTCTACCGTGCCGTGTTTCTGACAGTGGGTGTGAAGGTGAACTTCAGAGATGGGGCGTGAGGAGGTTCATTAAAGCATCTCATATTCCAGACAAACCGCTGCTGCACAGCCAACTGTGGGCTTGTCACTCCCCTGGGTGACAACAGGTGGAGTCACTTCAGTCACAGGCATTGTCACCTCTTTTCACAGGTAACAGGACCGTCCATCACCAGCACTGACTCTTTTGTCTGTGGAGAAGGGCTGGCTCTTTGAGCCTGGATTTTCCTGCTTTCCAAAGAGCGGGACGTGCTCTGAAATCAGAGCAAGAGGAGGAAAGAGCTCTCTCGCTTTGTGGCTCCCTCGTTTATTCCTCAGACTGCAAGAATCTCAGCAGCAGCAGCTTCGGTGGGTCTCTCTGGTGCTCAGGAGAACAACCCATCCGGACCCCCAGGTTTCGACCCCACATTCCAGACTTCCTGATCCCCAAGCAGCCACCAAGTGGCTGCTCCAAGGTGGAGGCTGCCCTGGGGCGCACAGGGGACACACCCTGGTCCTCCAGCTGCTCGCGGAACCCGGCCATCATGTGTACACTCCTGAGCTGCCCTTGGGGTGACAGCCAGCCAACTTTCAGGTGTGTGCGGGAGGCCACCCGGAATTTCACGGACACACGTCTGAGCACATGCTTCACAGACACACGTGACCACAGACACACGCCTGAGCCCGGCCCAGATCAGCCAAGCCAGCGTGGCCAGAGGACAGCCCAGCAGGATCGCGAGCAAGTTAAACTTTGCTGGTTTCAAGCACGCGCGCGTGGGTATGAATTGCTACCTACTTAGTACGTTTTGGAGATGAAATCTTTTGATAGCTAAAAGCAAATAATGATCTCACCTGTTAGTGACTCTGTCGGATCCTCAGACCTGCTTTCACTCCTGCTCACTCAGAACCAGATGTTTGGAAACTCCCGCCTGGCACTGATCAGCTGGGCCCAGGGGAGAGGAGAGCACAGCAGCAACGTGGTGCCGGCGGTCCCTGCGGTCACTCCATCAGGAAAACAGTCCTGGCTTGTCCTGTGTGCTGTCCCTGGTCCCTGAGGGAGCAGTCCTGGGGGACTCCAGACACCCTGTTATCTGCAGCACCAAGCCACCCGAGCACTGAGCCACGTTCTTAGGAATCTTACTGTATGGCAGAGCTATTTTTATATTTTAAAAAATGTTTTAAACAGTAGTATTTTATGGGATTGTACCCTGAGGCTGTGTAATGCAGGGCATGGTTTAAAAATTGATTAAATAAATAAAATTCTGACCCACACAAGCCGGGGGGAAGGCCAGACTAGCTCTGGCTCCTACTGGGACGGAATTTAGAGAATCTGTACACGGGTTTGTTTTTGCTCCGGGAGAATGAAGGCATTTTTAACAACAAAGAAGGAGTTGCTGTCTGGCATGACTACATCGGGCAGGACCCAGTTCGTTTGCCTGTGACCGTCACTGTGTACGAGGTTGGAGCAGACTCTCTGGGCAGAAATTGCCCATTTCTCTACAGAAAAACTCAGATTCAGAGGGTCACTCAAAAGTAGCCAAAATTGCTCTGAAATAATTTGGAAGAAAATAATTTAGCTAAATAAATATTGTATAAAAGTCATAATATGAAAACAGCGAACCAGCTAGCAGGTCGTTAGGATTAGAGAAATTGGCTTCGATGGCTCTGAAAGGTGGGTCTATTTTGTATTAAAAAGGCACTTTGTTCTGTTCTGAAGTCAAGGCCGCTGTAGTCCCAAAGGTGCTGACGAGGCTACACAGCTCGGGTGTGGGATGTGGGGCCGCCAGTGGGGCCCGGGCAGGAGGCCCGGCCACCAAGCACAGGTCTCCTCCAGGACGCCCGTGGGGGCTTGGAAATCCCACCTCCCTGCTCCTCCTCTGGGAGATGTCTGATAGGTTTTAGTCTACTGAAAGCTCTGAGAAGTTGAGAACTTCTTTAACCTTTTTTTTTTAAAAAAAACCACATAATTTTCAAACTTATTTAACCAAAGAACCCCATTTTGCAAAGTGCTATATTTGCATAATTTTCAGTATATATTTTCCCCACAAATGTTAAATCTTCATTATCTGTTTATACTTAATACAACTAGCAAGAGTTTTACGTTATTCACTCGTTTACGTACGTGTATGTGAGAACCTTTGTCTCCATGTTGTCATCCTCCTCTGAACCAAGGCACCTGTGCTCGCAGCAATGAATATATTTTTCTTCATCCTCGGTCGAGTTGCTGGAGCCCGTTGGCCACAGACTGGCTGCAGGCCCCTCCCGGGGTCTCACTAAATCTCCCTGCTTCTCTTTCATCCTCTCCTGTCCCTGTGACTGTGTCAGGAGCTGGCAGTCACCATGCCAGTGACACAGGAGGACTTTGTACACCTCAGAACCAAGCCCGTCCTGGAAACAGGTGGGCCGTGCCCCTGCCCAGCGCCCGCCGGCTGGGTGTCCCTCCCTCCTGGCGTCAGTGATGGGGCGGGCTCCTCCCTCTCTGTGCTGTCTGCTCCGCTCTTTCCTTTGTCAGCACCACTTATCAAGCTTAAGCTCTAATTACACTTATCTGTGCTGAAAATTGGCTATTATCACCATGTAAACTCCTCCTGATTGTAAGAAATACTTCCCTGCAAACTGTAGCGCCCGTCCCCTTGTTATCGCAGCAGCACAGACAGGGCTCAGCCGCCTCGCTGAGCCAAGCTCCTCTCTCCCCTTTGCCTCCGGCGGCTGCAGGCGTGAGCAAGGTGGTGACGGTGGAAGTGAGGGGCAACTGGCAGCGCTGGCTCAAGGTGCGGGACCTCACAAAGGGGGTGACCTACTTCTTCCGTGTCCAAGCGAGGACCATTACCTACGGGCCCGAGCTCCAAGCCAACGTCACGGCGGGGCCAGCGGAGGGTGAGTGGAACTCCAGGGCAGAGGTTCCGCGTCAGGGCCAGCTTGAGCCTCTCGCCCTGCTCCCCGGGCAGGGGGTTTGTCCCCGGGCTGGGGATTTGTCCCTGGGCTGGGGATTTGTCCGCGCTCTCAGCAAAGCAGCATTGGCAACTCCAAGCCGCCAGAAACTCAGGGATATTTGGGCAATCTGGGAGTCCTCAGTCACATGGGCATGTGAATTTCTGCAGGGGCACCTGTTACGTACAGACGAGCAAACTCTTAGATTTTAAGCCTGTATTGTTTTTCTGGGAAGAATATAAGAGAAAATAAGTGAACTGGATTTTTGAAATACAATAAACAAGAAAATTTAAAAGTTTCCATGCCTTGAAGAAGGGCCATGTCACGTCCTGCTCAGCCAATGGCTTGGTCTTTGTTTCCGCACTCTGAGGCCGTGGGCAGCGGCGCTGATGTTCGGGGAGCCCGTGGGGTCCTGCCGCGGTGCTGGGCACCCGGCACGCATTTTCACCTCCCAGTCCTCTGAGAGCCTCCCCGTTTTAAGGTGAAAAACCATGACTGAGCCAGGTTAAGTAACCTGCCCAGAGACCCAGGGGCCTTAACGGATCTGACCCTGTGCTGTGACATCTCCCCGTGCAGGGGATGATGAGCCCCTGCGGTCACATGTCTACCCTCCCTTCTCTTCTTCATCCCACAGGGTCCCCGGGTTCCCCCAGAGATGTCCTGGTCACCAAGTCCACCTCTGAGCTGACCCTGCAGTGGACCGAGGGACGTGCTGGCAGCACACCCACCATGGGCTACGTCATAGAGGCCAGGCCCTCAGGTAGGGGCGTCGGCGTTACGGGAAAGGGGCTCCGATGTTGGGGTCCACTGAGACCCCGTGAGTCCTTGGCTTTGCGAGAGAAAGGATTCGGGCGAGGGCCGACAGAATAAAATGAAAGCAAGTTTACTTGGGACATGCAGAAGACCTACACCACAGACAGGGTGGACGCTAGTTCTCCCTGCTGAGAACAGTGCCTGTGGGTCTTTTGGTTTTGTTTTGTTTTTTTTTTTTTTTTTAATTTAAGCTGACTTAATCATAGGCTAAACAGAGCAGGAATATTCATGTTCTTTCTTGGAACGGGGTGATGATTTCCTAAAACCGGAAACCTCCCTTTCCTTTACTTACAGGGTCCCTCCCAGAACCACCATGGTGTCGGTGGGAGTTCCCTTCAGCCTGCTGACCTCGTCGTATGGCTGGGGTGTGATGAGCCGCAGGGCCATTCAGTGGCTAATTTCCTTGCCATCTTGGTTTTGACGAGTCTTAGCTTGTTCTGTCGCCACATCCTGTCTTTGCTCAGGGTGGCTGGGGCTTTTGACTCGTGTTAAGCAGAGCCTGCCAGTTCCCCATCTCATCTGGGCGGAGGAATGGTGTCTCAGCCCAGCTGAAAGCAACGTTCCTCAGAGTCCCAGTGTCGGAGCCTTTGGCCACTTTCTCTTTCAGCATCTCCCCAGCACAGCGGAGACAAGAGGGCAGTTGTGTTGGAAGAAGAGGCTCACGTCTCCCTCTCCGCCTTTCGGGTTTATAATCACAGCTGTGCTATTAACCCCAGGGCATTCAATTCGGATGTTTCAGCCACGTGGCACTCACTTAGGAGGATGGTAATTGTCATTCTCAGAAATAGGCGGAGGAGAACTTAGGGACATGTAAGACATTTTCTACTCATCAGGGAGATCCGGGAGTGTTTCAGGAACTCATCTCGGGGTTCCGAATGTTTGCACACGGGCTGGGAAGAGTCACACTCATTTCTGACACTGTGGATATTCTTATTAACAGAGACACCAGCACATCATTTGCTTCATCTTTTAAGTTTCTGAAAATGAGGTCTAAGATCCATTTCCAACTCTATTCACCCGAAGAATTTTCTTCCCTCCATTCGACTTTAATAACTAAGGACGGACATTATTGGAAAATGAATTTCTGATGAGTTAAGTTGGATATTACTGCTTGGAGTTGGAGGTACCACCAGGCCTAGGGAGCACTGAGCAGCTTCACGGTGACCTTCAGCTGGTTGCACAGTTAATCATGAACATCTGAGCATGAAGATATGCTATGTGCCAGGGAGGCATTCGGGAAGCGAACCATCAAACCCCACCTGCCAGATGGGCTGCAGAGCTAGGAGCCGTTTTAGTCTAATATTTAAAGAGGCTATTAGACCAGGAGGAAAGATCCCAAAAGTTACATCCATCACTGTGTCAGAGTCATTTGTTCCCTCCTCCTCCACCAAATTGCTTTTGAAAGATGACTAGTTAAATTGCCTTCTAGAAACTTCTAAGGAGAAAGCTAGTGCAGAAGACCAAAAAAAAATTTCTACTTAAAGGCAACATGAAAATGTATTTTGCTCAAGAATTCAAAAATTCAGGATTGCTAGCCTGAGCAACGCATTTGTGCTGTGCTGGAAACAGTGGGTCCCCACATCAATGAGGAATCTGAGCCTGGCAGGGTCTTTCCATGGGCACCGGACCCCCATACCTTGAAGCAGATGGCCCTGGAATAGCCAACTGGCTTCTACTGATGACATTTGGCTCAAGAGCCTGGCCAGAGAGTGCCAGAGCTATGCAGGGAGGGTCCTAGTGAGATCTGGGCCCCAGCTGAGGGGCTGCAGAGGCCCGGTGTAAGGAAACAACTCAAACTTTTCCGCCCCAAATCTAGGAGAGCATTTATTACAAAGATTACTTGTTAATTCTTCAAACCCACCAAGGGGCCCATGGACAGAATTCAGGGGATCGATGAACTCAGATGGGAAAAAAATACATTTTTATTTTCACTGGCCTCTAACGGAAATTTAACATTTACTTTGATTATGAACTTGGTGTATTTGTTTGCCAGGGCTGCCGGTAACAAAGCACCACAGACTAGGTGTTCTAAAAAACAGAAATTTTTTGTCTCGCAGTTCTGGAGGCCGGAAGTCCAAGATCAAGGTGTCGGCAGGGCTGGTTCCTTCTGAGGCCGTTCAGGACGCCCTCCTGGCTCCTGGGGGTTACTGATGCTTCTCCTCATCCCTGTGGTCGTCTTCACATAGTGATCTCCCTGTCTGCGTCCAAACTTCCCCATTGATAAGGACACCAGTCATATTGGAACAGGGTTTACCCAACCCCAACGTGACCTCCTCCTAACCCATTACATCTACAGTGGCCCTATTTCCAAATAAGGTCATTCTGAGCTATTAGGGTTAGGACTTCCACATATGAATTAGCAGTGGTCTGCAGGGGCAAAATTCAACCCATCACAATAGGTGAGAAACCACATGAGCAACAGTAGGACCTGTGACAGCAACAGAAATCATGGATACTTTCCTATGACATTCCAGCTAGCACAGACATTTCACCATATTGCTTATGCTTGTCATTACTTTGAAATTATGACTGTTTGTGGACTCTCTGCTAGACCTTGTCATCTCATGAGTTCATGAAGAAGCAGAGACTTCTAAGCTACTCTGGGATAATGGTGGTCACGGGTCACCTAAACCCAACTCCCCACACATCTTCCAAAGAACCATCTGGCTAAACAAGTAGCACAGAGGAAACCACCCAGAATCTTCACTTCTGACACCACTAGGAGACAGAGGCTGCTAGGAACTGTCTCAAGGTCATTGTAAGCATTGCTGATGTAATTGGTGTCCTGTAATCTTACTTTATCCATCTGAAGCCATTCTGAGAGGGTGTCCTTAAGGGTCAACAGATTGCCGAAGGGACCCATGGAGCTAAGAACAGATTAAGAAGCCTGCACTAACAACCACAGAAGAGTCCTGCTGCCTGCTTTCCTCCACCTGAGTGCCTGTCTCCCTGGCTGCAGACTGAGAATCCCAGGGGACCTGTGGCCGTAAAAGGGAGGAGACGGTCTGCATCTCGACTGTGTCACGCAGGTGTCTGGGTGGTGACACGGTAGCACAGTTTTGCAAGATGCTGCCGGTGAGGGAAACCGAGTAAAGGGACACAAGCTCACTCTGGATCATTTCTCATCACTTCATGGGGCTCTACAAATATCTCAAAATAAAAAGCTTATTTTAAAATAATAAATTTTAAAAAGCCACGGGTGGTCTCCCCAGCCTGTTCAATCAAGTGCACCAATGCGCCTTTGAAAAGAGCGTCCTCCTGTCACACATCAGCCTGTGAGGATGTGCCATCCGCGGCCAGCCACGGTGCCTGGGCTTAGCATCTTAACGCTAGTCAACACTTCTGGGCATTTTCAAAGAGATGATAAGGCGTTGCTTCTCAGGCTTGCCCCGGGAGCTGTTTCATTTCTCCTCTGCCTATCACATGCTCATCACCCACCAAGCTGAAGGACATGGGAGGCCTGTTGTCCAGACAGTGCTGCGTCCGGGCTCTGGAGGCAACATGAATGAGAACTAATTGGCACGTCGGCTGGGGGTCACGCTGAGCCCCACGCCTTGGAGGAGCTGCCCAAACGTGGAGGAGTCAGTGGGAGGTCTGAGCTGGGCAGGCGTGGAGCCAGCAGTGGACACTGACCAAGGGGGAGCTAAAACGTGGCGAGAAACTGACCAGGAAGATGCCTTCTTTACCAACAAGTACTAAAGATTTTGCTTTCACTTCCGCTTTGCTACTTGACATCAGAAAGCATATTGCCAATGATTTCGCCTTTCGGATCGTTAACGGAACCAGAGCAGGCTGCTGGACCCGTGGCCTCTCACAGAAAGTTGGGAAAGACGCCCCTCCCCCCTGTGACGAAGGCCAGCAGCAACTCATCAAAGGAAATGCTTCTATGGATTGTCAATATTTAAACACCTTGCGGCACCTGAGGGCTTTGGATCTCAGCTGTCATCTATTACAGGCCTCATTACACAAAGCATTAAGTGCTGTATCATCTCATTTTCCCCACCGAAGCTCTCTGGCAAGGCGCTCTCCGGGCAAGGGAGTGGTTTACTGAAGGCGTACCGGGCCCTGGTTTTTATTAGGAGGGGTCAAATCAGGAGCCCTCGCCACAGGGCAGTGGGAGACAGGGCACCTTGTGCAGGGCAGCCCGGGGTCCGGGGGCTCGGCTCAGCCTGTCTCTCCGCCCCGCCAGATCTCTGCCTCGCCCGTGGGAGCTGTGGTTGCTGCAGAGAGGGTGGGCAGCAGGCCTGGGCAGCCCGGGCAGATGGCAATGTGGCCTCTGCCTCTTCCTTCTGTATCCAGACTTTAACCCCTCAAATTCTTCTGAGTAGCCCCCGTTGCCGCCATAACGTGGAGACACAGAACTGAACAGCAGCTAATGAAATGAGCACCGGACTCAGACACAAGGTCCCCTCTTATTCCTGAGAGCGTGGTGGGAGAGCCCAAGGACATCGCCATCGGATTCTGCCATCGCAACCCGGCCAACACATTCATTTCTCTGGTTGTGTGCAAGTTTCCTCCAAATTGGTGTTGCAAGCTCCGGGGAAGGCAGTGGGAACTGTGCAGTGCGCATATGCAGATGATTTATTTACACAAATTATTCCGAGACATTTTACTGTGTAGATCATGAAGCCTAATTTACATATTTACACAATAGACTGGAATGGCACTAAAGGAACTATAAATATATTTTCCTCTCCAAAGCAGCCATGAAATACATATTTAGAATGTACCCAATGCAGGCAGACATTGAATTGCTTTTTCCACAAATTATGAATTTAGCCCAGAGCTGAGAGCCGGGGAGCTGGAGGCCGGCCCCTGGTCTCATCCCTGAGGGGACACTCCCCGGCAGCGGCCATCCCCTCTCCCGTCCTCCTGGGAGCTTCCCAGCTCCCTCCCGTTCATTGTGTTCATCTTCAGTCCTTGGTGATGGGAGTTTTCAATTGAACAAAGAAGGAAATCAGTGTTTCTCCGAAGGTTTAACATCCATGGAAGTTCCCAAGTCAGCAAATTCAGCAAGAGGGCTGCAGCCACGCTCAGATGGTGCTGCTGGCCCTGTCTGGTCTTTCTCATAACCGAGTTTGTTGACAGCTTGTCAGCTGAGCGTCCCCTTCCCTCCCGGGGCGGGGCTCCCTCCCAGGCCATCCTTCATTTCCTGCCTTGAATGAGGATCAGACACAGGTAATTTTTTTTATCAGATGCATTTAGCCTCGCGTTTAAGCCCCACCTGCTTCAGTTAAATTTCTCACCTAGTTGACCATTGGAACAGAGAGGAATGGCAGTGTTTAAAAAATAAACAACTGACAGGTTTCCATTTGCTGGAAGCCGCAAGCTGACAGCCGAGCGGCTGGTTGTGTGAGTCAGTGGAACCAGCGAGCACAGGCGGTGAATGACAGCTCCATGCGGCATGGAGACCCTGTTTAATTGTCCATGAAATCAAACTTTTGCACTGGCATGACGTCTGCCCTGATACCTGCAGCACACAGCTCTGTTCCGGGCGTTGGAGGGATAAATTGAGCGCCGCAGCCTCGGACGTGCTGCGATGGGATCCATCTCAATTCAGAAAAGAGGCGATCATGTTTCCAGGTTTATTAGGACATTGTCTGGGAACAGATGTGCCTCCTACCGTCTGGGCGGGGGAGACGCTGGCACGGAAGGATAATGGCTGACTCATTCTGCTGGCTGGAAACAAGGAGCTGGGATAGCAAAACCTGTTTATCCTGGAAGAGATTTCCTGTTTGGGGGATCTTTGATATTATCCACTTCTGTCGTTTAAGTAGCCAAACAATATAATAAAGGAAATAAAGACAAGTGGTTTGTAGTCTCTGTAGCAGAACCATCCAGATGGGGGGCGCTGAACTTGCACACGTTGATTCTTGCTCATCTTTCCTTCTGAGGTCACAGGATTTTAGGTTTGTGCTGACAGTGTGGCTTATTTAGGAATATTTTGCAAAGTTTCTTTCTCAGTGGTTTCTCTGCATCCTCAGTGGTGTTTTTCCAACAGTGTTTCTGTACCAAGAGTCCTGGCAGGTGTTCTTTGGGTGGCCAGGGAGGAAAGGGTGGGCCCGGCAGACAGGTGTGAGGGGGTCCCTCCACTGCATGGACCCAGCCCTTCCCCAGATGTCAGCAGTGGAGGCCAGACTGGAGGTGGGCATTGCCCCCAGGAAGTTCAGAGCCCTGGCCCGGGCACGGGGGTTGGGGCCCGAATCAGGCATCTGGGCTCAGCCATTCATCGATGTGGCTTTGGAAGGGCTGTGACTGTTCCCTTCCAGCCAGTCCTGGGTTTTCCCGTGATGGTGACGCTGCTCACGTGGTGGGCAAGCAAAGCCGGGCTGGGGTCTTCAGAACATCCCAGCAAGACTCACCTAGGTAATTGCAAACGGGCTGAACTATGTGCCCAGAATTGCCTGTTAAAAACTTGAAGGCCCCACTCTCCTCTCGGGATGGATTGAGGTGGAAATCCAGGCACTGGGGATGCCCTGGGGTGTGGAAAATCAGTTGCACAAATCTCATTATTGCTAATAGTTCTATAATGTTATTTTTTCCTCCTAATTTGTAGAGATACTTTTCTCCATCATTGATTTATTGAGATATTTAACAGCGTAATACAAATGAGAAAAACAATCCGCAGTTGAGAAACAGAGTGGATGCTTTAACGGCTGCCAAATTTTTTCTTACCCACGCATGGTCCTGGTGTAAATATTAGTGTGGATACGTAGCCCGGTGAATTAACTGGAGTGTAAAATGTGCTGATTTTGTGAAGGCAGAATTAAGCAGAATAAAAATAGGAACATTGTCTTCTATTAATTCAGAAAGAAATTTTCTCGGTATGACATTCTTCCCAACATTTTTGAGTATAAATGGATTGCTAAATAAATCGTTCTGTGTTGAGATTCTGTATCAATATTTTAAAATGTTTTTATGAAAAATGCGCACAATTCCTGGAGCTATGACAGAGCGCTTAAAATAAAATGTGGCCTTTAGGTGATGGTAGAGGAAGGGGAATCATTTTTTACCTCAGTAGTAGGAAGGCATCACAGAAACATTAATGCAAAAGACATTCAGAGAACCCACTCCAGAGGTGTTTAGCCCTTCTTAGAACAGTCTGAAAAACTATTTTGTAGTCTTAGTCTCTTAATTTCAAGGGTTTTAAGCAACACCCAGTTTATAAGAGTCTGTATTTTTGTCTTTAGTCTCTTTCACAGCATAAAATTGTTTATCTTTTTTAGAGGGAAAACAATTTATTCAACATTTAAAGTCCTTAAAACGGTGACTTGCTCATAGTAAGCACTAAATTAAATGGTGGTGGTTTATTATTTACTGAGCCTGCTTGCACTAGGCCCCAAAAAAGGCCACAGGACACAAAGATGGATGGATGGCTGGATGGGATGATGGACCGGTGGATAGATTGGCAGGTGGGTGGATGGGTGGATGGATAGAGGGATAGGTGGTTGAATTAACGTATGGGTGGAGGGATGGGGGCTACATGGATAATGCCAACAGATATATATTGAGCTCTTAAAAAATTCTAGAGCCCAGTGGTACAAACCAATGGGTAAATGTGCTGATATGCTTTGGAAGCCCGTTGGTAAAAGCAAACATCCCCTTGTGGAAAGTGGAGTGGGGTCAAGATTGGGCTAGAAAAGGTGAGTCTGAAAGGGTGAAATGACCTTGCTGATTTTCCTCCATCTGTACCACAGCCTGTGAATAGCTCACTGAGAACAGAAACCACATCTGATTTCCTGAAGGGCAGAACGGGGCCTCACCAAAGAATGGACACTAAAGTGTCTGTGAATCAATAAGTGGGGGTGGCAGGAGAGGAGGAGGCAAAGGGGTTATCCAGGCCCAGGGAGAAGCCTGTGCAGAGGAAATACATGAGCCCCGCCCCCCCCCATTCTCATGCAAAATTCACACACAATATAAATCACATACAAAAATCATTTTGTGCATAAACCTCAGTATCTTAGCAGGGAAAAAAAAGGCTTAGGCCAGCCATGGCTTGCCATTTTGATACTATTAATGGCCAGGAGTATCTTGGTGAGAAATGACTACAGACTACCTTTCTGCCTGTCCAGAGATTTGCACCTTTAAAATCTCATTCACATCTATTCCTCATTAACCTGTGACTGGGAGGACTTAGTTGGTGCACACTCTAAATCCTCTGCAAATATAGACTGATACAATAGCAATTTTCTTCATGTTTACTGTTGGGCTAATCCATCTGAGCGTATCTGGTGCTTCAAGGTGTGTGATAAGGTTGGTTTCCAGATCACCCTCAGCCCCCAGAGGCTGTCAGCGCATGGCCTTGCATATTCAAATGGCTTTTCCTCACCAGCTCGCCTGCTTTTTAAAAGATCACATACCTGTGCCTATAAAAGAAAATATAATTCATGTAGGATTGCTACTTCAAACGAACGTTTTGGGCTCTGAGCCCACTTTGTAACCAAACAACCTCCTTAGAGATTGAATTTATGTTTTATTTTGCAAATGCTCATGTAGTGCTTACTATGTGTAAGGCGCTATTCTAAGCACTTTATAAATATTAACTTAAACTCCTTGAAACAAACCTATGGTGTAGATAACTTTGATATCACCATTGTAAAGATAAGGCACAGAAAGGTTAAATACTCTGCCTGAGGTCACACAGCTAGTTGGTGGGTCCAGGCTTTACATCCGTCTAGCTCCAGACTCTTTCCTTTCAGCCTTGGTGTTCTGGTGTCGGTGGTTTCTTTGATGAACAGATTTCACTGGTCGCTTCTCTTGTGCTGTGGGTAGATGCCTCAGAAACAAACCTATTTGCTTCTTCCTTCCTCTCTGCATGAGATTTTCTGGCTTGAATTTCAATTTTATTAATGTTTTCCAATATGTCAGAGTTTAAATAAATTCAACTTATATTTATGTTTTTGCTACAGTAAAATAAGCATAACCTAAAATGTACCATTTTAGCCATTTTTAAGTGGCATTAAACATTTTTAACTGGCATTAAGCACATTTACGTTACTGTGCAGCCATCACCACCATCCATCTCCAGAAATCTTTTCAACTTGCGAAACTGAAACTGTCCCCATTAAACACTCCCTACCCCCTCTCCCCAGCCCTGGGCAACCTGCATTCTACTTTCTGTCTCTGTGGATCTGACTAGTGTAGGGTCCTCGTGTAAGTGGAGTCATACAGGATGCGTCCCTTTGTGTCTGGCTTATTTCACTGGGTGTCGTGTCCTCAAGGTTCTTCGCTGCTGTAGCAGTGTTTTCTTCCTTTTTAAGGCTGAATAATATCCCATTGTACGGATATACTACAACTTATTTATTGACCTATTGGTTGATAGACCCTTGGGTTGTTTCTACCTTTGGCTACTGTGGATTAATGATGCTATGAACGTGGGTGTACAAATATCTGTTTGAAATTAAATATTTTTTTTTAAATTACACTAATATTTGGTGGCACCTGAGCATACTTTTAAAAACTAACTGATCTTAGGGCAGGACAGATGCTGAAGTTACTTGTCCAAGGGATGCTCAGACTCGAGGGTGGCACTTTGTGTGATTTTGGGGGCGGCTGTGAGTCACAAGCCCAGTAAGGGATCCCCGGGGGGAGGGAAGGGTCCCTGACAGGGTCTTTCACGGGTCGCACGAGTCCAGCGTCTCCGCATCAGCCGCCATCCAAGTCCTTCCACTGTGAGCGAGGTCTCGGCACCACGCAGATGATGTAAAGCTGCATCTGGGCACCACGGCCCCTGCCAGGCGTGGCATGGGGGGCTTAGCAGCGCGGCAGAGCTGGCAGCTAGGTGGTCAAAGAGGCTGTTGTTTAAAATTTCCACTTTGACCTGTCGGCTGATTGTTGTTTCCAATTAGGATGCAGGTGGGACACCCCGGCCACTACAGAGACCTCAGGACCACACTCGGTGTGCACAGGGACAGGGACCAGCTGGTGACCAGTGGGGTGGCTGCAGCGGGAGCTGTTGGCAGGATCACAAGCGTCAGTAACGGGGTGTGCAGGGATTGCAGCCAGCCAGAGGGAGCCAGAAATCCCAAAGATGAGATCCAGTCAGACCCAGAGGGAAAGGCCTGGAAGCCGATGGGAACACTTAGGGGCAAGGAGAACAGGCAAGAAATGCCCTTCCCCAGCAGGCAGCTTGGTCTGTCACTGAGGGAGGCGCATCTCTCTCCTTTCCCCTTGTGTGACCCTCAGTGGCCTCTGACACTTACTTCGACACCCTGAAGCCCTCAGCCAGGCTGGCCCACAGCTGACCCGCCAGGCGGCGGGCACCGAGGGCATGGGGCTCACCCCTAGCGACAACGGCTCCTAACCTCTGCCCTCATCTCATCATCCCTCTGCAGATGAAGGCCTGTGGGACATGTTCGTGAAGGACATTCCACGGAGCGCCACGTCCTACACCCTCAGCCTGGATAAGCTCCGGCAGGGCGTGACTTACGAGTTCCGGGTGGTGGCTGTGAACGACGTGGGCTACGGGGAGCCCAGCAGCCCCTCCACGGCGGTGTCAGGTAGGGGCATCCGGGGGTCTCAGGGGGAGGGAGGACAAGGTGGAGCCATCAGTGACCAGTGAGAGGACACGCACCTGCTTCCTTGGGGCTCCCCGGCTTAGTCATGGGGCTGCCTGGAGAAATGCCGGTGCGGAGGGTGGTGTGGAGGGTGGTCTGCATCCTGGCAGTCCCCAGTGCCACCGACCTCCCAGGCAGCTCCCTGCCCTGCAGCCCCGTGGGGCCAGCTCTCCTCTGGCAGGACCCCAGGCCCCAGAGCCACCCCCTGCACCACCAGCCCCACTATTGACAAGATTTCTCTGCCACACGGTGCTCAAGCAATTCTTAATTTGTTTTCTCATATTTTTTAAAAATCAGAGACTTATGCAAGCGTCAGAGTGGTCAGCTTGAGCTAAGCAGTGTCCCCTGTGGGGTGAAGGGGTTTCCAAGCAAAGCAGAGCCCTGGGCCCCTATATTGGCCGACGCATCCTTGCTGGGAGCAACGGGTGATCTTGGAAGTGCAGACACAGCCCCAGTGGCCGCAGGGGACACGTTAACACTGGACAACCTGAGAGAGGTCATATCCTACTGGGGCCTCCCTGAGAGATGCAGAGGGGCTCGGGGGCTCTGGCTGCTCGGGGTGTGCAGTGAGCCAGTGCCTGTCACTGTCCCTGCAGATGGAGTGCCGGTGGCACTGCCTGTTTCTTGGGCCAGGCCTTTCTTCTCATGCTCAATCCTGGGAGGCTGCTGGGAGGCTCCAGGCCCCGGCCCTGGGGCTGCTCTGGGTGGGGTGGCAGAGGAGGCCATGGCAAGGCTTCTTCCTGGAGCAGGCCTGTTAGGGGGATGACAGACGTGTCCATGGTCACCAGCAACGTGGCAAAGCTGTGACGTATGGTGGGGGTGGCTTCTCCTGGGGAATTCGGAAGGTGCACGGGATGTAGCCACAGAGGAGGAACCCGGGAGGAGGCAGAGAGTAGCAGGACAAAGTCCTGGTCACCTGTCACTAAAGGCCCCCGAGAGAGGGAGAAGCACATGGGGGAGGAGGCAAGGCTGTCACTTGTCATGTTCTCCCCCCTTGCCACCCTCACACGTCAGGACCTTAGGGTCACTTGGCGATATTAAGAACACCCTCGCTGGGCCCCCACCCCAGGTGATGTCAGTGGCTCTGGGCATTGTTTTTCCAACTCGGCAGCGATTCCCTCGTGCAGTCGGGCTGCCAGCCAGGGCACTGGCGGTTTGAGAGATGGGTGGCTGGAGGACGGTGACACGAGGTGGTTGGAGAGAGGGGCAGCAGCTCACAGGAGCTGGAAGCCCGGGGGGTGGCGAGTAGAGTCTAGGCCAGAGGCCGGGAGAGACAGGACTGTCAGTCAGCCTCACTGTTCCTCTTCCTTACAACAAGAAAAATATGTTCCATTTCCCTGCATTTAGATTTGCTTAAGCTACTGGCTGCATTTGTTGAAATTGAAAACAGCTTCATCCTGTCTTTGCCACGTGTTTGGAGGAAGGGTAGGGTCTGTGGGCAAGTTCAGGGCCCTGAGCCCTGCACCCCGGTCTAGGGGTCCCCTGGGATTCTAGGGCACTCAGTGGGCTGAGTGCAAGGAGGGGACCCAGAGGATGGCTCCATTTTTTAATGAGTAAGATTTAGAAAAATCAAAACTTTCTCATTTCCTTAATTTTTATTATGAAAATTTTAAACATGCCTCAAAGTAGGGAGAATAAAATAAGGAACCCCCAGTCCCCCTCATCCCAATTCAGTAATTCAAGATCTGCCTTATGTGTTTTATGTATGAAAAATTGGTAGAAAGCAATTCCAGATTCAACGTAGTTTTAACTGCACATCCACAAGCCGATGGCAGAGGCTGGTTCCTTCCGTAGGTCACACTCCCTCGGCCTCCTTCATGGGGCATTGCAGCTGGAGCCTTTCTCTGAAACGCCGTCAAATTCAGAGCCGGCCTCGCTGCCCGCTGGACCATCCCTCAGAGGAGCCAGCAGGGCGTCACCTGCTGGCGTTGGGCCAGGACACAGCCTGAGCAGCACGGGTGCCCTGCCCCGGTGTGAGGAGCCCACAGAGCAGCCGAGGCCTTTCCTTCCCGCCAGGCGCCGGAGCCAGGCCACTCTGGGCCACACACGGGGGCAGCTGGGGTTGGCTGCCGTAGTTACGTGGGCGACTTAATGTGCGGCCGGAAAACCCACTTGCACTGGTGGATTTAAAATACTGTCATCGCCTAAGCAACCCCGTGGTGTCACATTATCCAAAGCCAATTTCTCCTTGTTAGTCCCAGCGTGGGCACATTCTTCCTTCCCCGGCGGCAGCAGGCAGCTGTGTTTTCCGTGGGGTGGCAGCCGGGAGGCAGGCCGCGGGCTCTGCCTGCGACAGGCTTGTGTTTCCTGGCTCCTGCAGCCACAGAACCAGCCTCCCTGCAGAGAGACCCTAGCACCGTCTCGCACCTACTGAGAAACAATTTCCCACTTTTCTCTTCTTAGTAAACAGAATAAAGCATAAGGAAGAAGAGTAGCCTTCTTCAGAGCGGCCTTTAAATGAAACCTTTCCAGTTCATTTCTCAAAAACATACCTAAAGAGGGGCCAGTAGTTGAGCCCGGTGTTGGCCCCACCTCCAGGGGCTGGTGGCCTGGTAGGCAGGTGACAATGGGCAGACACACACACCCAGTGGGCAGTGGCAATACCAGGTTCCTACCAGGTGCGGGGGACCCAGTGCTTGGCATGGGAGGGCTCAGATGGTACCCCGGAGCTGACGGGGAACCCCTGAAGGATTTTGGGAGGGGGCGACCTATTTCCATCTTGGGGAGATCTCTCGGGTGGCAACTAAAGAACAGATTTAGGGGAGACAGGAAGAGGCAGAACAGTGGGAAGTGGGGGCAGTGGGGTGGGCAAGGAGTACTGGGGAGCAGGTGGGGGCTCAGTGCTGTCTGGGCAGAAGTCCCAGCACCAGGGAGAGAAGGACATCATGCACCTTGTGTCCCTTCCTCTCTTTCGCCCAGGCAGCGTTTTTAAGCAGCTGAAATTAGGAGAAAATGAGCATGACAGGCGGCTTTGATGGGGAGGGTGAGGACAAGGTCCAGGACACAGACGTCTCAGGGCCGGGGACCGGGGACAGAGGAGCCCCGGCCTGGTTCTGTGGAGAGGTGGGAAATCGCTTCCAGAAGCTGCCGGGGCCTGTGGTGCCCGATCCTTGTCCCGCTGGAGGGTGGTTTCCTCTCTCCGTGACTCAGGTTCACCCAGCACGTCCCTCCTCCCCACGCCTGGCTCACGGGAGGGGACTGTCTCGGAGCTGCTGTCAAACGTCGCGGTGGGTTTGTGTCTTTTCCTCAGCTCAAGCGGAAGCCCCGTTCTACGAGGAGTGGTGGTTCCTCCTGGTGATGGCGCTGTCCAGCCTCATCGTGGTCCTGCTCGTGGTGTTTGCCCTGGTCCTGCACGGGCAGAGCAGGAAGTACAAGAGCTGCAGCACAGGTGCGATGCCCCCCGAAGTGCCCCGGGCACCCTGGAGCTAAAATGTTGACATTTGTTTTTCTTTCCTGGATCTGCTGTGCCAGCACCCACTTTTCCATTCACCTGCCTGTCGGTGATAAAATAGATGCAACAGATTGTCCTCGGAGGCAGCGAGGTGTAGCGAGGCAAGAGTGCTAGCCCTTGGGGACCCGGGTGCCGGCCCAGCCCGCCCTGGGTTGGCTGTGTGTCCTGGAGAAGGCCCTGCAGTCGTCCGGCCTCTCTGAGCCTCAGTCCCCCTCTATCCCTTTGCCCAAATGCAAATATATTTTGTTGTATGATTAAAAAGTGTAAAGCATTAAGCTAATGAAATATTGTACTATTTAGCCTTGTGGATACAGTGAACTGGCCACATCTCAGATAGTTTGGTGTGGCTCGGGGGAAGCTACAGAGACGTCCCGTGGCCCAGCCTCTCATACTCTCGAGTTTGTACCTTGCCTGTCTCCACGGCCCGGCTCCGAGCCCTCCCAGGGCCGGTTCACTGTGGTGTTTCCCGGCATAAGCTCCACACCAGGCATGGGTGGACGTTCTGTCTAGAAACGTCCATTGCTGAGTGAAGGGCCATCGTTAGGGAAAGGAACAGGTGGAAGCCAGCCGCAGAGAGCACACGCGGTGACGTCTTTTATAGGAAGGGCAGGAACAGCCCAAACAAATGGGTGTTTCCAGGGGGCAGAATCCAGGTTGCCTCTTGGCGGAGAAGCATGAACAGGGAAGGTGCACGAAGGCACCTATGGGTGCTGAAAATGCTCTCACGCCTCTATGCACCGACAAAAATACCACCCCAGACACTTAGGATTAGTGTACTTAGTGCCTTTTATTATCTTCAGGTTTTTAGAAATGCTCCTAATTACCAGTGAGACACTTCTTTGCATAACCAGACCATAACTGAGCTCTAGACTGTGGCCTGTTTTTATCTCACCTGGCATCTGCTGAAGCTGCAGCAGAGCCCAAGAATGCGGACGGTTCTCTGAGCCCGGCTCCCTCATTGGGGGTTCTCCCACCAGCTCGGCTGTGGTCCGTTTTTAGAAAATAGGGTCCCTGGTGAGGTGTTCTTAGAGAGGAGCCCACGTCAGGCCTCTGGGGCGAGGAGACGGCTGAGCAGATTCCCTACCCGGCCCGTCCTTGTCCCGAAGGGGTTAATAAAACCAGGCACCTAAAGCTCCTCGCCATTTGCTTCTGTAACGCTAAGCAATTCATCCCTCAAAGAAAGGATTTATTTTTTTCTGTATAAATTCACTTCTAACAAGTGTTCGTAAATCAGATTTTATTCCCGTGGGATTTACAATGTATGAGTGGCATGTCATTTTACTGCGCTAATGCTATTACCGAACCCTGTGTCTGACGCATGGAAAATCTCTCCACTTTTCACTCTCCTTCTCCATCTGGAAAACAGACTTGAAAAGACAGGTCTGACCTGCAGCTTCTGATACTCAGCCTTACCCGGGAGTATTAATTTAACATAATTGAAGCCCAGGAAAAAAGAAAAGCTTGCCTACCAGAATGTTCCCTTCCTGCCCGGGAGACATGCAAAACATAAACCTTTGCTGCTCAGCATCACTGACACCCCGCCCTGATGCTGGCTCCCACCTGCTCGCTCCCCCCAGCCCAAGTCCCCTTGCAGGCAAGCTGTCTCCCACTGGCTGCTCTGTGTCCCCGTGGCTCCGTCTGTTGCACGCCAGTAGAGCGTTCAGGCATGCGGAAGGGGTGCCAGGCCCCAGCAGGGAGGAACCCCTTGGGGTTTAGAAATGTCAGCGCACTTAGGCAGGAGAAGGGGGTCGCTCTGGGTGGCCAGAGAGGGTCCCTCTGGCTCAGGGCATTTGAGCTGTGACCTAAGGGAAGGGGAGTGACCTGGGGGAAGGGGCTTCCAGGCAAAGGGAACAGCAGGTGGGAAGCCACCGAGGGAGGGAGGGGCATGCTCAGTGGGAGCCCCTGTTGGGGAGAGGGCCAGGGATTGGTGGTGGTGGTGACGTGGGTGGGGACACAGATCAGCCCCAGAAGGTGAGGACTCGGGCTTGGCCGGCAGATCAGGTGGGAAGCGTTGGACATTTTTATATGTTGTTTGGTTTCTCATAATTTTATTTTTATTCATTTGATCTGCTAATATATTTCAGAATATGCTTTGATACGTATGTGTAAATTTATTCTTTTTTTAAAGTGTGCAATTCAGTGTTGAATTCATAGATATATGCAGTGGCTCCTACAGTCAAGTTTAGAACGTTTTTATCCCCTCAGAAGGAAAGCCTGTATCCTTTCTTTACTAGCACACTCCCATAAATTTACTTTTTCCTTTCTGTTTTGTTGTATGATTGTGAATTTTTTATTTTGAAATTTATTAAATATTTAATTTCCCCGACTTTTGAAAAGTTTATGCATTCTGAGTACATTTTTATAAAATACTGGCAAGAGTACTGGTATTTTGTCATCAGGCAAAATGAACGCTGAAATGCTCATATTGTCATTTTGCCCCAACGCCGTAACCAGTGCACAGCTTTTCTCCCCAGCTCAGCTCTAACTGCCTCATGAGCTGACGTAGGTCTCACGTGCAGCCAGAGTCGGGAGCTCCTGTCCCTGGCCTGGGGTGCCTTGGTGCTGCTGCAGTGGGCGCACTAACACGGCTTTGTGCTCGATTCCTGGTTGGGCCTTAGGTAAGAGCGTCTCCACCATGGAGGAGTCTGTGACCCTGGATAACGGAGGATTTGCTGCCTTGGAGCTCAACAGCCGCCACCTCCATGTCAAGAGCACCTTCTCGAAGAAGAACGGAGCCAGGTAGGGGGGGCCGCGGCTGCAGCCCGAGTGTGCGGTGCCTGACCAGGGCCTGAGCCAGCCCCATGCCCAAACCACTGTGTGGTTTCAGGAAATCACCGACGGGCACGACTCTAACCCCACCAGGGGCAGCACCGACTCCAGGAGGAACAGGAGTGGCAGAGTGGTTGGAGATGTTTCCAGCACATTTCTGGAGATGTAAAAAGAGGGTGGGACCTCAGGTGTGTGGGAAGCGCCCTGGGACACCCAACAGCTGCCCGCTGGCCTCCGTGTCCACTGGCTGGACGCCTGGGTTGGGGAGTTCCTGGTTCACAGGGGCGTCACCCTGGGCTGCAGCGGCTGGCTCTGGGGTCCTCGCCTGGAGGGTTGTAGTTGTAGTTTTCGTCACTTCATGTGTTCCAAGCCTTCCTGTGATGACGCAGATCGCTCGTGAACAAGACAGGAATGATCTTCGCCGCCAAAGCCTTTTACCTTTTTGCCCTTTTCCCAGTTTCAGCAGGAAGCGAGCCTTCCTAAAAAAGAAAAAGAAGGGATAACGTTGATTTTCCTTTTGATTTGTAGAGTATCCTCTCCTGGTTGAGCACCCTTGACCACGGAGAAGGGCCGGCATTGGGGAGGGCTCTCGGGAGTCTGGAAGGAAAAAGCCAAAACACCTAAGGATGCTTTACCTGGAGAACAGACAGCTCAGGGGCTTCCTGGGGCCACCAGCATTAGAGGTGCCTCTTCTCCCTCAACCATGCCTGCCTTGGGTACTTTTAATTGCCAGGATGTGGAATTACCATCAAAACCAGACAGGCTGAAAGGTTTCTGTTCCCCTTGATTGTAACGCAGTGGCCAACAGCACCCCAACATTGCTGTGCTGCTCCCGTCCTCACCCGAGTTTGGGAGGCTCGGGTCATTTCATGGAGCTGAGGACGCTCATTTGTTGAGGGAGGCAGATCACCCAGGCGCCTGCAGCTGACCCTGTGCCAGCAGCACCGGGCAGTCAGCCCAGAGCAGAGCCGGCTGCTGCCACCGCGCTGCTGTCCTCAGGGCAGGAGCTGGAAGCCAGTGGTGACCTCTGGTCACGTCTTTCATCTCATTTGTCTCCTGAGAGGCTAGTTTTTCCCATTGTGTAAAAGAAACAGGAAAAGGCAACCACACATAATTTCAAGACCAAGGGGAACTTGTCACAGAGAATTTTAAAATATTATGTGCTCCCTTGCTGCAATTATCTCTTCTGTCTTGAGAAGAAACACTCACAGTCTTGAAGCACATTGCCCAAGAATAGACGATGGTCCAATTTAAGTTCATCTGCTTCCTAGAAAAAAAAAATCATTTCAGGGTGAAATGGGAGGATCTCGAAACACAAAGAGGTTTCCCCAAGGGGTCCCTAACAGGGGACATACAAGTGTCTTGTATCAGCAGAACCAGGGTCTGTGTGTATCTCCGGAAGACTTCATCGTGATCAATGGTGCAGGTTTTATAGGCAGGTGGATTTGGCACAATCCAAGAAAGCCCTTTCTGCAGAAGAGCTTCCCCAGGCCAGGAAGTGTTGGAGCCACTTCAGGGGGCTGTGGAGCGCTGTGGGCAGGGCGGGGTGGCAGACCAGACACCAGCCTGCACGGCTCCTTCCCTCTGGGCTCCCTGAGCCCATCTCATGAGCCGGTGCTGCGTCCTGAGTCCGTGGGGCCACTGCATCTGGGCAGGTGGTGGGCGTGTGGCCACCCGTATGCACTTCACCCTCAAACACATGTAAGTGGCTGTCTCTAAAGTGCTCGGGTCACATCTCTAAACTTGCATTCCCACACCCAGAACTGACTTAGCCAGCTGCCAGGAACACCGACCACGACCTCTGGGTGGTCTGACGCATGTTCTCAGCGTAGCTGTTCTGTGGCTGCATGTTCCCCACAGACAAGGGGGGCTATTTGGTTTGGTTTGTTCATCCACGTTGACTGGCTTCAGTCAAGATCCTGAACTTCCCAACAGGGTCAGGTGCAAACCATCCTGAACCTGCTAAGAGCTAAGGATAGAATGAAACCAAGACAAAAAGGAAGACTGACCCTTTCCTCGGGTTTTTGTTCAGTCCTAGCACTAGGACCCCAAATGTGATTGAAGGACAAGATCCCCTGCTGGAGAAGGGGTCTGAGTGTTCTCAGGGCTCTGAGGAGGGCTGAGGCCCTGGGGCTGGGTAGGGTCCTGTGGGAATTAGGCCCCAGTACTATCTCCAAAATGTCTTTAAAGTAAGGATGTGGTTGATTTATATCTCTCTAGTGCGTATGCTGTGGTTCCAGTTTCTATGTGGGGAAGGCCCCACTTTAGCTCGAGATAAAAAGATTTATCCAAGTGGTCAGATGAGAAATGGAATCTTTCCAAAAATAAACTATCTTTGAGGTGGAGGGGAAAAAAAGGCCCCTCAGGCCTTCCCTGGGCCTTTCCTGAGAAACAGGATTAGCAGCCCCGAGGGAGGCAGGGCCTACTCCAGACCTTGACTTCCAGTCTTGCACTTCAGTCCCTGCCTGCGGCTGCTCCCGTGATCTCCAGGGGTTACTTTCCCACTGGGGGATGAAAAGACACTCCATCCGCAGCCACCACTGGGCTCTGCATCCTCGCAGCACGAGGGAGGGCTCATCCAGGGCTGCAGGGGTCCCGGCCATGGCACCTGTGAGTGCACCAGCAGTGCCACTGCCTCCCACTCTCCCTGACGGATCCTGAGAGTCGTGGGGAGCGCTCAACCCTGCTGATTTAAAAATTACACCATCTTGTGTTTGGATTTTCTCCCCAAGTTATAATTTTTTTCATCTGAAAAATAGAAGCTGGGCTTCTACTCAGTTACAAGACGATAGTCACCAAGGAGTTGGGAGCTAAAGAATGTATTCAATTTCTGTGGCTCCATGACAAATGACCACAGTTTAGCAGCTTAAACTAGCACGGGTCAGGAATCTGGCCGCAGCTAGGCTGGGTCCTCCACTCAGGGCCTCACGGGGCTGAATCCAGGCATTGGTCGGGCTGCATTCTCATCTGGTGGCACCGCTGGGCAAGAATCCTCTCCCAGGCTGGTGCATGCTGGCAGGACGCCTTTCCTTGAGGCCGCATGACTGAGCACCCCGGCTTCTTCCCAGCTGTGGCCTGGAGACCACCCTCAGGTCCTGGGGGCCACTCATGGTGCCCTGCCATGGGGTCCTCCCCAGGGGCCATTCCCAACATGCTATTTCTTCTGCAAGACCAGCAGGAGTGTCTCCGTCTCCAGGCAGCCAAGAAGGGGGGTCTCAGATAATGTCACGTGATCATGGGAGTTTGGGAGTAGCAGCCCCCCACTCTTTCCATATAACAACTGATCAAGGCAATGACCCTGCCATATTCCACTGGTTAGAAGACACCACAGGCCCCGCCCTACTCAAGGGGAGGGGTGATACGGAGCAGGCAGTGATGGGTCGTCTTAGAATTCTGCCCACCACAAACAATTAAAGTTCTCGAAGCTCCTCCTCCCACCTAGCCCAGCCCAGTGTCCTGGGCCCCATCAGAGCAGGAGACCAGGCCTGGGGCAAACCTCACCAGACAGAGATCAGCCCCTGTCTCCATGGCTTCCCCTCATCTCGGTCCAATGCACTCCCCTCCCACCACCCACCCTGCGAGCGCCAAGTACCCCAGGCCTCCTGTTGGCCCTGAATTCCTGGTGTTCTTGTGCTTGGGTGTCTCTCGGCCTCCTCAGGTGCAGACTAGCTTGCTGCCTGGTACCCCCAGCCTCTCGGCCAGGCGTCCGATGAGTGGGGGCTGTTGGATCCCAGATGGCTGGTGCTCAGTTCTTGTAATTTTTTGCATCAGTTGCCAAAGTGGTATCAAAGGCTATGGATTTCCTCTTGTCCCAGTGTGATAAAGGCCAGATGGCAGGTTAGGGGCCTCTGGGGAGGATGACTTTTGCCCAGAGGGTAACTTGCAGCAATGGTCCCCATCTTAGGTCCCCGCCCCGGCCGAGCCCCGGTGGTCTGCACTACTCAGACGAGGACATCTGCAACAAGTACAACGGTGCTGTGCTGACAGAGGGTGTGAATCTCAAGGAGAAGACGGTGGACGCGTCGGAATCTGAGGTCAGTGCCTGCACTTTCTGCTGGGCAGCGACACCGTTCCCTGCTTTATAGTAAGTCTCCTGCTTCCTCAGACGATGAAATATCTCATCTAATTGGGGTCTCACAGCAGCCCCATGAGGTAGGCAGAGCCGGTGACAGATGGCTCCCCTTCGGAGATGAGAACAGAACGAGAGAGCCCAAGTCCAGACCCTAAGCCCATGTTGGGCCCATCAGACCTCACATGGCCTTGAGCAGCACAGGTGGTCCAGCCTGACTCGGGGAGGAGCAGGTTCCCGTTCTTAAGTCCCAGGGCCAGAGTAAGAGAGGCAAGGCTGGCACCCTCTGCCAGGGGCAGACTCTGCACGGCTGGACACCAGCCCTTGCTTCAGCTGTTGATCTTAGAGGTGGCTGGTGCTAGACCACCTTTGACAGACGGCAGCAGCGAGCAAGATCAGTAACTCGCCCGAAGGGGACTTCACCCTCGAAGCCCACTCCCTCCACTTTACTTTCAGAGATAAGCATAGAGGTTACCATGAAGCTTGGTGGTCTCCAGACCCCAGTTAGAGGGGCAGAGGCCTAAGCCCAAAAGACTGATGGGAAATGGGAGCCCCCACCAGGGAGGGCGTCTCCTCAGCCCTGTCCCCGCCTACTGCTTCCCCCCCTGCGCCCTGCCCAAGGAGCGCCCTGCTCCCCTGCTGGCACTGGAGAGACGATTTACACGTGGCAGTGCTGGGTCACTCACCAGGGCAGGAGGAGCTCAGACTTGGACCCGGGAGATCACGGCCCTGTGGGAGTGTCAGCTCCAGCCGTGCCCGGGTCCCCTGGGCCTGCCCACCTCGGGCCTCCTCTGGGTGAGTGGAACGTGTCTCTCAGGCGGGGCCTCGGCACCACCCGAGGGGACTTTAACCCAGGGGGCAGCCACAGGGGGCTCCAAGAGGGGGCTCAGCACCCCGGGGAAGGGGCCTTTGCCCACCAGTGCACTGCCTCAGTGTCTTACATTCCGGGCACACATGGTGCAGCAGCAACTGCAGAAGTCGCCCTGTCAGCTATGAACTTTTGTTTCAGACAGGCCCAGCCTGAGGGGACCGAAATCGCTGAGCCACATGCTGTCCATGTAGGGCTGCCCCGCCTCCTGGCATTCATCCTCTAAATCAATATTTAATCTAAAATAAGTCTCACCTTCATTTTCCCTGAATTCGGGCCTTACTGAGCCCCGGGGCTCAGTGAAATGGCCCTGCCATCGCAGGCTGTGTCTGACTCCCAGCGAGAAGGGACAGCAGGTGGGCGCATGAGGCCCCGCTTTCCTCCGCGTGTTCTGTTTACAGAGGACCCTGGGCTGTCAGCGCCACAGCCGTGGGCCTGGTGCAAACAGCAAGCAGCAGTGCAGATTTCTAGAAACGTACATTTGTCTACAAGTGAGGGCTGTCAAGTGAAAGCCTGTAAAACTGACCTGCCTGTTTGTGATAAGGAAGCAGTAACCTTGTTCTGGCTGTGAGTACCCAGAGCGACACGTCGGGAAAGGGAGCAGGACTCTATCTGTCAGCAAAGAGAGCCACATCTCACGGGCACCTGCCTCGGATCTGTCCTCAAGGCCTGGCCCGCTGCTCTTTGGAGAACATGGGCATCGTGCAGGATGTGGTGGTTAGTGGGCGTGCATGGGCTCTGCGTGCTGGGCCAGTCATAGTTCATGTGTGCCGAGCACTTGCTATGGGCCACGCGTTTGTGCCCAACCAGCCCCAGGAGGCAGGATGACTCTGCTCCTTGTTCAGAGGCTGAGGTCACACAGCAGATAGGCGTCAAAGCCCACACCCACCCGGACCCTCGTGTGTCTCCTGGACTCAGCTTAACCCTTCTCCTGTAGCCCGACTCCAGGAAGGGGTGGCAATGGATGCTACTCCTAGAGCAGGCAGATTGGATTCATGAGTGCTGAACTATTTGGGGGGAGTTCTTTTGTTTTCTTAAATTTCAAAATACAAATTAAGGGGGTACAAGTGTTTTTACTACATGAATATCTTGTATAATGCATGTCAGGGCTCTTGCTGCACCCACCACCAAAATAGTGCTCATTGTACCCAATAGGTAAGTTTTTCTCCCACACCCACCTTCCCATCCTTCCCCTTTCTTGGTTTCCAATGTCCTTTATATCACTTGGTGCCTGCGTGTGCCCATCTATTAGCTCCCCTGCTTATTAGTGAGAACATACGGTATTTGGTTTTCCATTCCTGAGATATTTCACTTAAGATAATCGTCTCTAGTTCCCTCCTCGTTGCTGCAAATGACATTATTTCATTCCTTGATAATGATGAGTAGTACTCCCCATATACACCACATTTTCTATATCCACTCACAAATTAAAGGACACTTAGGTTGATTCCACATCTTCGCAATTGTGACTTGTGCTACGATAAACATTCAAGTCAGGTGTCTTTTGATGAGATGACTTCATTTCCTTTGGGTAGGTACCCGGCAGTGGGATTGCTGGGTTAGTAGCAGGTCTACACTTATTTCTTTGAGGAACTCCATACTGGTTTCCATAGAGGTTGTGCTAATTTGCAGTCCCACCAACAGTGTCTAAGTGTTCCCTTCTCTCTGCATCCACGCCAGCATCTAATGATTTTTGACTTTTTTAATAATGGCCATTCTGATAGGGGTAAGGTGGTATCTCATCATAGTTTTAATTTTCATTTCCCTAATGATTACTTATGTTGAGCATTTTTTCATGTTTTTTTGGCCATTTGTCTATATTCTTTCAAAAAACTTCTATTTGTATAATTTGCCCACATTTTCATGGGGTTGTTTGTTTGTTTTTTCTTCCTGATTTGTTTGAGTTCTATGTAGATTCTGGATATCAGTCCTTTGTTGGATGTATAGCTTGCAAATATTTTATCCCATTCTGTAGGTTGTGTGTTCACTCTGTCAATTATTTCCTTTGCTGTGCAGAAGCTTTTAAGTTTAATTAAGTCCCATTTGTTTATTTTTGTTGTTGCTATATTTGCCTTTCGGGTCTTAGTCATAAGTTCTTTGCCTAGGTTGATGTCTAAAAGCGTTTTTCCTACATTTTCTTCTAGAATTTTTATGGTTGCATGCCTTACATTTAAGTCTTTAATCCAACTTGAATTAATTTTTGCATATGGCAAGAGATAGGGATCCTGTTTCATTCTTCTGCATGTGGCTATCCAATTTTCCTAGCACCATTTATTGAATAGGACTTCCTTTCCCCAGTGTATGTTGTTGTTTGCTTTGTCAAAGATCAGTTGGTTGTAGGTAGATGGTTTTGTTTCTGAGTTCTCTATTCTGTTCCATTGGTCTATGTCTCTACTTTTATACCAGTACCATGCTGTTTTGGTTACTACAGCCTTGTAGTATAATTTGAAGTCAGGTAATGTGATGCCTCCAAATCTGTTCTTTCTACTTAAGATTACTTTGGCTATTCGGGCTCTTTTTGGTTCCAAATGAAGCTTAGGATTATCTTTTCTAGATCTGTGAAATACAACGCTGGTATTTTGATGGGTGTTACATTGAATCCGTAAGTTACTTTGGGCAGTACAGACATTTTAATGGTATTGATTCTACCAATCCATGAGCAAGGGATGTTTTTCCATTTGTTTGTGTCATCTGCGATTTCTTTCGTCAGTGTTTTATAATTCTCCTTGTAAAGGTCTTTAACCTCCTTTGTTAAATATATTCCCAGGTATTTTATTTTCTTTGTGGCTATTGTAAATGGTATTGATTTCTTGATTTGACTTTCCGCTTGACTGTTATTAGTATATAGAAATGCTACTGTGTGTACATTGATTTTGTAACCTGAGACTTTGCTGAATTTATTTATCAATTCCAGGAGACTTTTGGTGGGGTTTTTAGGGTTTTCTAGATATAAAATCATATCATCAGCAAACAGGTATAGTTTGACCTCCTCTTTCCCAATTTGAATGCCATTTATTTCTTTCTCTTGCCTGATTGCTCTGGCTAGGACTTCCAGCACTATGTTGAATAGAAGTGGTGAACTATCTGTTTTAAAAGCATTCTCAAAATGGGTTAATGAGATGCATTTGGTTTGTTTCTCCTCTGACATGTGTGCAATGTTTTGAGATTCAAACTCAGCTGATATTTATGAGGATTTTTAAATGCACCCATGCATTCAACTGGGCATATACGTGCATGCATAAATACACACATGCACATGCACACACACATATATACATGCACACCGGAATACACACATATATACACATACATACCCATATGCCCACATACATACCTAAATACATACAGACGACAATACACACATGTATACAGATATACAGACCTAAAACATATATACATAAATGCACACACATAAATATGCTCACATATATACATACACACATGTACATACCACACACGTACTACATGAAATACACACATATACATAAATACACTGACACACATACATACATACCTAAATACAAACACACATTCACCCTACATATATATAAACACCAGTACACATCACACACATGCATACATACTACATGCATATGCACATATATAGACATACAATATATACATACATAAATATAAACACACACACATAAACATACACACATGCCTACACACACATACCTGAACGTTAATACAAACACACACACACAGAGGTGGGAGGAGGTAGGGAGGTGAGTGTTGGGGAGGGGGAAGGCACGAGGGGGATGAGGAATCCAAACCGAATGGAATGTTATGATCCTCATGTAGTAGAAAACACAGCCAAGGCCAAAAGAGTTCTTGGACTGTCTTGCCAGGACCCTCACTAGTGAGCAGCACTGGAGACGCAGCCCTGAGCGTCTGGCTCCAAGTTCCATCTTCCCACCAGAACTGGGTTGCTGCACCGCAGGCTGCGTGGCTAGGCCCAGCTGCCCTGCTCTCGCCTGGCAAGTCCTGTGCTGGGAGGAAAGGGCATCTCTGTGGTTCCCCCAAGTGTGCCTCGAGGTTCCTACCGGGTTTGGGTCATGGACTCCCTCGGGAAGCTGATGGAAGGCGTAGACTCCTCCACCTACATGCAGAATTTCACTTACAACCCCCTGAAGGCTCTCATAGACCCCTCCACCTAGGATCCCAGGAGACCCAGCTAAGAATCCCTGTGCCTGGACGTGGACCATCGTGTGCTCCCTGGGTTCTCAGGCAGATAAAGCATGGCCTTTCTTTTCTAGAGAGTTCTTTGCTATATAATCTTGCTTCATCCTATCTTTGAAGCTTATGAATTTAGGAGATTTGCAGGCACTAAATATTCATGGGATCCCAATGGAGGGACCTAGGGGACTTAGATCATTTGGGAAGAGCCAGCTCAGACGGTAACGTTCACTTTGAACCACTATTTTAAATAGCTGGATTGAGAGATAATTCACATACCCTGTGAGTCATCCATTTGAAGTACACAATTTGATGGTTTTTAGTGTATTCACAGAGTTGTGCAACCATCACCATAGTCAATTTTAGAACATTTTCATCACCCCAAAAAGACACGCTGTACCAATTAGCCATCACGCTCTAACCCCCTAAAACCATTCCTACTCCCCTACCCAGCCAACCCTGGCCTGTGGCAACCACTAATCTACTTTCTGCCTCTACAGATTTGCCTACGATGGACATTTCATCTAAATATATCATGCAATATGTTGTCTTTTGTGACTGGCTTATTTAACTTAGCACAATGGTTTTCTGGAGTTTGAACCACTTTTACCAAGTGATCAACTTGTGTATGTCACTGGTTCTCTTTTGTTTTTGTCTTGGTCCATTTGTGTTGTGATAAAGGAATACATGAGGCTGTGTCATTTATAAAGAGGTTTATTGGGCTCACAGTTCTGCAGATTGTAAAAGAAGCAAGGCACCAGCATCTGCTTCTGCAGAGGGCCTCAGGCTTCTTCCACTCATGGCAGAGAACAAAAGAAGCTGGTGTCTGCAGAGATCCCATGGGGAGAGAGTGGGGAGAGAGGAGCCAGGATCCTTTTAACAACCAGCTTTCTCAGGAACTAATAGAGTGAGAACTCAGTCATTACCGTGAGGATGGGGGGCACCAAGCCATTCATGAGGGATCTGTCCCCGTGACTCAAACACCTCTCATTAGATCCCACATGAGACTTGATAGGGCCAAACAAACCTTATACAAACCATAGCAGCTTTGTTTGTTTTTAAATCCGCCCTCAGTCCAGAATTTCTCCATTCATGTGAAATAAACATGTATTTTCTCAACATATTTTCGCATTTGTTTTCTTGGAAGGTAAATGTATTTTTCTTTGTGTGGGTCTAAAGGAATGCAGGCCAAGTGCCTGAGGGGATTTGGGAAGGCTCCCAAATTCACGCTGGCGTCCCACCAAGCCCCCAGCTCCACTCTGGTCAGGATCTTTTTCTATTAAAAAAATGCTTTATTGAGTTATAATTCACATACCACATAATTCTCCCATTTGTAGCATACAATTCCATGGTTTTTAGTATATTCACAGAGTTTTGCAACCATCTCCACAATCAACTTTGGAACACTTCCATCACTCTAAAAGGAAGCCCCTAACCATTGCCAGTCACCTCTCATTTTCCTCTCCCCCCAAACCCTGGCAACACTGGTCCACTTTCTGTCTCTATAGATTTGCCTGTTCTGGGGATCTCATATGATGGAATCACGCAGTATGTGGCCTTTTGTGCCTGGCTTATTGCAGTCAGCATAATGTTTTCAGGGTCATCCCTGTTGTGGACTATGTTAGTACTCATTCCTTTTTATGGCCATGGAAAATATTCCATTGTATGGAAATACCACATTTTTAAAATCTATTCATCCGTTGATGAACACTTAAGTTTGCGTCTGGGACCCCCAAGGTCACTCACAAGTCCAACAGTTCACTAGAAGGACTCACAAAACTCAGCATCTAGTCGTCCTCATGACTCAGATTTATCAGAGTGAAGGAATACAAAGCAAAGTCGACAAAGGGGAAAGTGCACAGGCAAAGTCAGGCGCAAGCACGGAACACGGTGTGCGTTGCTGTCTGCCACAGCTCGTGCCGTAGCCTTGAGCTTAGTGCAAGCCGTGGGCTGCACTGTCGCTGCTGCTGAGAAGCTCAGCGTCTAGCGCTTTTACTGGGAGGTCACGTGGGCATCCTCTGCCTGGCACGCACCAACATTCCACACTCCCAGAAGGAAGGCATGGGTTTGGCATAAACCACGTTGCACGGTTTAGGCACAGTGAGCCACTCTTACAATTTAGGGAAACTTTATGTCAGTGTAAGGAAATTTTTACCAATCAAGTACACAGATGCCAACCAAGGGTCATCAGTGGAGGCAGGCCTTTCTACGGCTAGTGACCTCAGGCCTGCTCTGTGAGCCTTTTTCTGCATTGGGTTGTTTCTACCTTTTGGCTAGTGAATAATGTGCCCTTTATCTGGTTGAGTTCGGTGAGTGTTTGTATTCTTAAAAGGTGCTGGATTTTTTCAAATGGTTTTTCTGTGATGTTGAGGTGGGGTTTGTCCTTTATTCTATTAATATGGTATGTTACACCAATTAATGTTTGGATGTTAAATCGACCTTGCATTCCTGGGATAAATCACAGTTGGTCATAGCGTATAATCCTTTTTATGTGTTGCTGGCTTGAATTTGCAAGAGTTTTGTTGAGGATTTTTGTATCTATATTTATAAGGGATATAGGTCTGGAGTTTACTTTTCTTACATGTCTTTGTTTGGTTTTTATATTAGGGTAATATAGAATGGCCTCATAGAAAATGATTTGGGAAATATTTCTTCCTCAATTGATATTAATTCTTCTGTTTCTTAGAATTCACCAGGGAAGCCATCTCGTCCTGGGCTTTCCTTAGTGGGACATTGTTAATTACTAGTTCTATCTCTTTATTGGTTATTCCATTGATTATTCCATTTTTCTGTTTTTATTTTTTAGGTCAGTGTCAATCATTTGTGTCTTTCTAGGAATTTGTTCTTATCTCAATAATCTAATTTGTTGAGATATAATTGCTTATAGTTGCTTATAATCCTTCATTTCTGTGAGGTCAGTAGTAATATCCCCTAATTCATTTCTGATTTAATAATTTGATTTAATAATAAATTTCTCTCTCTTGTTCCTGGTTAAAGTTTTGGCAGTTTGTTAATTTTTGCAGAGAACTATCTTATAGTTTTATTGATTTTTCTCTGTTATTTTTCTGCTTTCTATTTTATTTATTTCTACTCTAATCTTTATTATTTTCTTTCTCCTACTTGCTTTGGGTGTAGTTTGCTCTTTTTCTTTCAGTCTCTTAAGTTGGCAATTTAGAATGTTGATTTGAGATCTTTCTTTTTGGAAATATAGGACTGTATAGCTAAAAATTTCCCTCTAAGCACTGGGTTAGCTGAATTCAGTAAGTCTTAATGTATGGTGGTTTTTATTTCACTTATTTCAAAGTATTCTTAAATTTCTTTTGTAATTTCTACTTTGATACATTGGTTATTTAGGAGTGTGTTATAAATTTCCTTTTATTTGTGAATTTCCCAAATTTTTTTCTATTATCTATTTCTAATTGTATCCTATTGTGCTTAAGAAACATACTTCGTATATTTTTAGTTCTTTTAAATTTACTTACTGTATTCTGCTGTTATTGGGTGTAGTGTTCTGCACATGTCTGTTAGACCTACTTGATTTATAATATTGTTTCAGACTTCTACATGTTTGATCTTCTGCCTGGTTGTTCCATTCATCAATGTATTGAATCTCTAACTATTATTGTTGAATTGTCTATCTCTCACTTCAATTCTGTCAGTTTTAATTTCATGTATTTGGGCTTCTGTTGTTAGGTACATATACATTTACAATTGTTATAACTTCTGAATGGATTTGCCCTTTTATCAGTATAAGATGCCCCTCTTTGGCTCTGCTAACATTTTTTGTCTTAAAGTCTGTTTTGTCTCATATTAGCAAAGCTATTCCAATTCTCTTTTGGTTACAGTTTACATGGTATATCATTTCTATCTGTTCATTTTCAACATATTTTTGTCTGAATTCAAAATGTATCTCTCGTAGGCAGCATATAGTTAGATAATGTTATTGTAATCACTCTGCCCATCTCTGCCTTTTGGTTGGATTGTTTAATCCATTCATTTTTTTTTTTTTTTGAGACAGGGTCTCACTCTGTCACCTGGGCTGCAGTACAGTGGCATCCTCATAGCTCATTGCAGCCTTAAACTACTGGGCTCAAGCAATTGTCCTGCCTCAGCCTCTTGAGTAGCTGGGACTACAGGTCCACACAATCACACCCAGCTAATTTGTCTATTTTTTGTAGAGACAGGGTCTCGCTCTTGCTCAGACTAGTCTTGAATTCCTGACCTCAAATGATCCTCCCACCTCAGCCTCCCAAAGTGGTAGGATTACAGACATGAGCCACCACGCCTGGCCTAATCCATTCATATTTAATGTAATTACTGCTGAGATAGCTTTTATGTCTGCCATTTTGATATTTCTCTTCTATGTGTCTTATCTCTTTATTTCCCTATTTTTCTCTCATTATCTTATTTTTTGTTAAATGGATTTTTCTAGTATACATTTTAATTTCCTTGTTTTTGCTTTCACTATATATATTTATTTTTGTTAGTGACTTGCTCTAGGACCAGTATCTACTTCACATTTATACTGAATTTCAGTGACATATAGAAAGTTTACTCCTATATAGCTATATCCCCACCCCTTCTTTTTGTGCTAGTATTATACATATTATGTCTGTATATGTTAAAAACTCAAGAATGCATTTTTATAATTATTACTTTATAGAATTGTATGTCTTTTAAAGAAATTGAGAAAAGAAAGAGGATATAGCAGATATTAATATTTAGAGAGTTTGTCAGTTTTGCCTTCATATTTATTATTTCTAGTCCTCTTCATTTTTTTCCTGTGGCTTCAAGTTATCATTGAGTGTCATTTCCTTACTCCACGGCCTCCTTTGTACTGTTACTGTTAAAATATATTACATTTCTACAGATTATAGGCCCCAAAATATAATTATATACACAATGTCTTATGCAATTCTTTTTAAATCAGATAAGAGAAGAGAAGAAATATGTAATTATACTGTCGTATATAATTATCTATGTAATTACCTTTATTGGTGCTTTTGTTTTTTCATATGGATTTGAATTACTGCCTGGTATGAGTTGCTTTCAACCTGTTAATCTTCCTTTAGTATTTCTTTTCTTTTCTTTCTTTCTTTCTTATTTATTTATTGACAGCCACAAAAGCTGTTACCTTTAGTATTTATTGTAAGGAGGGTCTGCTTAGCATTGAATTTTTCCTCAGTTTTTATTTGGGAATGTCATTATCTCACCTTTATTTTTGAAAATACTTTTAATGGGTTTAAGATGCTTGGTTAATACTTTTCTTTCACTCTTTGAATGTTACTGCATTGTCTTCTGTCCTCCATTCCCTCTGGTTAGAAGTCAATTGTAATATTATTTGAGTTCCCTGGTACATGATAAGTTCATTTTCTCTTGTTGGTTTCAAGAGTTTGTCTTTGTCTTTCAAAATTTTGACTATGAAATGTATGGGTGTGAATCTCTTTGCATTTATCTTATTTTCAGTTTACTGAGCTTGTGGAATGTATAGATTAATGCTTTTTCTCAAATTTGGGAAATTCTACATTGTTATTACTTCCAGTATTTTTTTGTTTCTTTCTCTTTCTCCTGTTATTCTGGTACTTTTATTACACATATGTTGGTGCACTTAGTGCTGTCTCATGTTTTTCTGTTCTTTTGTTTTAATTTTTTCTTTCTTTCTTTCTTTTTGATTACATAATCTCTATCAATCTGTCTTCAAATATACTGATTCTTTTCTCTGCCAGCTCAAATCTACTGTTGAACCCATCTAATGAATTTTTAATTTTGTTATTTAATTTTCAACTCTATAGCTTCCCAGTTTCTATCTCTTTATTGATATTCTCTACTTGGTACAACAGTGCCATCATCATACCTTCCTTTTATTCTTTAAACATGGTTTCCTTTAGTTCTTTAAACATAATTATAATAGCAGCCTTTGAAGTCTTTGCCTGCTTAGTTCAACATTTGGGCCCCCTCAGAGGCTGCCTGCTTTTTTTCCTATGTATGCATTGCACTTTCCTGTAGTTTTTTTTTTTTTTTTTTGGAAACAGATAATTTTAGATAATATACTGTAGCAACTCTGAATACTGCTATGCATGCCCCTTTGAAAATTGTTGTTGTTTGCTTATTTATTTGTTTCAAGATTTGGCAGGACTAGCTCAGTGAAGTCTCTTTCCCCTGTAGTGTGTATGCTCTGACGTCACTCCTCAGAGGATGCAGCCTTAGACATATGTAGCATCTCCCTGCCTACCAGGGATGACTGGTTTCAGTCGGGCTCTCTTTGACTGTCCCCATTAAGGTTCTGGATGGCGTCACACTATTGGCATTATGCCCAGCAGTTAACCACCAGTACTTGCTAGCTTTATTATCTTTCAAGTGCCCTGGGCCATAAATTACTCCACACTCTGATCCAATTACAGTCCATCCCTTTTGCAGTAGCCACATGCTGACAATTTTTGATGCTTGTTCTGACCCTAAGAGACTTCTTAGCCCTAGCTGTACCTTTACTTGGCTCTCTCTGTTTAAACTTCTAGCTGGTTTACTGCTTCACTTGTTGCTGTCATGGAACTACCAGCTTCCTCTTAATTTCTCACCCCCGAAGTCTCCAATCTTTTCAACAATGTGCTTAGGCATGCTTTGCTCCAAATAAAGTCGTTCTCCTTAGGCAGATCTGGGGAGCTCCCTGTTCTAATAGACTATCTTTTCCCCTTGTGCAGGATCTCTGTGTCAGGGCACCAAAGCTGGAGGTGGGGACAGTGGTTCTCTTCATCCGTAGTGACACACCTGCTACGCAAGTGGGGCACTGGGTTGAGATGTTAGCTCCTGGTCTTCTGAGCTTACTCCTCCCGGTGTGGAACTTCTTCCCTACAAGTGAGCTGGAGTGGGACAATCGGGGCCAATATTCTCTGCCTGCTGCACTTGGTGTAGACCTCCCAGCCTACACGTGAAGGCAGGGTGAGGGAAGGCAGCCCCAGTTCTCTTGGCCGTACCTCCCTGGAACAAAGCTTCTTCAGCGTGGAGCTGGGGTGGGGAAGGAGGGAAGGTGGATGAGAGATGCTGGCAGCTTTCCTCCCCAGATTAAACCAAATTCCTAGACCAGGACCCCTGTCTTTTTGGCCATCTGCCCAGGTGGAGTTTCTGTCACACTAAGCTGGGGGTGGGGGTGGGACAGTAAATCATGGCTCCAATGCCCCAGACTCTCACTCTTCTCAGTGAGATTTAGTAGATTTTCTTACATAAATCTTTTTCCATTTGCTATAGGGCTTTAGCACCATTTCCAAAGACTTTAGATGGTTATTTATAAAATAGATGGTTGTTTATAAAATAATTTTTACCTGTTAAATCATTGTTCCACTGGGGAAAGGTCTGCTGTGCTCGTCACACTGCCATTCCAGAAGTATTTTTTTTCCTTCGTGACTAATAATTCTTATATTCAGAGGAGATTAGTAACAAATGTGGGCTTCTGGCTTGGTTCCTTAACTCCAAATTTACAGAAACAGAATCAAGTCACAGACCTGTAGATAAGGCCCTTCGCGGGAGAAGCAGGTGTCAGAGGGAACAGACTCAGCTTGCTCAGCAGTAGAATAAACCCAAAAGCTGTAACACCAGTTTTCCAACAGGACTGTCTAATAAGGGACTTGGATTTAGATGTGGGTTTAAGATGTTTATCCTCCCTACTGAAGGCAGCTTATAGATTTACATACATTACAAACTGGGATATTAGGGATAAAGAGTAATGTACATTCTTTGCCCTGGGTTCAAGCCAGTGGTTTGCTACAGAGTGGATGCAGTTTAAACCCGTGGCCTGGGGCAGGCTTTTCCTGCCCACCCTTCCAGCACACTGCCTTACACCCAGGGCATAAGAAGTCATAAACCCTACACAGTCTCTGCTAGAAAAACTCTACCGAGAAGCTAATATTTCGCTAAGAAAATAGCGATGCCATCGTTTTTTCCCCAGGGTATTTTTTAACCATTTTCAGAAATATTGATAAAGTCAGAATGCTGCCAATTGGTTCCCAGGTCACTGATCGGAGCTGCTCTAAATTATGCCCGAGTGGCACGTGGCACGTGCTGTGGTTCTTTCTGTTTCTCTGGTTAGAAATAAGAGAGTTTTTCACCATTTCATCACACAGCTGCTTATGAATGATATCAGGACTATTGTTCAAATCACATGTTAAAAATTGTTTTCGAAACCCAAAGAAACAGTTTTCAGACTCCCTCCTGCTCCAACCAACTTAGACCAACCCCTTGTACCCAATTAATTCCTTAATAATATTTGAGTCTTTCATCTTGCCAGTATAATACCCAAAGTGTTGAGATTATCTCTATTAGCTGCTTCCCAGGCATCTGTGCACCTTTAGAAACTCTCACAGTTGGTCTGACGCTGCATCCAGTCACATTCTGTCTTCTGCGGTTTCCCAGGAAACCAACACACATCGCTACTTCACATCACACAGGAAACTTACCAAAAAAAAAAAAAAAAAAAGACCCTGCAGCAGTTCCTTTTTGTCAATAATTCTAAGTCTCTAAAATACATCCTCATTAAAAAATAATAATATCATATAAATAATAAACAGCAGGCAGCAGGAGGAAGAATGGTATTTTAACACTGTGCTTTCTCCAGCAGGCAACGGCAAGGTCTGAGCAGGAGCCAAGAAACCGGGCTTTTAGCTCTAACTCTGCCTGACACATTTTTTTTTTTATTTCAGAGTATTATGGGGGTACAAATGTTTTTGGTTACAAGGATCACTTTTGTAATGCTTGAGTAAGGGTTAAAAGTGTGCCTGTCACCCAGATAGTATTCCCTGTACCCATTAGGTAGGTTTTTGCCCATCCCCTCCTCCCCATCCCCCTGCCTGATTTCCTTTGAGGTTTACTTCCCTCTGCCTGACACTTCTTTGTCATATGCCCAAGGTGCATTCCCACTTCTCCCTAAACAAAGAACAAGAAGCAAAGAAAGCCTCTCTTTGTCTCTTCTTTCTGCTTCTTTCTGCACAATGGTTTGTTCTCTCAAATTGGGCTTTTAGAATCATTTGGCTGGGTTTGTGAGCACGGGCTTACAGCCTCCCAGCTTTATTCCCCACACAAAGAATTCTTCCCTTCCAGATGCAATGTGAAAAATCCCAGGGCAAGATGCTGATTGGCAGAGCTTAAGTCACATGCTCACCCATTAGCCAATCACTGTTTTCTGAGAGGTGAGCCATTCAGCCCACCTGGAAAGAATTACTTCCTTCAAAGAAGGGGTCAAGTCCCAGACACAAACACTGAGCTGGACAGCCACTCCCAATTTGTGTCTCCTGCCTGGACCCCTTCTCAGCACCCACATTTGTCATAGAACCTTCTCTTGGTATTATAGGACTTTTAAGAGTCTCATGCTCTACCAACTGAGCTAGCCAGGCAACCACAATATTATTATAGGACTTTTAGATCTTTGGTTGAGGAAGCACATAATATATACCTACTAAAAAGTCTTGAATGAAATGGTATTTTACGAGTCACATGAACATATACAGGTGTGGGACATATGTTACATTCATTCTCTAAACAGTTCTAGACATACGCTTAGAAATTCAGATTCCTGCAAGAAGTCAGCAGTCCTTTCCAGACTGCACCTACCCCCGACCTGGTCTTGAACCCCACTTTTCTACAGCCTTCCAGCTGCAGGAGGAGGGGCTGGGCAAGCCTATAAGGAGGGCAGAGATGCCCCAAGGGTCACCAAGTGGATGCTACACAGGTTTACTGAGACAGAATCAAAAACACGCGTTCCCACGAATTTGACAATTTTTCCACCACTCAGATCAATATAAGACCCACCCCTATAAATACTGTTTCTCTACCTTCCATAGGGCCAGGTTGGAGATGTCCCCTGTCTGTTACTAAAAAAGCTTTATTTCTGCCTCCTTTGGCTGAGATACCAGTGCTAGGTCTGGCCCCATTCTGGCCCCAGCCTCTATGACCCTGAAAAGGTCACTTGCATTTGTGGGTCCCAGTTCTTTCAGAAGCATATAAGGAAACTGAATCCAGTGACTGCTTCTCACGTTTTTCCACTTGAGTGTCCCTCATGGGAGGGGGGTTGGACGGGGAGGATCCCAGAGCACCTGGGGATACAGTCTGAAGAGGGTGAAAGTCATAAACCTTCTATTTCATCTTCAGATGATAATGAACCCTAACCCCAGTCTGTGAAACCTAGAACTAAATTGCTGTCATCCATTCCCAGCTGTTGTGTGCATTTCTTATGAGAAAAGTGATACCTTCGATGTATTTCAGTATGTGGCCTTTTTCCTTAGCTTTAGGAAATTTGGATTCAAAGTCAACGTCTCAAGAAGTGACAAACCCAATTCAGGGGCTGATAACAGCCTCCTTTGGCTTCTCTCAGATGATCTTTGTTCTCTTTTCTTCCTGTCCTAGTTTGCACAGAGCTTTACCTTGTAATCCACCTCTAGGCCTCTAGAAAACAGATAAAGAATAAATCTTAAACAGCAGCCACAAATACAGATCCCTGATCTCTTAACTGAAACCCTCAAGGCCAGATATGTTTACAAATTTAGTGTTTCTCAGGTTTGGGAATATGTCGTATATTATGTCCCTTCTCCAGGAGGGTTGGGCCAGCACCCCATGATCAAACACGTTGGTATTTCTGCAGCAAACCATGAGAACATTCACACTAAATAGCCCACATCCGTTCAGCTCAAGATCAGCTGCTAAATTGGCACAAGTCAGATCAGGCTCCTCCCCAAATGAGTTATAGGAAAAGCTCTTGATTTTCAGAGCACCGTGGGCTTTGGAATCAGGAACTGGGGCTGTGGACCTGCTCCACTCAAGCGAAGGGGACGCCACAGCCGAGGTCAGTTCCATGTCTGCTGGGGCGCCAAACCCACGGCGGGTAAGGGGCTCAGGCACCAGCTCCCACCCGGCCTGTCTCACAGCCTCGCTTCTTCCTCCATGAAATGGGAATAACGCCCACAGCATAGGATCATGGGCAGTTGCCAAGATTGTGCAAATGCATCAGTCTGGTGTGTCACCGGCATTCACTAAGGAGGGAGCTGCGATGCTGCTGATCACTGTCATGGCTTGTGGAGAAGCTGGCTCTTGCCCCTGGGCGGTGTCAGGAGAAGCCACTCTTAGCTCCGAGTGTCTGTAAGAAGTAAGAAGCAGAGGGACCCCAGGTGTAATGCAGTGGCTGACAGCTTACTGTGCCATAATGCAAACAGTTTACACTTAATGTCCTGGAAAGTCCCCAGTCTATGTCTTGCCGTTACTTTCATGTAAATATCCCAGTTAGAGCTAGATTTTCAGCCTGCGTCCGAAAATCCCAAGCATCTCCGGCTCCCCCTATGTTTGCGAGGGGTTTCTGCACAGCCTGGAGGCGACTGCTCTTCCAGGCTTCTAGGACAGACGCTGCTCCCCGGGCGCAGGGCAGTTCACGGATCAGAGCTTCCCGCCTGGGCGCTGATGTGGGTAATTCACTCTCCGACTACCAGATGATGGAGAGCAGCCGGCAGTAACATCGCTTGTAGCACCGAGGGACCCTCTGGTTTTACTGCGTCTCGGAATGTACCCTGTAAAATGACGGGATGCAGGCCTGGTGCCTTTCCCTGCCCCGCCCTGCCTAGAGGCTGCTGCTCACACAGCGGGGGACCTGGTGTTGCATTTTGCCTTTGAGAGTATTTTCATTCTGAAAGAGGCACTGTAACTGGGGCCACAGCCTCTCATCCTAAGGTGTGGAGACACCCACATGTTGCACTGCAGTGCCCAGCCTGGTGGCAGCAAAATGCTCCTGGTCCCCAAGCTGGGTCCTGCCCACCCGGCAGGTACCTTGAAATGCTGGGCTATACCCACCGCAACGTCCTGTTCCCTCCTTGAGCTTTGAAGGCCGGCCACTGTGTTCACAGACCCATGTCTGGCATCTATAACGTGTCCATGGCCCTCTGTACCGTCCCCTCGGGGGCAGTGAGGAACCTGCTGTGTTTTCAGGGATCTGGGATGTGTCTCAGTGTTGGTCCCGAGGCAGCGCCTGGACCAGCCAGCCGGGTTTTGTCCCCACCAGGTGGCTCCCCTACAAGCTCAGGAAGCTCCCAGGACCCTCAGGGTGGGGGTCCCAGGGTGTTTCAGCCTGTCTGGGAGGATGTGGCACCTGTCCGGGAGACCAGGAGCCCTCCACCCACTTGGGAAAACTCCGTTTCAGCATCCGTTTTCTCCCTTAGCAATCCTTCCAGTGATTTCAAATCAACCCGAAAGTCAAAAAAAAAAAAAAAAAAACCATAGCGTTTTGCTTTAAGAAAATGAACGCAGAAAACATGTGAGCTCAGTGTTCTTAATGGAAGCTACTGATTTATTTTATGAAAAGAAAAAACCCTCAAAGGGACTGATCTTCAAACATCAGTGCGATGCCTGATGTGGTTTTTTCATGGTCGTGTGTTGAGGGACGAGGCCGCTCAGCACCTGGTGGCGGGAGGCAGACGCGTTAGACATTCTGGCTCATCCAGGCGGCGCCATTTCTCGGTGCCCTCCCCACGGATGTCTCGGTGGACGGGACGTGACACTGTCACTTTTAAGGGAGGCGACAGAGGCTGCATCCCTCCCCTCCCCTCCCCTTGAGCATCCTTTCTCTTTGGGCTGTAGCTGAGCCTGAATCTTGATCTCAGGCAAGCTGAGGACGCCACTCTGTTTCCCGCCTATGGGTCGTTCGTGTTCTGCAGACAGAGCGGCCCCTGCGGCCGGGTGGGCCTGTCGTGGGGCGGGGACGCGGTATAGCATCTCCCGGGTGGGGAGCCCAGCTCTGCGCCTGGGGCCAGACAGGAGGTTGGCTCTCCTTGCGCCCGTGTGGGAGGCCTGGGGTTGGGGAGGGGCTGAGACGGCAGGAAAGAGCTGGCATGTGCCCACCGCAGTGGCGCCAATGGGCCTGCCTCCCGCGCCCCTGTGCCCTCCCAGGGCCCCGCCGCCGCTCTCGCTCACGCTGCCCTCTCCCCGCAGGCCACCGACTCGGACTACGAGGACGCGCTGCCCAAGCACTCCTTCGTCAACCACTACATGAGCGACCCCCACCTACTACAACTCGTGGAAGCGCCGGCCCCAGGGCCGAGCCCCGGCGCCGCACAGGTACGAGGCGGTGGCGGGGGCCGAGGCGGGGCCGCACCTGCACACGGTGGTCACCACGCAGAGCGCGGGCGGCGTCTACACCCCCGCGGCCCCCGGCGCGCGGACTCCGCTCACCGGCTTCTCCTCCTTCGTGTGAGCGCGGCGCCTCTATCAGGGTAGATCGGATGCGAACACTCCGGAGTCTATTTTTGTTAAGACAATCAACTCCAATAACTGAGCTGAAGTTTTTGTTTTAAAAAAAAAAAAAATTCTGATAAGTGATGGTTTTACCTACTTGTGAACACTAGATTTCAATTAGAAAGGTTTTTTTAATGGCTTTTTGTAACATCGCTGCAGGAAGCAGGTTTCTTTCTTTTTCTTTTCTTTTTAAGAGAAGGTGTATTTCACTGGTGCAATGGCTTGGCACCGCTGGGGCCTGGCAGGGTCCCAGACCTGCCCAGCCTGGGCTTCTCCGTCTGAAAGACCAGCCGGGAAGGCTGCGGGGGGAGAGGGGAGCGGAGGGTCCAGTGAGATCGCAGGGCCACCCCTCGGCCGCCCCTTCTCCTTCTACCTCCTCTTCCGGAGAACCAGCGGCTCACATTCTCCAACTCGGGACGTCTTCTGGGGTGTGGAGAGCAAGCGTTCCTACCCAGGCTCTGGCTCGTGGACCCGGCTCCATCCGTCTCTGAAATATTCTACTCAGCAGCGTCCAGGCCAGGAGTCAGCTCCGAGGTTCCTGCCGTCGGGGCAGCCGTGCTAAGGGGGCGCCCTCTGACCCCGGGGGGCCCAGCTGTTGCGTTCCCTGTCATCCCAGTGGTGAAATATTCGGGGCTTTTCTTTCTTCCTTCCTTCCTTCCTTTACACCTGACAGTGCAGGAGCAGGAGGCCTCCCCCGAGGCTGGCAGCCACCGCGCCAGCCCCCAGCGAGCAGGTCCCTCCGGGGGACACTCAGCACACGGCCACCTTCACGTAACAGGAGGAACTAAGACGGCGTTTGCAGAACTGCGTGTTATGTAGGAAGTGTGCATTGTTAACCAGAGTATTTTTTAAATCTTTTTATCTTTTTTTAAGATATGTCACATGAAATGAATGCGTCTTTGCTGTCTCCAGGTGCCTTTTTATTACTTGTTCAGCTTTGTACATGGGAAAGATGAAACGCAACACTGTCTCCAAATAAAGCGAAACAGCTCTGAGAAAACAAGGTCCTGACTTACCTCGTGCACACCAGGCGTCGCTGTGCACGCCGGGACAGTCCCTCCACGTGTCCTCTTGCCCCCGCCAGCCACCCGCTACTTCTTGACAGCTGGCGCTGCTGCCCCACCCTGATCCAAGGCCAGCTTTTAGCCTTAACAGGTTTTCTGGAAACGTTTCTTTTAATTGTCATTGCTTTGCTTTATCTTTTTTGGCTAAATGAAAATAGTTTGAACTACTTTGGAAAACTTAGAGCCCAGATGTGGCAGTGCCCCCAGCCCCCACGATCCTGCCACAGATGGCTGAGCTGTAAGTGAGCAGCCCCTCGGCCCCGGGCCCAGGGCTGGATGTCACTGGAGTGTTGCTGGTGCCAGCTGGGCTTGTGTCCCAGAGCTCCGTGAGGGCCCCACGCCCCCATCTCGCCAGCAGGAACATGACACAATCAAGACTCAAGACCACTGTCAACATCCCCTAGTGCACAACAGAAGAAGGGGGGTGCTGTCCCCTCAGGTGACCTGCCAGTGCCCTGAGGGTGGGGAACAGCTGGGCCAGCGGCTGGCTGATACCACCAGGGAGACAGTCTCCTGGCCACGTGTAGGAAACGGGGTCTCTACTTGGCTATTTTCTTTGCACGCCTCCCTGGGGCCGAGGGTGCAGACGCTGTCTTGATGTCTTGATTCTCTGCTTTCAGTTGCTGGGTGTGGCCCCAGGAGACCAAGGAGAGTTTTGAGTGGGGTGAAAAAGCCTTTTCAGCCCTTCCAAAATTAGAGGGTGTGGGAAGTTTCCCTTCTCCCTTTCCTCCCCCCGCCTTCCTTTTTTCCTTCCTTCCTTCCTTCCTTCCTTCCTTCCTTCCTTCCTTCCTTCCTTCCTTCCTTCCTTCCTTCCTTCCTTCCTTTTTCTGAGTGGAAGGGGAAATATTTTAAACCAAAAATCCTAGATGCTCTGCCCAAAGCCACTTCTGTGCCGTGGACAGAGCCCAGCGCCTTCGTCTCGGCCCCGAGAGGGTGAAGGGGACAGGACACCTCAATGTGCGCGCTTGGATTTCCAGCTGGTGAGCAGTAAATGGATAACATGGACAGACGCTGCCTTCTGTGCACTTTGCTCTCTTAAGCCATAAGGACGTTGCTTTAAGTGCTGGGGCAAAGCGTTGAGACGTCTTAGGTTGAAGATGATTTGGTTTTCGTGACAACAACATGACACTTTTGTTTCAGGCTCCTATTTTCTGGATTCTCTCTACTTTCTGTAGACTTTGGTTTGTATGGAATGGTCTGTACGAGGCTGCCCTGGCACCCTGGCTGCGCCTGACCCCCCCGCCACTCGGAGGGACTCTGTCCCGTGAGAGCCACCTGCACCAAAGGAACGGAGTTGGGTGTTTCTGGTTAGATTTCAGCCTCCCAGAGTGACACGGGCGCGAAGAAGTGTCAATTCCTAACTTCTCATTTTAGGGAAGAAAAAAAAAATTGCACAATAGGAAAATGAATATTGGATTTTAATCTTGGTTTTGAAAAAAGAACGAGCAAAATGTCTATAACTAAGGCCAGACAGAACGTGCCCTTGCTGGAAGTCCTGCCGTCCAGGTGCCTCGAGAAGGCGGCAGCTGTGTCCCCCCCCCCCCCCCCCCCCCCCCCGCTGATGCTCTCAGACAGGTCATTTCAGATCCTGTCGGCCGGGTGAGCTGCCCTTGCCCTGCGAGGACGGTGCCACGCAGCAGCCAGGAGGGGCCGTGCTCCATCTGAGCCCCGGGGATGGGTCTGCGCGGCCCCCTCCCCCTGGGGCGCAGTGAGCTGCGAGGGCCTCCAGCACATACGCCACCCTCTGGGCAGCACGGCCGGGCCAGGCCTCGTCTCTCCCAGTCTTCCCTGCTCTCTCCTTCGTGCTTTTAAGGCACGCTTGATTCCACGCCACGGCAAAAGAAGACGCGACAGGGGGCACCGGGGAGCTGGTGAGGAGACGGGCCACCGAGTAAAGCGCCTCCACCGCCCCGGAGGCCGGTGCTCATTCTGTAAAATTCCCTGGATGCTGTGCTTGCACTGACGACGACCGGGCTGAAGCATGGTGTTTGCGTAATGGTTCGTAGCATGGGTTTTAGTTTTTACGCGTTCTTGGCACACGGTGTAGTTATTCTCCCGACGAGCAACCAACCTGCGTATCTAAGTGTGGCTCTCTTTAGTTCAGCATCCCTGTAGCATGGATCCCGTCCGAAAGGTGAGAACCATCTAGAAACTCGCGAACTGAGCTCGTCCGCTGAGGCACGTCCCCTTCCAGGGTCACCTCCTGGTTCAGGGAGCGCTTAGGTCCGTCCTGACGTTTTCCCTACGACATTTTCTGAAATTGTGCGGAAAACCAGATCTCATTAAAAAAAAAAAAAAAAGAAAAAGAAAAACAAACAACTCGTAGGAAGCTAGAGAGGTGCTATGGGTACAATTTTTAATAAAAACATTATTTTGTTTCCTTAAATGCTTGTGATTTTCTTTAAGTAGTGATGAAACGACTTAGGGGGCCTTCGGAACGTTCATGAATGCTAAGGCTGTAAACGTGAACCACTGAAACTTAACCCCAGTGTTACACCCCCTTAACCTCTACCGGAACCCGTCCTGCAGAAACGCGGGTGTTTACAGGCTGTGAGGCGCCCCCGAGCTGGAGTTGAGGTCAGAGGGAAAGCCACTCCACGGGGGACACCCTCACCACGTGGCCGGGTGCCGTGGAGCCCAAGCTGTGTGACCCCCGAATGGGCCCACAGCCCTTCCCAGAGCCAGCCCAACCCCACCCGCACCTTGCCAGACCACCAAAGACTCCACAGGTGCCCGGAAGCAGGAGAACTGCTCGTTATTCGACTTAGCCTTGGGTGGGTGGGGTGCAGAGGGGTGAGCAAGGCCGCCTTCCCCTCCTAAGGGGCCCAGGCTCACGGCGAGGGCCTGCCCAGGCTCCGGGCCAAGGGGAATGAGATGAGGCTGTTCCCCTTCCCTTTCAAAGGGGAACTTTCAAAGCGTTGTCTACCAATCCCTGGGGAGACCCCTGGGCTTGCGTGAGCCACAGCACCCTTATCACCCGCCCTGCCAGCCCTGGGATAAGGTTCTCTGTCCCCAGTGCATTTCAGCACCACTCTGGGGCCGTTAAACGTGCCCGTGCCCAGGCCACACACCCACAATCTCTGGGGACTGGACTCAGGCATCCGGTTTGTTTTGAAAGTTCCCCAGGTGATTTTGGTGCAGCCAAAGAAGCCATGTGCGGGGAGGAGGAGGGGTGGCCCAGGAGAAGCGGGTGGGGTTCCGGCCTCCCCAGCTTTGCCCTTTTGCTCTGGAAGTGGTCGATGCTACTGATAAGTCCTAGGTAAGAACATTTCATTCCTCTCTCTCTTCCCCGCCATTGCCCACCTACCTTCCACCCTTCCCTCCATAGTATGTAATTAAAATCTGCACATTGTCCTCGCTCTCCGGAATTTCTGAAATGGCAGCTGCCGTGTAAGAGGCGGTTGGCATTTATGGAACGCGTGCGCTCTGTGTTCCCTGCGTTTGTTAATCCAGAGAGCCCCACCAGGGCGCTGTGAGGTAGGTACAGCCGGGTCCCGTTTTATACATGAGGAAAGTGCCCAGAGAGGTGGAGCCATTTGTCCCCCTCCTCTGGCTGGGGACAGATCCAGCTCCAAACCTCGGCAGCTGGGGGCTCCAGAGCGGGGTCCCGGGGTCCCGAGGCTGTCTGCTCTCACCTGAGACCCCTCAGATCCACCGGCAGTCAGAGCTGGCGTCACTGCTGCCACCACTTGGAATAAAAGCATGTGGGGCTCAGGTTGGGTTTTCCCCACCTCATCCTCTCCTGTAATAAAGAGAATGTGCGTGAGTTGGATTGGCACGTGTTACCCAAAGCCTTGCCTTCATCATCATCATCATCATTGTTATTACTGAAAAGTTAGTGGGAGAAGATTTGAAATGCAACCATTTATCGCAGAGAAAAGACATCTCTACTATCTTGCTGGATGACAATTAGTTAAAAATACCTGCACAAGAAGGAAAAGTGGCCTCAGTGAGAGGTGCTGCAGAGCCCCGGCCTCATGCGGGCTTCTGTGCAGGTAAGAAGGGAAGAGCGGGAGGAAGCCGCCAGCTCCACCCTTGCTGAGAGGAGCCTGTGGGTTCTCGGGCTCGGGGTCCCGCATCTTCCTGGGTTCAGGTTTCCCCTGAAAGGAACTCAGGGCCTGGGCCCTCCTCTCCCTCACACAGAGCCCAGCCCGCAGGAAGGCGAAGACTGAGGCACGACCTTGGCAAGGCACCTCTGAGCCGAGCTGGGCACCCAGGGCCGGAGGGAGGTCCTCTGTGCTTCCGCTTCCCACACAATACTCATCTCTCCCACCCAACAGCACCCTCAGGGCATCATCTGTCCCCCGAGAGGTGCCATATGGGCGACCATTCTTTGGGGCTGTCGTTCCAGGCCAAGAGGCACCAGCTGGTCCGAGCCAGGCTCATGGGGTGGGCACTGCTCCCTCCCTGGAACGAGAACCTCTCGAGCGGGGAAAGAACCAGTCGGAGGCTCCTCGGGGGTTTCTCCTCTGAGGTCCCGTTGCTCTCCAGAGCTGCCTTTCCACCTGCCAGTTCCCAAGCTCAGTTCCTGTCTAGTTGTCCAGCTCCCGAAATCCCCCCTCGTAGCCTGAGTCTGTCACACGCATGTAACCAGAGCAGTTGCTCCTTGCACCCTGAGGGGCCCCCACTGGCCCAGGCTCTGAGCACATGCCGTGCTCTTCCCTCCGACGGGCCTCCGTGTTGGCACCAGGACAGCCAAAGCCCCGGGAAGGGCCTCCAGCTCTCGGAGCGGCGGCCACACACCCTGCTGTCCGGTGCAGGAGGAAAGCGGAGTCGCACAGTGAGCGTGCCCTCCAGCTGCGGCAAGCCCGAGTCTCCAACTCAAAAGCAAAGAGTCGCCAACCAGCAGGGCATGTTTTCCACAAGACGAGGCATTTGCAAGGCAAAAAGTGCTCTGTGAAAGTCAGGAACTATGTTGCCTTTGGGTCAGGTGCCCCACCTCTGCAGGTCAGCGTGGCCAGGCCCCCGGCAAGGACGGTGGGGCTGACGTGGGTGAGGGACAACAGAGCAGGTGCCCCCCAGCCTGCGCACACCCTTCCTCCACCGCGGCCTCGTCCTTCTGAACCTATGTGAGAGGCAGTGGGGGCTCCCTGGTGTCCCCAAGGGATGCAGGATCCTTATGTCACTGCGTGTTGACCCCGTGGAAGAGAGAAGCCAAGTGTCAGGAGCTGTGCGACGTGACGTGGGAAGAGCACCTGTTTGCGCTGTCGGCAGGTGAGACCCAGGGCGCCAAGGCCGTGGCAAAGTGAGATGCGGTTTTGAGGTTGGCGACAAGGTCTCACCAAACTTCCCAGGAAAATCAAAATTCAACGTGGTTGTTGCTAATTTCCATTCAATTCACAGTCAAGCTTTAGAGGTTTGGTTTGGTCATGAAGTGGAACCATTTTGAGCTACTTTATTTGGGAACCACAGACATTCTGATTCAACAGCCTGTTTCTCTAAAGTGGTTGGCTCACCAGACGCTTATTTGAAAATGATTTGAACATGTCCATGGCTTTGCTTGTGCGAGTACTTCACGATTTGCCAAAAATCCTTTCCCTCTAATGGCTTAAGTCAATTAACAGCCAGCACGGGCGAAAATTCCAAGCTGTTAATTTTGGGTTCTGTGGTCTTAAAACATCCTGCTTCTCCTCAGATAAGACAATATTCTGCAGTCATTAAGCGAACCGCTACATTATGGGGTTGAATTCAATCCAGACTCAAATATTTTAATTTAAAAAAAAAATCACATTTCGAGGCATCCTGAAAATGCTCCATTTCCATGGGCGTCTCCAGCCGCCACCAGGGTATTTGGTCTGTGGACATGGTGGGTCCACAGAGCCCCGCGGGGTCCCCAAAGGGAGGCCAGGAGGGGAATCCCGTTCACCTGAAGGAGCTGCGGGGTTTACAGGGGAGAGTCACTCGTCTCTCCATCTTGGGGAACACATTTTCGAGAACGCCCACTGCCTAGGGATTGGAGAACAGAGATGAGGTGTGACAGAAACCAGGTGGGAACACAGACACGGCCCTGGGAAGGTCTCCAAGGGCATCTCTGATGGAGACTTCCTGGGCTCCCTGCTTTCATCACCCCCTCAGTGGCATCCACCCCTCAGTGGCCCACACAGCCCCCAGCCTGGGCTCCCTCATCAGCCTTTCCTGCCACCGCCCTGCTCTCCCCACCGCTGACGTCCTTCTCTTCTCTCCACCTCTGGCCTCCTCCCTTGCCCCTCCTCTGCCAGGAGGCACCCTTCCCACCCACTGTGGCCCCAGCCAGCCTGCTCCTGTGGTCCCCGAATGCCCACCGTCCCAGGAAGGCCACACAGTTGGGTTCCTTAGTGGTTCCTTGCACCCTCCCAGGACTAGGTCACAAGCCCTGTGGATGGGAGAGTTGCCTTCTCTTCCACATTTGTGCTCCCAGCGCTGACTGTGGCAGACACCCCACGTGCTGGGTGTTTCAGGAGACCAGCATGCCTCAGACGCTACCTGCTTTGCCGCCTGCCTTTCACCAATGCTGGGCTCGTGGTGGGTGTGGGTGCTACGTGCTTGACCAGCTGAAGTCCCATGGGGGACACAGACGTGGCCCCTCCCCAAGCCCCTGTTGAGAAAGGAATCAACACTGAGGTTGCAGGGGGCACTGACAGCATCTTCAGGGTCTGCCTCGGCTGCAGGGGCTGCGTTGCCCAAGGGCCCCCCTCCCTGGGGCAGCCACATGGCTGATGGAGGTGGGCATATCAAGGCCTGGCCATCCCAGCCAGACACAGGATAACTCTGGTGGGACATACTCACCCTGGAGCTCCCAATGGGGTCCGCATCACAGCTGGACTCCAGCCAACCCTGCCTGGGCCCGCAGCTGTGGACACCCTGCATGCCGCGTTCCCTCCGAGGGCAGCTTCTAGAGACCCTGCCCTGTGACGTGGAAAGGGCTGCCTGGGAAACAGGCCCGGACACCCTCGGGAATCCCTCTCTGCTGGACTTGCCTGCCCTGCCACTGAGGCAGCTCCCTGCGGATTCGGGGGATCTGCTGCAGTGTCTGCCGTATGGGAAAAGCCAGACAAGAAAGGAAATGTCGCCACAGTATACTACGTGGCTCAGCTGTGCATGATATTTACATGATTATTATATCTGTATGTATTGATTTCATTGATGAATTGTGATCTAATTCTGTTGGAAAGTTACCACGTTTGTGACAATGTTTTTGAGCAGGGTAAGGGCTGAGACTTGAGATTCCTGGGTAAGTCATAAAACATCAAAAACTGATCAAAGTAGCAGCACAAGTGTGGCACTTAGAAAGATGAAGATAAATACAAGATGAAACAGTTGCAGACATTGGAAGCGATGGCAGGGGGAGTGGGGGCTAACAGGGCTGCGGCAGGGGATGGGACTTGGAGCAGAGACCCGCAGGGGACACGGCTGTGGTGATGTGCTTTCTCATGCTGTTTGACTTTTACATATATCACTTTAATAAAAAATGATTAAATGAAAAAACACCAAGGCTGCATTGTGTGTAATTATCCAAGACTTGAAACAACCTCAGTGTCCACCAGAGAGGGACGGGGACAATGAACTATGCTGTGTGCACACGGGGGACCCCTGCGGCTGTTTAAAAGAATGCGGTGGAATGAGATGTGCTCACATCTGTGGACACAGAGAAATCTCCAAGTTATACCAGTAAGGGCAAAACAAGTGTGCTCCCATTTGTGTGTGTATACACACATGTGGATGTGTACACACGTGCTGGCATGCGTAGACTGTCTCTGGAAGGATGACCAAGACATCGGTAACAGTGGTGGCCTCCACAGAAAACAAAAGGAGATTAACCACGGTCGAGAGAGACTAACGTTCACGCTGTTTGAATTTTTCACCCCGTATATATATGTAGTCTTCTCCAATTAAAAAAAAAGAGAAAAACTAAGCAATGCCAGGGTGTCTAGGCTGGTTGTCCCCCCCACCCCGACCCTACCCCGAGTGCCTGTGGGATGAGCGTGGTCCGGAGCTGGAGAGGGTGAGCCCCTCCTGGCTGTGAGGTCTTGGGGAAATCACACCGCTCTGTGGTTATTTTCTTTTCTGTGATATAACACTGGGTTAGTTTGAGGCTTAAATGGGAAAGGGGTAGGAAAACAATTTGAAGTCCCCAAAGATATGTTAGTGTAAGTTTATCCCTGTTGTCACCATCACTTCTACCACCTCCACCCCAGGGCACCTCGAGTAAGAGACAGGGTCTACCAGTGGGTTTGTGAGCTGTCCCCGCACTGGCCACCCACGTATCCACGGGAGGACCAGAGACAGGAGACCATGAGACCCGCTCTGACAAGGAGTTTGGAGACTACCCAGCCCACACACCCCAAGGCTTCGCTGCCAACTCAGTGCTATGGGTAGGATTTTAGGGAAATGAGTCATAGCCCCTGTCAAAACAAAATTCACATCCGTAGTTTGAACCAGCCCACACTGAAACTGGACTGGGTCAACATTTCATTGGGAGTAACTTAGGGCATTTTGGATAGGAAATTCTGCCCATCTTACATTCAGAATCATGTCATACGTTTGCAAAAATCATTTTTGAAGTTTCAGAAATCTTTACTTACGTAACTCTGGATTTGGAAACTCAGCTATCTAAGGCTCACTCTTCCCCACACCCTGTGTCACATCCTCTGTGTCCTGCCTTCCCCAGTGAGCCTGTAAGTCTGACTGTCTTTCGTCGCATCGAGGACAATCTCCACTAAATCTGGGGTCTGAATTTTCCGTTGCCCTCTGAATGAATCAGAATCCAGCTCAGATGAAAACTGGAAACATGCTGGAATCTCAATGAGGCCTCAGAGAATCCTGGTGGCTCTTAGCAGAGATTGTTGAAAAACAAGAAGATAAATGGTGCGAGGAGGCCGTGTTAGCTGGGGTCAAGGTGGTCACAACTCCCGATGCTCGTATCTGCTCCCAGGGAGGTTGTTTTGCCGCATCTACCACCAACCAATTTGTCTGCTCCTTTGACGTCCCACCTCCTTCTAGCTGACAAGAGAAACTCATCACCCCGCAGGGCTCAGGAAGGAACCGGTTGAGCTGGCAGCTGTGAAATCATGGACAAGGACTTTGCAGAATGTCAGGGATTGAGAGAGTCGTGTGACTGTGACTCTGTCCCCTGGAGGCACAGCCTTTGAATGTCTGTCTTTCCAGTTTGCAAAGGGAGCTAAAATCCTGCATCAGATGCTCTCCAGATCCTGGGCAGTCGCCCCATCTCCCGCTGGCACCAGCTGATTGTAAGAGCTATTTGTGCTCACATGGATGACCTATTTACATTTTTCTCAATAAAAATGCACCTTCATATTAATTTCTGTTTCCTGGAGTTATACGCTCACTTCCCATTCGTACCTTCCAACCTGGCCGGCCCATTCCCCTTAGGGGTTCCTCAGGCTGTGCAAGTTGCTTTGCTTCTGGCTAGAGTAATATCCTACAAGTGTAGTCATGTGGGTCGACCCCTCAACCCACCGGCCGTGGGGCCAGTGTAGGTCATTGGTCTAGATCAGGGGTTCACAAACCACAGCTAGGGGCTAATTGTAACCTCTGCCTGTTATTTTTCTTCTAAGAGCTTTACCAGCATGTAATTTACATGGCACACCATGCAGTCACCCAAAGTGTGCAAGTCTGTGGTTGTGAGTACATTTACAGAGTTGTGCAACCATCACCCTGTGCAAATGTTAGAATGTTTTCATGATCCCAGAAGCAAACCTTGTGCCCTTTAGAAGTCACTCACCATTTCCCCCCAAACCTGCACGCCCCTCCGCCTTCTGGCCTAGGCAACCATAAATTTACTTTCTGTCTCTGCAAATTTGCCTTTTTCTGAACATTTGAAATAAACTAAATCATACAATACATAGTCTTTGTGACTGGCTTCTTGTAGCATGTTACCAGTACTTGATTTCTTTTGATGGCTGAAAATATCCCACTATAAGGATGTACCACATTTTGTTTATCCGCTCATCACTTGGTGCACGTTTGCATTGTTTCTACTCTGTCTGTTATGAAAAATGCTGCTATGAACACTCGTGTAAAAGTTTGTGTGTGTACATAGGCTTGCATGTCTCTCGAGCATGTACCTAGAAGAATTGCTGGGTCATGTGGTAACTTCATCTTTAACATTTTGAGAAACTGCCAGACTATTTTCCAACACAGTGGCACCATTTTGCATTCCCATCAGCAAAGTAGGAGGATTCTAATTTCCCCACATCTTTGTCAACACCCGTAATTACATGTCTTTTTTATTCTGGCCATGCCAGGTGTTATAAAGTGGTGGCTCATTGTGGCTTTGATTTAGGTTTCTCTAATTAGGCTGAAGACTAATGCTATTGAGCGTCTATCTTTTCTGTCACTTCTTAGATATTCCTATATGAAATGGCTGCTGAAATCCTTTGCCCATTTTTAAATTGAGCTTTTTATCTTTTTATCATTGAGTTGTGAGAGTTCCTTACATATTCTGGACACAAGTTCCTTATCAGATACATGGTTTCTAAATATCTTCTCCCAGTCTGGGGTTGTCTCTTCACTTCCTTGATAGTGTCCTTAGAAGTACAGAAATTTTAATTTTGAGAAAGTCCAACTTATCTATCTTCCCTTTATCACTAGTGCTTTTGGTGTCTTAAAGAAATCACTGCCTAGCTCAAGATTACAAAGATTTACTTCTGCATTTTCTTCTAAGAGTTTCATAATTTTAGCTCTTACTAAGTCTGTGAGCCTCTGTGAGTTAGTTTCTGTGCCTGGTGTGAGGTAGGGAACCAAATTCATTCTTTTGTATGTGGATTTCCAGTTGTCCCAGCCCCATTTATTGCAAAGACTATTCTTCTTTCTCCCATTGAATTGTCTCGGGCCCTCTGTCAAAAAAAAAAAAAAAATCAATTGAGCATACATGTGAGGGCTTATTTGTGGAATCTCGATTCTATTCCATTTATCTATATGTCTGTCCTTAAGCCAGTACCACACTGCCTTGATTATTGTAGTAAGTTTTGAAATCAGGAGGTGTGAGTCTTCAAACCTTATTGATCTTTTTGAAGATTGTTTTGACTTTTCTAGGTCCCTTACATTTCCATGTGAATTTTAGAAATAGTTTGTTAATTTCTGAAAGAAATAAAGAAAGATAAAAAGGGAGGGAGGGAGAGAGGAAGGAAGAATTTTGTTAGGGATGGTACTAAGTCTGTCCATCAATTTGAGGAGCATCAATATCTTAACAACATTAAGCCTTTTGATCTATGAACATGGGATGAATTTTATTTAGACTTTATTTAACTTCTTTATAGCAGAGTAACTTGGAAAACACTACCTCAAACCAGATGATCAAGGTTAACCCTAAATGATAAGTCACATAGACGGCACATGCCCTTCACAGGACGTGCTGGGAAGGCCATGTCACCTTTGTATTCTTCCTCCCAAAACCCATAATAGTCTGATCATGAGGGAAAAGACACAGACCAGGGGAGATGAAGACTAAATGTAATGTGGGATCCTGGATGGAATTCTGGAACCAAAAATAGTCATTAGGTAAAAAGTGGCACAATTGAATAAAGTGTGCCATTGGGTTACGAGCAATTTATTAATACGGGTTCCTTAGCTGTAACAAGCGTATCGGAGTAATCAGGATGTTAACAGTGGGGAGGGCCTGGTGTACACAGGAACTCCACCCTCTCGGCAACCTTCCTGTAAATCGAAACTATTCTAACATAAAAAGTTTAGTTAAATTAAAAAATTTAGTTAAAAATGAAAATGTTCTATATGAAAAACTGTACCTCAAAGTTAAAGGCTAAGAGACAGGCTGGGAGGAAATACTTGCAACTGTGAAAAACAAATTAATAATATCAAGGGTATGTGAAGAACTCCTACAAATCCATAAGGAAAAGCCCCAAACAAAACATCCTATAGAAAAATGGGCAGAAGATCTAAGCAGAAAAGTATAAAAGAAACACAAATGGCCAAAACTATTTAAAAGATGCTCAAACCCACTAGTAATCAATCAGTCATGTGCAACTAAGACAAAACTGAAAATACCTTTCTCACACCGGCTTGTAACAAATGAAACTTTGCCCAGGGTAGCCTCAAACTCCTGGCCTCGAGCAATCCTCCCACCTTAGCTTCCCAGCACGCTGGGATTACAGGCATGAACCACCATGGCTGGCTGCATTCTTATATAGTATGGAACACATATCCTTTTTTAGCAGCAGCTAAAACAAATGAGGATGATCCCTGTGTAGTGACAGGGAGCAATTCCTGAAGCGTATTAAATGGACAAAGCAAACTACAGAACAATATTTACAGCATTTGACTATTTATAGAAAGCAAAACCATCTATTTCAAATCAATAAACTCCCCCCCAAAACCCAGGAATTTCTCCAAACAGTTGAAATCCAAAACCACAATTCCAAATAATCCATGGGTCAAAGAGAAAGTCTCAGGGGGAAAAAATAGATGTTATTAAATTAAAATGAAAATACAAATCAGTTGGTAGGTTGAAGCTAAAAGAGTTCTGAGAAGGAAATTTATAGCACTAAGTACATGAGCAGAGGGGCGAAGTCCCCAATCATTAAGCTTCCACCTCAAGAAATTTTAAAACAAATAGCAAAATGAAGCCAAAGGAGAAGGAAGTAAATAATAAAGATAAGAGCAGAAATCAATGAAATTAAAAACAGAAAAATGATAGAGCAAAATCAACAAAACTAAAAGATGGTTCTTTGAAAAAGGTTAAGACAATTGATAAACCTCTAGCAAGACTGACAAAGAAGAAAAGAGAAAAAACAAATGATTAATATCATGAATGACACAGGGGAAGTCACTAAAGACCCTGCAGACACCAGAATAATAATAAGGCAACCCCATAAACCACTCTCCACTCACAGATTTGATGAGTTGGATGCAATGGATGAATTCCTTGAAAAGTACCAACTACCACAACTCACCCAGTATGAAAAAGATAATTTGAATATCCCTATAACTATTAAGGAAATTGAATTCATAGTTTACAATCTACAGAAAAGGAAATCTCCAGATGGAGTCACTGTAGAACTCTACCAAGTATTTAAAGAAAAATGAATACCAATTTTATACAATCCATTCTAGAAAATAAAGAGGCAAGAATATTTCACAATAAAGTTTATGAAGCCAGTATTAGCCTGATACTAAAATCAGACAAACACAGTTCAAAAAAGGAAAATTGTGGGCCAATGTCTGGCACGAATATAGAGTCAAAAATTCTTAACAAAATATTAGCAAATAGAATCCAGCAATATATAGAAAGAATTATACACTGTGGCCAAGTGGAGTCTATTGCAGGCATGCAAGGCTGCTTTAGTCTTTGAAAACTGGTCAATGCCATCTACCACATTAACAACATAAAGAAAAATATTACATGATCATATCGATTCATGCAGAAAAAGCACTTGATAAAATTCAACATCTATTATGAAAAAACTCTCAGAAAACTAGGAATAGAGGGGAAACTTCTGCAACTTAATAAAAAGCATCTACGGAAAGCCTCCAGCTCACAGACTTAATGGTGAAAGACTGAAAGCTTTCTCCCTGACACTGGGGGCAAGGCAAGGATTTCCACTCTCACCAGTGCTGTGCAACGTGGTTCTGGAAGTTCTGTTCAGAAAATAAAAAGTCATACAGTGAAAAGGAAGAAATTAAACTTTCCTTATTTGCAGATGACATAATAGTCTGTGTAGAAAATCCTAAGGAATCTAAAAAAATACTTGTGTAACTAATAAGTGAATTTAGCAAGGTGGCTATAGATATGATCATACTATGACTATCAATTGTTTTCTATACACTAACAGTAGACATAATAAAGTATAGTAGCATCTTACCATTGCTCAAAAATGAAATACGGAGGGACGAAACTAACAAAACATGTGTAGGACTTGTACACTGAAATCTACAAGTTGTGTATGAAAGAAATTAAAGATCTAAATTAATAGAGAGACACATCATGTTGATGGATTGGAAAATTCAATAGAGGAAAGTTGTCATTTCTACCTAAATTGGTATATAAGCTTTAACACACTTTCTATCAATATTCTAACAAGATTTCTTTGTAGACATAGACAAGATTATTATAAAATTCACATGAAAAGCTGAAGAACTATAATAACTAAATTCTAAATTCTAAAAAAGAAGAAGTGGAAAGGACAATTCTACCTCATATCTAGACTAATATGGTGACAGTAATCAATACTGCCAGCTATTGGCAGAGGGGTCAACACATGGATTAATAGCACCAAACAGAGGACCCAGAAATAGTCCCACACAAGATGATTCAATGGGAAAAGAAAATGGTGGTGGAGCAATTGGACATCCATATGCCAAAATTGATCCCTAACTTAAATTTCATGCCTTATACCAAAATTAACTCAAAATGGATGATAGACTGAAATGTAAAATATAATTTTCTAAAACCTTTAGAGAACAAAATATAGGAGATTTGGGGGATCTAAGTCTCAGTAAAGAATTATTGGATTTGATACCAAAAGCACAAAAAAAAATCAATAAAATTTACTTCATCAAAATGGAAAACATTTGGTCTGTGAAAGACCATAGACAAGGATAAAAAAAAAAAGCTACAGACTATGAGAAAATATTTGCAAAGCACATACCTGACCAAGGACTCATATCTAGAATATAAAGAACTCTCAAAACTCAACAGTAAAATAAAAACCAAACAATCCAGTTAGAAAATGGGCAAAACCACAAAAAGACATTTCACCAGAGAGGATATACAGACATAAAATAAGCAGGTGGAAAGATTTTCGGCATCACTGGCCAGTAGGGAAATGCAAATTTAGACTGTTAACGAGATACCTGTGCACATCTATCAGAACAGCGAAGATAAAAATAGTGACAACACCCAATGCTGGCTATGATGCGGAAGAACTGATGATGTCTCAGACACGCTGGTGGGAACGTAAGACGATTAGCAGGGCTTATCTTTAAAAATCAAACACACCGCGAGAACACAACCCCCCCAGCTACACTCCTGGGCATTTATCCCAGGGAAATGTAAACGTATGTCTGTGCCAATGTCTTTACATGATTGTTCATAGCAACTTTATTTTTAAAAGTCAAAATACTGAAATGATGAAGGTTGAACAGACTGTGAGATATCCATGCACTAGAATACTGCTCAGCAATAAAAAGGAATGAACTATTGATACACACAACAACTTGGATGGTTCTCAGGAGCATTAAGCTGAATGACAAAAGCCAATCTCAGAAATTCACGTACTGTACGATTCCACTTGTATAATGTTCTTGAAATGACAAAAACAGAGATGGAGAACAGGTTGGTGGTGGCCAAAGCTTATGGATGGTGGGGTGGGGGGTGACTAAATGGGTGGCAGGAGAGAGATCTTTGTGGTGTGGACAGTTCTGTGTCTTGATTAGGGGGTGCTACATGAATCTACATATGTGAAAAATAGAACCACAAACACGTTTTATTAATCCCAATGTTAATCTCCTGGTTTTGAAGTTGTACTATAGTTATGTAAGACATAGTCATTGGAAGAAACTGGTGGGAGGGCACACCGTAGCTCTCTGTAATAACTTTGCAACTTCTTGTGAATCTATAATCATTTAAAAATAAAAACTTTCAAAAATTGCAATGAGATACCACTACACACCTATTAAAATGGCTAAAATTAAAATGACAGTAACAAGTGTTGGCAGGGCTGTGGAGGAACTGGAAGCCTCATACGTTGGTGGCAACGTGAAGTGGTGTGGCCACTTTAGAAAACAGTTTGATGGTTTCTTAAGGAGCTAAGCATGCACCTACCTACAACATGATTTAGCTACTGCACTTCAGGTGTTTACCCAGAGAAATGAAAGGCTATGTCCACACAAAGACTTGGAGAAGAATGTTCCTCGCAGCTTTCTTTGCAATTGCCTGTGTTGGAAACAACCCTTACGTCCCTCAGCAGTGAACCAACAGATCAGCAAATTGTGGCACATTCAGACAACGGAAGCTGCTCAGCAATGAAAAGAATGAACCACTGGGACATGCAACCTCATGGACAAATCTCAAAAGCCTTATGCTGAGGAAGAAGCTGCACAAAGACGAGAACATACTGTTATATATAAAATTCCAGGCATGTGATTAGGTCTCGAGAGTGGAGAGCTCAGGACTGGGATCACTATCCTCATAAAAGGGCTTCCAGGCAGCGCCTTCCCCGTCTGGCACGTGAGGGGACATCTGTGAACCAAGACTCAGACCTCACCAGGAGCTGAATCCGCCAACTCATCGACCTTCCAGCCTCTGGAGCTGAGAGATGGATTTCTGTCGTTTGTCAACTGCCCACCCTACGGTGTCTGCTACAGCCCGGCCAGTCCAAGACGACCGGAGACAGTAAGGAGAGCACTTGAGGAGTAAAAATCTTGTCTTTACCACACAGACCCCTGGTGGTGCCAGAGAGAACCCTGCAAGGACCAGGAGGAGTCCAAGAAGCAAGAGGAGAGCAAGGGAGGTCAACGCCACTGTCCCGTCTGCCATGAGCTGACACAGGACAGGTGATGCCATGAGCTGTCTCAGTGGTGTGGGGACCTGGGCGTAGCAGATCCTTATCAGAAAGCGACACTCCCAGCAAGTGTCCTTGAGTCTGTGCAAACCCAAAGACAGATGGGCACCCGTTTCCTGGCGGTCAGGACTGTACAACCTGCATTTTAAAGTCCCCCGGGCTGGTGGGGAAGGCACCCTCACAGGCCCAGGGTGTCCAGCCCTGCACTGGGGCCGGCCGGCAGCATCCAGCATCACCTGGCTCGGGGACAAGCCCGGCAATTTGAAACCAAAGCACATGTCCCCCAGGTTGGTGGGTGTAAGTGGGTGCAAGTGGGTGCAAACCCTTCTTTCTCGTTAGAAAGGGAGATTGTGGGAGAGACGGCATGGCAGGGCCGCCGGGGCAGGACACACGTGACCAGCAGCTGAGTGACTCAAACAGGGATGGTGGAGGCAGCTCTCGGTGCCTGGCCCCCTCCAGGCCATGACATGAACGTCCTTCCAGCCTGTCCACCAAGACACGATCGCTGCTGGAGCCTGTGTCCCGCCCCTGCTGCTGGGACTTTGCCTTTGTTTCCCCAATGGCAGGCGGCCTTCCTGGCCTCGGTGGGGGCTGTGGGGGGTGGTCCCCACCTCCTGGGGGGATTAACAAGGGGTGGGGCCCGGCCCCTGCTGGAATCTGGGGACCCTGACACAGGCCTGGGCGCAGGGCATGGGGGCCATGGGGTGGTGGCACCCAGTGGCCCACTCCACTCAGTCGGTGCTGGTCAGGGGTGGGCAGCCGACTGGAATCCCCAAGGCAGGACGAGGCCTCGGCAAGGTCAGGAAGGTGTTCCGGAAGGTTCCCTGCCCAGCCAGCCCTGTGTCACTGGATTCGCCAGGCCACTGCCAGGGATGATGGGGGTTGCAGAGAGGGGTCAGACACAGTTTGACCTCAAGGAACTGGCAGAACTAAAACGGAGGAGTTGAGGCACAACAGAGAACAGGCCCGGATGCCAGTGACGCCCTGGCCACCTCGCAGGGGGCTGCGAGTGCGGGTCGGAACCGTCCTGCCCCTTCTGGTGGCACCAGGGACGCTCTCTCTCGCTGCTGCTGCTGTTGCCAGTGTTTGGGGCACACGGCAGCAGGAGGACGCCGGGGATGCGCACAGGAGAGGGAAGGACCCGTCGGCCATGACACAGGTACGGAAACTTCTGGGCACAGACACGGGTGGGCAGGGGACGTTAGAGATTTCCAATCACAGGACATAAGGCCAGAATCGCCCGGCCCACGGTGGCCGGCCCCAGCCTTCCCTGTCAGCCAGGCATCTGCGAGGAACGACGCTCGTCCCTGAGTGAAGGTCGCTGAGCGGCTGAGGGTCGGGTCCCTCCTCCCGAGGTGACCACAGCAACGGTGCCAACGCCTGGGGGTGCCCTTCCTCCCCCGCAGTGTCAGCAGTTAGCTCGGAAAATCTGATTTGTGTATAAATAAAACAGCGCCCAGAATCCCAGCACTTTGGGAGGCCGAGGTGGGAGGATGGCCCAAGAGTTGGAGGGTACAGTGAGCTGTGATCACCGCACTCCGGCCCCGGCGACAGAGCAAGACTCCATCTCAAAAAGTAAATCAATGAAATGAAACAGAATGGGAACAACTTGAGCATGACGAGCTTTATGGATCTGTGAGAAGCGCCCCTGAGGGAGAACCTCTAGCCGGCTGTGACCTTTGCCAGGGTCACCAACACGCATTTGTTCTGCCACTTCCACACGCTGGGGACAGAGACGTGACTAAGACAGACGAGGTCACTGTCTTCACAGCGCTGACATTCTGGGGGAAGGGACAGACAGAAAACCGATGAATAAGGTCATTTCCAATAACCAGGTCAGTGTCGGACAGAGCGGGGTTCAGGAGTGAAGAGACCCGTGACTGAGCAAGGCCCTTCCGGGAGCGGCTGGGACCGTGCAGCGAGGACACGGCCAGGCAGGACGTGAGCTGGTCACACTCAGGCCACAGTGAGTCTCGGGCTTAGCGTCTTTTTTTCCTCCACCATGTGACGTGATTGAACTTTAACACGCCAGCGCCCCGCCGCCCCACGCCCGCTGCGGGACCATTGCCCGGGGACCCGTTGGTAGCCGGTCACTGCCTGGGATCTGAGCAAGAAGAACATTGAAATGAAAAGAGACCCTTTGCTTCCACGGCAGCTGCATTTGGTCCAGATTCAAAAATACAGTCTAAATTTCTAGAAAACCCCACAAAAGGAGACTGTCTTTCCTGACCTAGAGAACTTGGGTTTCTCGCAGCTAACTCTGGACGAAATGGACTCTCTCCAACACACTGGCACGGGGAGCCCAGAAATTGAATTTGTCTGAATGCATTAAATTGCTGCGTTAAATATATTAATCCATTAACTGCATTAAGTTGCTGCATAGTGTCAGTGTAACGCAGTTTATTTATCCAGTCTTAGTCTGCTACAAACGGGCGTTTCGGTAATTTTCAGCCACTGGCTTTTACAGTGAGTGGGCGGGACATGCAGGGCTCGCTGCTGGTGCCCCAGCTCCGGGGTGGGTCCCTATTATTAATAAAATGCAAACCCCCCTCGCATCATGCCAGTCCCCTCCGCTAACCAAGCTCAGCATTTTATTATGAACAAATGAAGCACTTCTCTTCGGGGTGGAGGGAGAGACAAGGAAGGACTGGGGTGTCTCAGCGGGGCAGGTGGGGTGTTGGTGAGGGAGGCAGGGGGCACAGAATTGAAAGGCCCGAGGGACATGACAAGCCCTCCAACTTGGACGATGTACCCAGGGCCGGCTCCGCGCCACTTAGCAGAAAGGAGCGGAAACTCAGACTTCGAAGGCTGTCTGCCTCATCTTCTATTCACTCAACCTCTGAGCGCCTCCCTTGGGCTTCAGACTTGATGCCAACCGGCTCAGCTCTCTCACACCAGCTGTGCCCCATCTCTTCTGCTTGAACAATCGGCGCCAGCAGAGGAGCCCGCCCCAGTCCCTCGGGGCCCCTCGCTGGACCACCGGCAGCCATCTCTCTGCCCACTGGCGCTGCAGATACCTGATGGGTGCGGGATGCCTCTGCCCAGGGGTTTCTGAATATTAAAACAGCTTTAAATGTTTCCCTGGGCAGACTGGCTCAGCAGACCCTCAAACACAGGGTGTTGTTTTTAGAAACTAAATAAATCTACATAGATCCAATCTCCAAAACACATCTTGTTCAATGAAGCTTCAAGGAAAGGGCAATTTGGCTTCGCAATACTGATACATCTCAAAGCGTTCCCCGCTGCCAGGGACAGACGAGGGTGTTACAGCCCTTAGAGATGGGGACACGGGGGTGGGGGACAAGGATGGGACAAACGTCTTTGTGAAGATGTGTGTTTCTGCCTCAGGAAGCTGCTGTGAGGGTGAGATTGACTCAAAGGCTAAGACTTTGGTTTCTCCAAACAGATGGAAGAAGTTCCCCCGGGGAATTAACTGGAACATAGTTCCACTCAGTACCTGAATTGTCCTTTTTTTTTTTTTCCTTCTGTTTGATAGTTTCTAGTTATTTTTAAACATCACTTTTATCGAGGCATGCCTCACAGACAGTAAACCACACACATCTGAAATGCACAATTCAGGGAATTTTTATATACGTTTCCGCCTTTGTATCATCATCTCAATCAAGATATAGATTATTTCCAGCTTCCAGAAGGTTCTCTTGTGCTCCTTCCCACTCCCCACGCCCCCCCGGCAGGTTACTGGTCCTCCACCTCTATCATTATAGGTAAGTTTTGCCTATTTGTGAACTTCATACAAAAGTGATCGTACACTAGTGGCCTTTTGTTTCTAGCCACTAGTGTCTGTGCGATTCACCCCGGCCATGTGGTCGTAGTTCATTCATGTTCATCGTTGTTAGTATTAATATTCCATTCCATGAACATACCAGAATTTATTTACCCATTGTACAATTGATGGATCTTTGGGGGGGGTTCCAGTTTGGGACTGTTATGATTAAAATTGCCGCTAACATTCTTGTACGTATCTTTTTGTGTTCGTAAGCAATGATGTTTTCTGGATCTACACTTAGGAGTATATATGGTAGGGGGGTGTTTACCTTTATCAGAGACTACAGAACTGGTCTCCCAAGGACTGAGTGCCACCCCACATGCCCGCTGGTGCTGCGTGAGTTGCAGCTGCCCCACACCTTGTCGCGTTGTAATCGCAGGCACTCCGGCAGGTGTGCGAAGCTGCTGGATTGTGGTGTTGACTTGCATTTCCCTAATAACTAAGGGTGCTCACCACACTCTCTCGTTCTTTCCACTTACCGAAATTCTCTCCTACCTTGCAGGCCCAATTCGTGAACCCTTTTCCGGCAGCTCAGCACCGCGTTCACGCCTTCCTAACCGACTGTTGAAGAGGCAGACACCAGCACCTGCGGAGGGGCCCTTGGTTGTCCCTGCTCGAGTCTCCGGTGTCCCTTTCATGACACTGCTCTCCCAACCCTCACTGTATTTGCAGAACCTTTGTACCGTGGGCACCCAGTGGCAGAGGAAGGTTTGGTTTATTATTTTGCCCAGTGTGTCTGACCCTGTGCTGGGCTCGGAGCTCAGGAGGTGGCTGGTAGATGGGAGGTGACCCCTTGGCTACCTCTGTTTTACTGCCGTAAATTTCAAGTCATCTTTTCCGGCACAGGATTTTTGGGACCTACAGCCGCCCCCAGCACCTCCTTCCGTGTGGACGCTGTTCCCGCAATAACCCCGAGGAAGCTTCTCTCTGCTGTGTTAGCAGTTGATGGAGTTGAGTTTCGCAAGCCTTTGGCCGTCCTCATGGATACAGAGCACCCCCCTCAATTAGTGCTTTGGCCCACGGCCACCTCTCAACACACTGTGTCCCAGAGGAGGACTTTGAGAGTCTGTGACTCCGAGGGCCCCGAGGGCCTCGCCTGCTGCGTGACAGCAAACCTGCTCCCAAGAGAAGACCGAGGGCTGCTCCTCAGGGCTGCTGTGAGCGCAGAATGAGGTCAGCTGCAGGGAAGAGATTTGCAAGCCCAAAGCTTACAAGTAAAGAAATAAAAAAGACATCATCAGAAAAACTTCACATGTTGCAATGTGGTTTTGCATTAGATTAAAGTACAGCAAACCCTTAGTTCATGAGCCCAGAACATTCCAGGGTCTCCAAGCTCTTTTGACTGCACACCCATGTGAGCAATAATTTTTCGAGCATGCCTCACAAATATATTTGCATTTATTTATTTATGAAGCACACTATGTACTACTGTGCAAATAGGTCATGCACATAATAAAACATACTCCAAAGTAGGTACTTTTTACAGGATAAAATAAAAATAATGTAAAGAGAGAATTTTAAGCCTTTTTTTTTCAGTACCGATATGGATTGTGGTGTGTGTCCCCAGATGTAGCCCGGCCTGTTTGTAAGAGGCTCTTTGGTGAGTGAGGAGGTGCTTAGGAAAAGCATTTCATCGATAGCATCTCGGTCTCCACAGCCCTGTTCATGATACTTCCCGAGTGTCCCCCCTGGACTCATTCTCACCTTCCCCATGACACGGACGTGGTGCTTAAAAGCTATATGCACGGATGAGGCTCAATGTGTGGACTCTCTGGTCTGATGTGTGACCTTGGGCAGGTTTCTCCCCGAATTCCCCATCCATGAAGTGGGGAGGACGGTGGAAAAGCCCTGAGACTGGTACGCGTCCCGGACAAGGTGATGTGTGCTGAGCACCCAGCACGGGGCACCTGGGAGGCTCCTTGTTCTTACCCACAGTCACTCACAGTCTGTTTCTTTTTAGAAGGGAGGGAGTTCCAGAATTCTCGAATCCCTAATTTCCCTCCCACCCGAGACCCTGTGGGGCTCACACAGGGTCTGGAGCCTGCCCCAGGCGCCACGCCATGTGCATAGTCCACTCACAGTGTCCTTGTGCCCCTTACTGGGCTTCCCGTGCCTTGTGTGCTGTTGCAAAGAATGAAGGTGACTCTGCTGCCCGGAGAGGAGCTGGACTTTGTGGATGTCACCTAACGTGTCAAGAGGAGCAACAGCGAGTGGCCCCGGGTGACCCCGGGCTCTGCGCCACCAGGCTCCTCCGGCAGTTACCCAGGTGCCACCCTGGTCACAGAGGCATGGTGGCCCTGGTGGTTCCCGCCTAGCCGTGGCGCCAAGCATGTGTGTTAAGAGCTCACCCTTGGCTTCCTCCAGAGCTGCTGAATCTCCGGACCCGAACCTCAGTGTCAGTGACCCAGACGCAGAGCAGCCGGGTTCCAGGGACACAGAGTGGAGGCATGAGCAGCACACATAGGTGGGCTGGCCGGATTGCGACGGAGTTTCGTGATGCGAGGCCAAGCACGAAACAGGAGGGCACAGCCCCTGCCCCACGGCAGGACAGACTCTGCCGCAGTGAAGGATCCACACATGGCGGGGTGGGAGGGGCAACCCCTCTCCTGGGACCAGACAGGGACAGCGTCATCGAGGCCATCGACTGAGGAGGGGTCGGCTCCCGTCTTCCCTGAGCCCTGTGCCTGGTGCGGCTGAGCCCGGACAGTTCTGGGCTCTGGATTCTCAGCCGCAGCACGACACGCACGGTCGAGGGGGTTCATCATAGCTCGTCTCTGGCGGCCCCGAGTTCCTCGTTCATCAGTTTGGGACCAAGAGGTGAGGAGGTGACGTGTGGAAGAACACAGGCGGTGGGTTCTGGCAGATTGGCCTCGGGGGGTTTGTGTGGGGCCTGTGACGTCCCAGGCATGTTTGCTCTAGAGCCGTATCTGACACTCGCCTTGAGGAACGTCCTACCCACATGACACTGATGCATGTCACACACTGCTAGAGGGTCATCCCTGAGACCAGTTTGTTGTCTGTACTCGTGTCCAGGGCTGCTGTGACGAAGTACTACAGACTGGGCGGCTTAGCACAACCGGAGTCTGTTTCCTCACAGTTTTGGAGGCTGGAAGTCCAAGACCCAGGTGTTAGTGGGGCCACATTCCCGCCAAAGGTGCTGGGAGTTGTATGGAACAGGCCCCACACGGGAATGCGGGTCAAGGCGGCCTAGGGCCCTGGAAGAAACATTGTGGAGTTTGGGGCCTGGGGACCTGAATTCAAACACTCCTCACGGAATGAGTCTGGGGAGGTCGCATAATTCATCTGAGCACCAGAGTTTGAAGATGAAATGAGATGATAACAATACATGAAAATGCCCGGTGCGAGTCTCCGAAGGCTCCAGGGCAGGCTCCTTCCTGCCTCTCCCAGCTCCGGGGGGCTCCAGGCGCCCCCCGGCTCGTGGCTGCATCGCTCTAGCCTCTGCCTCTGTCTCCACACGGCCGTCCTGCTTCGTGGGCCTTCACGTGAACTTCTTATATGGACACCAGTTGTTGGATTTAGGGTGCAACAATCCTGGCGACTTAAATCTCCCATTGTCATTCTGAGTCTAAATTCTAGAATGTTCCAAGACCAGGAGATGCTGACACGAGTGGACCAGCAAGTATGTGTTAGCCGACATCAGCTGTTGACCTCATAGGAACCACAAAAAATAGGAATCCTGCCCCAAAAACATGAATTGGAGAGGGGAGGAATGAACACATAGGACAGTGAAGAATATCTTGAAATTCCACGACATGTGCAAAGTGGCCTGACATTCACGCACACAGCGGGTCATTGTTGAGCACCTCGAGTAGCCCAGCCCGGGTGCCAGGCTTCAGGGACCTAGCGGTGGACAAGCTGGACACTGGCCCTGGCTGCAGGGAGCTCTCTGTGCACCGTGACAGGTGGAGACAGGATGTATCTGGGAGGGAGACCCGGGCAGGCGCAGGGAGCCCCACGCTCGGAAACGCCCAGCACGTGGCGTGATCCTCCGCCACTGCTGCCTTGAAATGCTTGATAATTTTGAACAGGAGGCCCTGCACTCCCACCGCCACTGAGCCTTGCAATTACGTAACCGCTCCTGGCCAAGGAGGAGGCAGACATACAACAAGCAAGTGAAGCAATAAATAAGCAAGATAAATTCAGATGGTGGCGAGCTCAGTGAGGGACACACACCAGGACGGCAGGTTAGAGGATGGGACGGGGCGGAAGGTGGGGCGAGGTGGGGGAGGGCACACGTGATCAAGCATCCCTGGGAGACGTCTCTGAGCAGGGGTATTTGAACCAGGATTTGACCAAGAAGCAGAGCCTTACAACAGCATGTCCCAGCCAGGTGGAGGGGACAGGAGATGCAGAGGCCCCGAGGCAGGAGGGGCTTGGTGAGCCCAGGGCCTGGGAGGCCAGTGCGGTTGCATGCTGAGACTGGGGGGTGATGGGCGGCGGGTGGGGAACTGGGGTGGGGCTGGGCTCCTCCTGTGCTGTGGCCATGGAGGCTTCTAAGCAGGAGGCCACGTGATGGGACATGTGTAGGGAGAAGGGAGGCCCTCGGAGGCTGAGGTCCTGCAGGGGAAGGAGCATAACAGGGGAAACTGAGCAACGAATTGGATTCCAGGAGATGTGGGAGGTGAAGCTGACGGATAGAACAGGGCCAAGGACCACTTTCAGGTTTGGGTCCTGACCACGTGGGTGGACGGTGGAACCATGAACAGAAACACGGGGCCAGGAAGGAACCGTTCATGGAGGACGGACAGTGTTGTTTGGCCACGTTGAGCTGGCCAGCACTGGGGGACACCAAGTGGGCACCAACTATTCCAAGGAAGCAAAGGTTATGCCAACCCTGAAAGAACAGCGCCAGTGAGCTGCCACCCACCACCCACCACCCTGGTGGACACTTTGGGTAATGGAATTCTTTCTTTTTCTCTGCATCCAGCAGGAGGTGCATTTAGTAGCCACGTCATAAACACCCTTTTCCCCCACGAGGCCCAGCTGCAGGTGCAGACCTGGACACGGAGGGCGGGAGGCCCCCAGGCTCTGCCCCAGGGGACACCTGTGGAGGGTCTGGGAGGATACCACAGAGGTCAGCAGGGGACTGTCCCTCTCCAGGTCTGCACCGTACTCCAGAGCACGGCAGCCCGAGGAGTTCTGTCCTGAAAGGCGAGAGGGCTGGATGCTAATCTGTGCCGACTCCCAGGGTGGGTCATCGTGGAACGCCTTCTCATTGTCACGTGGCCCTTACAGATGGGGAGATGCCCGGGTTATCAGTGCACACTTGGATGAGTCTAATAAACAAATCTACCAGTGCAAACACCACAGCACTCGAGACAGGGAATCGCATCACCCCAGAACGTCCCCTGCCCTCTTGCCCAGTGGCGTCTACACCACAGGCAACCACTGCTCTGATCCCTGTGACTAGAGATTAGCCTTGCTGGTCACTGAACTTCATGGAATGAAGTCACTCAGCACGTAGTTCTTGTGTACTTTGTTCCCTCTCACTGCTGAGCAGTTGTCTGTCGTGTGGATGTACCACAGTCTGCTTCTCCACGCTCCTGGTGACAGACTCCCAGGTTGTCTCCTGTTTGGGGCTAAAACCAACAATTGCCACTAGGATCGTTCTCTCGTAAACCTTATTGTGAACAAGTGTCTTCATTCCTCTTGGGTGGGTATCTAAAGGCAGAAAAACGACGTAGGGTTTTCAAAAAGACCTCGGAAGAGCCATGTCCCACGCAATCCCAGATGGCCTCCACTCACTCTGGGTCACCACCCTCGTAAAGAGACAATCCAAACGTTCGCCCAGATGCGGCCGGGAGCATCCAACCCACTCTCTTCAGCCAAGGGGTTTTATAATCTCCATTCACGCACTGTGCTTGGAATTTAATTAACTCTATTGAGGAACGTGACACCCCGACCAGCTTATAGCAGCTGGAACATTGCGGGGTTTATGGCCAGACACTAAAACCAAAGCCACAGGGAGACCGGCTTGCAGCCAGGCACATCAGCAGCAAGGAGGGTAAAGATGTGTTGAAAATAAAATTTAATTTTCCAGCTGCGGTTACGAGCGAGTCGTATTCCGGCGTCACCGTGGGGTCGCAGCCTAACAAATGAGGCAGGGACCGAGGACAGGGCGGCAGCCCACGCGGGCAGCGGAGCCGCCCCCCACGCCACACACGGGCCGGAGCCAGAGCGGCCTCCACCAAGGGTTTCCCGTGCGTCCTTTTTTGCATAAATCCTCACGGTCGCAATCAAGGAAATCACCTGGAACCTATTTAGCTAAATCGCTTTTCACAACAGGCCAGCCACGCGGGAAGGGACTCCATCTTGTGTTCCCCCGGAGTAGGAAAGTCACAGCCCCGCCAGGCACGGCCCTCAGGGCACGGGCTGTCCCATCAGAGCAGCCCTGCCATGGGGTACATGGCCCCGTGAGGTCCAAGTTGACTGACTCCAGCCCCGTTCCTGGACTTGCTGTCCCTCCTCCCGTTGGCTCTGCTGCCCAGACACGGCCACCTTCCCTGGACGTTCCCGTGACCTGCACTGTCCTCCTCCGTGCCTGCAGAAACACCCCGTCCTTGGAGGTCACTCAGATACCGGCTTTTCCAGGTGAGCCTCCCTCTCCTCCCTCTCCCCATGTGGGCACGGACAGACCCCACGGGCTGCCAGCGCTGTCCGTTCAGGGTTCTCTCTTCCCAGCAGCCCCGGCCGTATTTCTTCCCCCCTCCCTAGATGCGTTTCCACCACCTCTTTTAATCTTCACCACAACAATTACATCAGTCAGCAGGGATAAGGTTAGAGATGCTTAGTGTGAAAACACACTGTGGAAAGCTCGCAGGCAGAAGTGCTTTGGAATTCTGCACCCGTCACTGCTCCCTGCTAAGGAGCGGGTAGTTTTCTTAAATGCAGAAGGTCTGAAGCCCCAGACCCTGCACAGAGACTATCCTTGTGTGGCCTTTGGTTAGCCCCAGGGTCCTCAACCAAGTGTGCAGGAGAATTCCTGAGCAGGTAACAGGGCCCTAACCAGGGAAATCAGACTTTTCGGGGAAATTGAAGAGCTTAGAAGATAATGACTACATCAGGTGGAGCTCACTTTAGCACTCAGGCCAGGCCCAAGAGGACGCAGACCACAGGATGTCCTCAGGAACATGTCGTGGGCCCTGGATCCACTTGTGTATCCACTTGAGGTTTGTGGTCATAGAATTTTTTTTTTTTTAGAGATGAGGTCTTGCTCTGTCACTCAGGCTGATATGATCATAGCTCACTGCAACCTCAAACTCCTGGCTCAAGCGATGCTCCTGCCTCAACCTCCTGAGTAGCTGGGACTACAGGTCCATGCCACTGTACCCAGCTAATTTTTAAATTTTTTGTAGAGACAGGGTCTTGCTATGTTGCCCAGGCTGGTCTCAAACTCCTGGCCTCATGTGATCTTCTTGCCTCAGCCTCCCAAAGTGCTGGGATTATAGATGTGAGCCACTGCACCTGGCCAATGATTGTAAATTTAAGGTGAAGCCATCTAGCTAGAAAGTGTACAAATTTTCCTTTAGGCATCTTCAGGTACCTGGGTATAGGTGCAGGGAAGGCAGATGGTAGGGTTCAACCAGAGCTGCTATTTCCCCTCAGCAGGTATGATGGAGACAGAGGGGTGAGGGAGTCAAGGACATGTGCACCTGTGTCCCTCAGGTTGCCCTAGCTGCAAATAATAAAATTCCCAATTTGTAGTGGATGAATGAATGTTGTTAATTTTTTCACATAACCACAAGACTATAGGTAGGAAGCATAATAGTGCAGTAATGCCAGAGAGCTGGTTTAGGGGCTGTGAAATTATCTTGGTCTTCTCTGCATGGTTGCAAAATGGCTACAAGTAGCATCAACATGACGAAAGATGGAGGGAGACCAGAAGAGAATTAGGAGGAAGCTAAAGATATTGATCAGTTTAAGAAATCATTAGGGGAAAATGAACATGATTAGAGGTCTCTAACAAAGACAATCACCACAAGAACAAAACTAGAATATACAACTTTTAAACAAGCTGAACAAAACTCTTTATCCAATGGAAGCAGGAATGATAAAACAGAAAAATACAGAAAAGTTTAAAATAAGAGGATGTAAAAAGATATACTACGAAAATAATAACAAAGGATGGCTAAGATGGCTATCTTTTTTTTTTAGAGATAAACTTTAATGATATTAATTTGTTGAGATTTGGGATTGTTATAGCAGCTCACCTATCTGACTAATACAACCATCTACTTGTGTCATAAGGCCATCTGGAAACAAATGGTATGTAAATATGGGGCGTGTGTATATGTAGAAAAGTGGGTCACATTGTGTAAATTTCCCATTAATTGTCAAATGTAAAGTAATTGCATTTTCCTTCCAATTTTTGCAGTTTATTTAGTAAGAATGACATGCATTGTAAGCAAAAATTTCTGATGATTTATTTTTTGTTATTTCAGCATATTATGGGGGTACAAATGTTTAGGTTATGTATATTGCCATTGCCCCATCCAAGTCAGCTTCAAGCATGTCCATGCCCCAGACGGTGCCCACTGCACCTATTAGGTGTGTATATACCCATCCCTCCTCTGTGCTCCCATCTGCCCAACACCTGATGAATATTATTACTATATGTGCACTTAAGTGTTGATCAGTTAAAACCAATTTGATGGTGAGTACATGTGGTGCTTGTTTTTCTATTCTTGGGATACTTCACTTAGTAGAATGGGCTCCAGCTCTATCCAGGATAATACAAGACGTGCTAGATCACCATTGATTTTTGTCGCTGAATAGACCCCTATGGTATACATATACCACATTTTATTAATCCACTCATGTACTGATGGGCACTTGGGTTGTTTCCACACCTTTGCAATTGTGAATTGTGCTGCTATAAACATTCTAGTGCAAATGTCTTTTTTATAGAATGTCTTTTGTTCTTTTGGGTAGATGCCCAGTAATGGGATTGCTGGATCAAATGGTAGGTCTACTTGTAGCCCTTTGAGGTATTTCCATATTGCTTTCCACAGAGGTTGCACTAGTTTGCAGTCCAACCAGCAATCTATGAGTGTTCCTATCTCTCCACATCCACGCCAACATCTATTGTTTTGAGACTGTTTGATAAAGGCCATTCTCATTGGAGATAAGTAATATCTCATTGTGGTTTTGATTTGCATTTTCCTGATGATTAGAGATGTTGAGCATTTTTTTCATATGTTTGTTGGCCATTATTCTGTCTTCTTTTGAAAAGTTTCTGTTCATGTCCTTTGCCCATGTTTTGATAGAGTTGTTTGATTTTTTTCTTGCTGATTTTCCTGATTTCTATATAGATTCTAGTTATCGGCCCTTTATCAGATGTGTAACATGTGAATATTTTCTCCCATTCTGTAGGTTGTCTGTTTGCTCTCGTGATAGTTTCCTTGGCTATGCAGAAGCTTTTTAATTTGATCAGTTCTCATTTATTTATTTTTGTTGTTGCTGTGATTGCCTTTGGGTCCTCTTCATAAATTGTTTGCCTAGGCTACTGTCTGGAAGAGTATTTCCAGTGTTTTATTCTAGAATGCTTATTGATTCACGCCTTAGGTTTAAATCTGTTATCCACCATGAGTTTATTTTTGTGAGAAGTGAAAGGTGCGGATCCTGTTTCAGTCTTCTACATGTGACTATCCAATCTTCCCAGCACCATTTATTGAATAAGGATTCTTTTCCCCAGTGTATTTTTTTTCTGCTTTGTCAAAGATTAAATGGTTATATGAGGATGGTTTTATATCTGGGTTCTCAGTTCTGTTCCATTGCTCTATGTCTCTGTTCGTGTGTCAGTACCACGCTGTTTTAGTTACTATAGCCTTGTAGTATAGCTTGAAGTCAGTAAATTGATGCCTCCCAATTTGTTCTTTTTGCTTAAGATTGCTTTTTCCATACAGGGTCTTCTCTGGTTCCATACAAAGCATAGAATTATTTTTTCTAGATCTGTGAAAAATGATGTTGGTATTTTAACAGGGATCGCATTGAGTCTGTAGATCACTTTGGGTGGTATAGACATTTTAACAATGTTGATTCTGCCAACTCATGAGCATGGTATGGTTTTCCGCCTGTTTACGTCCTCTGCTATTTGCTTCCTCAGTGTCTCGTAGTTCTCTCTATAGAGGTCTCTCACCTCCTTAGTTAAATATATTCCTGGGTGCTTTATTTTCTTTGTTGCTATAGTGAAGGGTATTGAGTCTTTGATTTGGTTCTCAGTTTGACTGTTGTTGGCAGGTGGCTATCTTAATATATTACAAAATAGGATTTAAGGCCAAAACACCTACTACAGATGAAGAGAAATACTATGTATATTTTAAAAAAATAATATGTACTTAGTAAATATCCAAAAAATATATTCAAACAACCAATGAAAACTGCTGGAAAAATAGACAATTCGACAAGTGTGGTTGGAGGTTTTATTATACACCTCTCAGATAGATCAGATGGACAAAAATAAGCAGACATACTAAAACCTAAATAATGCTATTAATAAGCATGAGCATATACACACATATATGGAACTTTATACCCAACAAATAGAGAATAACTTCCTTTATGAACACACACAGAACATTTACAAACTTAGATTCTTCAAAACAGTTGTCAAATTCTAACAGACCTAACTTACTATAGGTAAGTTATACCACAATAAAAATGTTAATTAAAAATGTAATCTAACAGCTTCAATGAAAAGTCATATAAACTGTATTTTCCAGCTTTAATTCAATAACATTATAAATTGAAATATAAGGACAGATTAAAATCATATGCTTGGAAACCAAATAATATATTCCATGATGACCCTGGGTTAAAGAGAAAGTCATAAAAGGAGTTAGGAAATATTTGCAACTAAATGATAATATGAAAATTACATATCAAAATACTAGCAAGACTGCATGGCTAATGCAGTCCACAGGGGAAATTTTATAGCTTTAAATACTTTTATCAGGAAGAATAAAGGTTAAAAATAAAGGAGCTGACCACACAGAAACTTACCAGGAAGGAAGGGTCACAGCAGCATCATTTTGGAATTTCTAAATCTGAACAGTAGAAATAACTCAAATGTCCATCACCTGATGAACAGATAAATAAATGTGGGGTATCCATGCAATGGAATATTATTTAGCAATAAAAAGGCATGAATTACTGATACATGGTAGAACACGGATGAACCCTGAGAACATTATGAAAAGTACAAGAAGCTTGTCACAAAGGACCACATATTGTATGATTCTACTTAAATTAAATGCCCAGAATAAGCGACTCTGCAGAGACAGAAAGTAGATTAGTGGCTGCCTTGGTCTGGGGTGGAGGGTGGAGTTGAAGGGTGATGGGCTAGGGAACGTGGGGTTTCTTTTTTAGGTGATAAAAATGTTCTAAAACATTGGACCTGATCGTGGTGATGGATGCACAGTTATGTGAATATACTAAGGACCACTGAATTGCACACTTCCAATAGGTGAATTGTATGGTATGTGAATTACATCCCAATAAAACTATTAAAAATACTAATCTCATGCTTATAACATTACATGTACAAACCAAGCTAAACAGCTAGGAGGAGACCTAGGAGTCTCAAGGTAGAAAGGTCTTTCTAGTCATAAAAACATAAAAGAAATGAAAACAGAAACAAATGAAATTGTACTGATACGTTGAAATTTAAAAAAAGAAAAAAGATGAACAAATTAAAAGTGGAAAGATAAACTAGGGAAAAATATGTGCAAAATGTACGAAAGGTGATGTCTCTGAAAGCAAGTTCTAAAGCTAGAAAAATAAATGGCTAGCTGACATGTAAAATATTGTATGTATTAATAATCAAAAATACAAATAATGCAAAGTGAGGTATTAAAAAATCAAATTGCCTAGGCTTTAAAAAAAAGGTAACACACAATGTTAGGATACGTACTGTGAGATGACACCTCCATTCACTGCATGTAGAAGAGAAAATCCTATGGGATTTATGAAGCACCATTTGGAAATAAACACCCGAAGCTTACATAAGGGTCTTAACTTTGACCTGGGATTACTGTTTAGCAATTCATCCTCACATAGCAATTAAATAAATACATACTCGAAGATTTATATACAGATATTAATTTATAACAGCCAGAAATGGGGACCCTCCTAAATATGTACACATTAGTGAACAGTTAAACCATGATAAATTTGTATAACAAATTATATGTAGCCATTAAAAAGCTACTGATTGCCATCGGGAAATGCAACGAATCACCAGGTGAATAAAAGCAGGAGCCAAATTGAAAGTACAGTAGATCCTAATTCTGAGTTATTTCTTTTTTATTATTATTGATTTGCAAGAGCTCTTTGCATATGAAATAACTGAAGACATGAACATATGCATACAACATACTGAGAAGAGCACTGCTTAACATCTCTATCTGGGTACTCAATAATGTTACGAAATGTAGCAAAATGAGAACTATCAAAAAACACCAAAGAATGAATACTGGCTTTAGGAGGTGTCATTTAGAATGATATTTGTTTTGTCTATAACTTTGTGCATTTTCTAACTTTTTTACAGTCCACATGAATCATCCTTATAATCACAAAATAACATAATTAAATTTTAAAACACTACCGAGATGTCAAAGAAAATAAAGGCTGAAAACTGTCCATGATATTCAACAAGTAGGTGAAACAACCAAATAAAAATCCAAAGGAAACAAAAGAAGGAGAGATTAGTGTTGGGAGGTGGCCGAGGAAACAAACACTTCGTACCTTTACCCTTGAGATTTATAGCGAAGGAGTTTCACACTGTCCTGGTGTGAAATAAAAACCAAGACTGTTACCAACGACAAAAACATTTTCATGGTTGTTTTTCTTTTTTTAATTTTTTGATTCCCAGTCAATAATTTCCTATCCCTTTTATCAGAGCATGTTGCCACTACTGGCTCCCAACAGGTGGAAAATTGCAGTGTTTTGTCAGAAATCACAAGAACAATTCCGAGGCGAGCATGCCCAGCATGACCCAGGGGGCAGGCATGGGCTCTGAGAGCCCAATTGCCTGCGATGGGAACCCCTCTACCCACCGTTTGCACGCGGCTGTGCAGAATCCTGGATCACTTTCCACCCTTTGGCCACCAGCCTCATCACAGCAAATGAACATGGGCAGTGAAAGTCCTTAATAATGCACAAAATAACCCCAATTTCTGGAGAGTGGAGACATAAAAATGCAACATTGAAATCCTAAAACCCTCTTAGGCGGGAGAGCCAGGCTGTCTTGTAATCAATCCGTGAAAGTAGCTAAAATGTTTCTGGAGAGCAGCTGAGGCACAGATAATAAAGGAGATTTGGGATCGTTTCTGAGCCAAACAAAATAATGTATTTCACACTAACCAGCTGCATGATGGGCCCAGAGTCACTCTGTCTGGTTTATCCCAACGCCGACTCCAAAAGATTTTTTTTTCCCCCCTCAGATTTACACTTATGGTCCTAAAACTCTGTTTCAAGTTCTCGATATTCCGGAGAAATGTAAAATAGTGTAGCAACTGTAGCACTCTTCCTACAAGGGGCTGCATAAAAGTTAAACTGCAAAGAGATGGTTGATAAAATACAGTTTCACCCCCTGTCACTCCCAAAGTGGCTTGTTCTGGGTTGTGACCCCTTTGCAAAGTGGCATGTTTCCCACCTCTCCAAACATTTGTTCATGCCCCTGCAGATCAGGACCTGAAGCCAGGTGCGACAAAAATAAAAATTCTGGTGCTGAGGTGGGAGTTCCCTACTCCAGTTTGCACACCCTTCCCCAAGAGGAGCCCTGCACGGTCCCTGCAGCTGTCTGAATGTGGCAGCAAAGTCTCAGTGGGCTTCCTCTGTGCGCCCCCCACTCCGTCCTCTCATACCGACTGCTTGACACAATCACATCACCTGTCCACCCCGGGGGCTTTTGCGTGAGATACCTGATAGCGACTGGATGTTGTTCACGTGATGGGAAATGTGTTCCATACACTTCCCGTTCTCCATTCTTTGTAAAGATGAAGAGGTTTCATGCAGGGGCCACAAGCACTGCAGAGTGACAGTCCCCTGCGGATGCAGGCATCATGCATTTGAGGAGGTTTCATGAGCTCAAGTAGAGTATCCTGTCTCCCTTTGCTCAACGTGGAGTGACCACAGGACTATCCGAGATGACTAAATGTCCCCCCACTGCAGTTGTTTACTCTGAGAATTCGTGGGTCGTGTGTAAGAACACAGCTCGCGAGCTCTGTGCCTGGCGCTACTCCAGGTGGAATTATTCCCGCAGGAGGCCACCCTTTGTGGATCGCATGTGGACAGCGCTCTCTGGAGTTGTGCACCAAGACGGCCCTAAGACATGACTTCCACCTTTGAGCAGGCATCATTCCAGTGGTCACCTCTAGGGGGGGCACCTCCAACCAGGGCAGGGGTTCGGGGCTTCACAATATGTGTGCATCATAGACCCACTGGTATCTCATTCAAATTAATGGGGGCTTCCGTTCTGATGAAGACATTGGGCCAAAGCCAACATCACATCTGCCAAAATATGGGCAAACATGACCCAAAAGACCTCACGCCAGAATATCATGATCTTTCCAAACTGTGCTGTTGTACCCATTGCATCCTTATTTTTCAGAGCTGTATCCACTGACCCACATCTTGTAACAGAGAGATATCAAAGATGGCAACAGGAAAGAGATCGCGTGAATTAGCCAGAATCATGTTCTGATTTTTAAAAACAGCTTTATTGAGATACAAGTCACATGCCACGCAATTCACCATTTAAAGTTCAATAGTTTTTAGTACAGCCACACAATTCTGCAGCCAACCACAAATCTCATGTTAGAACACTTTCGTCACCCAGAAAAGCAGCTCTGCATCCTTTAAATATCACTTTTCATTTCACTCCCACCCCCAGCCCCAGGCAACGACTCATCTACTCTCTGTCTCTATAGATCTGCTGGTTTTAGGCATTTCGTATTAATGGAATCGTGCAATACGTGGTATTTTGTGACTGGTTTCTTTCATTAGGCATAATGTTTTTGAGGTTCATCCATAGTGTAGGATGTTTCAGTACTTCATTCCATTTTAATGCTGAAAAATATCTCATTGCATGAATATAGCACATATTGTTTAACATTTCATCAGTTGATGAACATTTGGGTTGTTTACACTTTCTAGCTATTGCCAACAATGCTGCTACGAGATTCATGTACACATTTTCATGTTTTTATTTCTGCTGGGTTTATATCTAGGAGTAGAACTCCTGGACCATGTGGTAACTCCATGTTTAGCATTTTTAGGAACTGTCAAAGTGTTTTCCACAGTGGCTGAAAGATTTTACATTGCACCAGCAATGCCGAGGGATCCAGTTTCTCCACATCTTTGTCAACACTTATTATGGGCTGTCTTTTTGACTGCAGCTGTCTTAGAGGGTGAGAAATGATATTTCATTGTGGTTTTGATTAGCATTTCCCTGATGATAATGATGTTAAAGCATATTTTCATGTACTTTTTTTGCCATTTATCTATCTTCTTTGGAGAAATGTCTATTCATATTTTCCCCATTGTTTTCAAATTGAGTTATTTTTTAAAATTATTGAGTTGTAAGAGTTTTTATATATTTGAATAGGAGTTCTTTACCAGATATAAATTCACAAACATTTTCTCCCAGTTAGTGGGTTGACTTTTCACTTTCTTGTTGCTTTTATTTAAAGCACAAAAGTTTTTAATTTTGAGGAAGCCAAATTTGTCTATTTTTCTTTTCATTGCCTGTGCTTTTGGTGTCATATGTAAGCAAACATTGGCTAACTTAAGGTTGTGAAGATGTACTCCTATATTTTATTCAAAGAGTTTTATTATAGTTTAGCTCTTACATTTATGTCTTTGATTCATTTGAATTAATTTTTGTGTATGATGTGAAGAAATGGTCCACTTCATTCTCTTCTATGTGGCTATTAAGTTGTTCTAGCACTATTTATTGAAAAGATTATTATTATTATTGATAAGATACCATTGAGTTGTCTTGGCACCCTTTTCAAAAATCAATTGACCATAATTGTAAAGCTTAATTTCTGGACTCTCAATTTTATTCCGTTGATCTATATGTCTATCTTTATACCAGTACAAAGTTTTTATTGATTATAGCTTGGTAGTAAGCTCTGAAATCAGAAAGTGTTGGTACTCATTTATTCTTCTTTTTCAAGGGTGTTTTGGTTTTTCTGGGTCCCTTGCAAGTCCATGTGAATTTTACGAGCAATGTGTTCATTTCTGCAAAACAAGTAGCTGGGATTTTAATAATTCCATCTGTAGATCAGTCTGGGGAGTCTTACCATCATAACAATACCATGTTTGCCAATCCATGAACATGGAATGTCTTTCTGTTTATTTAGATCTTCTTTAATTTCTTTCAACAGTGTTTTGTAATTTAAAGTGCACAAGTTTTGTACTTTTTTGTTAAATTTATTCCTAAGTATTTTATTCTTTTTGATAAAAGGAATTATTTTCTTAATTTTATTTTAGGATTATTCATTGCTAGTGTGTAGAAATATAAGTGATTTTGTATGTTGGATCTTTTATCCTGCAATCTTGTTAACTTCATTTGTTCTGATAGTTTTTTTCAGTGGATTCCTTGGGATTTTCTATATACAATATCATAACTCTGCAAATAAAGATAGTTTTACTTCTTCCTTTCCAAACTGTATGATTTTTATTCCTTTTTCTTCCTTAATTGCCCTGGCTAGAACTTCCCATACAATGTGGGCTAAAAGTGGTAAAAGTGGGTATCCTGATCTTTTTACTAATCTTAGGGGGAATCATTCAATTTTTCATCATTAAGTGTTAATGTTAGCTATCGATTTTTCATAGATACTCTAAATCAGGTTGAAAACTCCCCTTCTATTCCTACTTTATTGAGTATTTTTATCTTGAAAGATACTGAATTTTGTCAAATATTTTTTCTATGTCTATTGAGATGATTCACATGGTTTCTGTCCTTTATTCTATTAATATTTGTATTATATTGATTTATTGTCAGATGTTACATCAACCTTGCATTTCTGGAATAAATCCCGGCTGATCGTGCTGATGTTTTCATGCTGTTAGCTTGACTGATTTTATTGAGGACTTTTGTGTCTCTATCCAATGGAAGAAATATTGGTCTGTGGCATTGGGGTATTTCTGGTTTTGTGATGTCTTTTTCTGGTTTTGGTATCAGGGTAATACTTGTCTCATAGAATGAGTTAGTAAATGTTCTTCCTCTTCTATTTTTTAAAGAGTTTGTGAAGCATTGCTGTTATTTCTTTAAATGTTTGATTGAATTGACCAGTGTAGCCATTTGATTATGGGATTTTCTTCATGGGAAGTTTTCTGGTTGCTAACTCAATCTCTTTATTTATTATAGGTTTATTTTGATTTCTTATTTTTTTGCTGAGGCAGTTTTACTAGTTTGTATCTTTCTAGAAATTTTTCCACTTCATCTACTATCTAGGTTATCTATAAAATTATTCATAGTATTCCCATATATGTAATATAGATAATGCATACTTATTTTGTAAGGTCGGTAGTGATGTCTCTCTCCTCTTTCATTCTTGATTTTAGTAATCTGACTCCTTTCTTTTCTTTCCTGATCGGTCTAGCTCAAGGTTTGTCCATTTTGTCAATCTTTTCAAAGAATCCACCTTTTGTTTCATTGATATTCACTTTCAAAATGTTGTGCCTTTTCTTTCTGGGCTTCTTATTTGCTTATGAGAAATCTACAGTCATTCAAATCATTGCTCCCCTATAGGTAATATTATTTGGTTATTTTTTTTCCCAAGCTACTTTCAATATGTTCTCTTATTTTTAGTTTCCAGCCTTTTGATTATGATGTATCTGAATTTCTTTGAGTTTACCCTCACTTATTTTCAATTGGTAGGTTTTGTCTTTCTCTAATCTTGGGAAGTCTTCAACCACTATTTCCTCAAATACTTTGTTAGCACCGTACTCTTTTTCTTTTCTTCTGGGACTCAGGTGACCTGAAAGTTAGACTTTTTGTTACTGTGCCATAGGTCCCTGATCTCTGTTCATTTTTTTTTTCAATCTTTTTTCTCACTACTGTTCGGATTAGACTTTTTCTATTGATCTATCCTCAGTCAGTTCATGAACTTTCTTGGTCATCTCCATTTTGCTAATGAGTTCACCCAGTGAATTTTTTTATTTCAATTATGATTTTTTTCTTTCTAAAATTGCCCTTAAAAAGTATCTTCCATTTTTTTTTTACTTAGAAATATCATTTTAATATATGTTCCAAGACTGTTTGGAATTGCTCATTTGAACATTTATTTTAAATCGTGGTAAATGCACCCAACATAAAATGCACCATATTAACAATTTTCCAGTGGGCAGGTCAGTCGTGTTAAGTACATCCACAGTATCATGCAACCAGTCTCCAGATCTCTTTTCATTTTGCAAAACTGAAACTCTGTACTTGTCAAACACCCACCCCAGCCCCTGCAATCACCATTCTAATTTTGTCTTTGTGCATTTGACTACTCTAGATACCTCATAGAAGTGGAATCTCACAGCATGCGTCCTTTGGTGACTCGCTTATTTCACTGAGCATAATGTCGTCAAGGTCCATCCAGGTTGTAGCAGGTGTCAGAATGTCCTTCCTTCCTGAGGCCGAATAATCTTTCATTATATGTTGTCTTAGTCCATTGGTGTTGCTATAAAGGAATACCTGAGGCTGGGTAATTTATAAAGAAAAATGATTTATTTGGCTCACGATTCTGCTGGCTGGAATACTGGGCATCTAGTGAAAGCCTCAGGCTGCTTCCACTCATGGTGGAAGGGGAGCAGCATGTGGGCAGATCACACGGTGAGAGAGGAAGCAAGGGCCGGGGGAAGTAACACGCCCTTTTAAACAACCAGCTCTGTGGGAACTAAGAATGTATTCACTCCCGTGAGGACGGCACCAAACCGTTCATGAGGGACCTTCCCCCATGAGCTAAATACCTCCCATTACACCCCACCTCCAACATTGGGGGTTCAACATCAACATGAGACTTGGGGGACAAACATCCAAACTGTAGCATATGGACACACCATATTTTATTAATAATGTATTTATCCATTGACAAACACTTGGGTTGCTTCAACCTTTTGGCTATTATGAGTAACGCACCTGTGAACAGAGATCTACAAATATTGGCTTGAGACTCTGCTTTCAATTCTTGTGTATACCCAGGAGTGGAGTTTCTGAATGATATGGAGATTCTGTCTTTAATTTTTTGAGGAACCATCCTATTGCTTTGGTTTTACATTTGTACCAGCAGGGCACAAGGGTGTCAGTGTCTCCACATCCTTGCCAATACTTGTTATTTTCCTTTTTTTTTTTTTCTTTTCAGTAGTAGCCGTCATAATGGCCACATCATTTGAGCATTTTTACAGTAGTTGCTTTAAAGTAAAATCTTTGCCAGGTAATTCTAGTGTTTGTGTCATCTTGATTATCATGTGAGTCAAACCTTTTGTGGTTTGGATTATATCTTGTGCAATTTCAGAAGGATGCCGTGAGACTCTGGGTCTTGTTTAAATCTGATGGACAATGTTGATGGTTTTGCTCAGTGAACAACTGACCACATTAGGTTCAAGCTGCAAGTGTGTGGGCCGTGGCTCCAAGGTCAGCGTAGTCCTCAAAGACTGTCATGTTCTCCCCATCTGGCCCGGGTGTGTGCCACCCAGCACACAGGTCAGTCTGGGACCTGAGACGTGGCTTCTCCACAGTTCGACTGTGCACGTCTGTGATCAGCCTCACGTCTGGGCCCACGTGGCGGGGGGACAAAGAGAGAAAAGAGCTCCAAGGGTTGCGGCCACCTGGTAGGGCACCAGCTGCACTGATGGCTGAGGAAAGAGCCCCTCTCTGCTGGGGTCTTTCCAGCTGCCACCTCTCCACTGGGTTTCCTGAGGGCTGGATCCAGAGAGAACAGAAAACAAGATGAGAAAAAAGAAAAGAAAACCCTGGTGGGGGGAAGCTGGGCAGGGGGAGCATTCTGTGCTCTCTCTGAGCCTGTCCCGTCCATGCCCAGGGCTCACCCCTGCACTTCCAGCCGCAGCATTTCCAGCTGGGAACACTGGAGGGAAAAGTGTCCCCTGACCCCGCTGCCCACTGGGGGCACTTTGAATTCTGGTCTCCCTCGATCTTCCTGCTGCTGTTTCCTTCTCAGTCTCCTCATTCTGTCCAGGTTTTATAATTATATACAGCAGAAAAGATGGGCAAAGCGTGCTCATTCCACCTTACCCAGGGCTGGAACTTGGATTGGACTTTAGAAGCTAAAACCCAAAGAGGAACACAGATGAGAACAGATCTATTATTTTTACTAGAAAGATAATTAAGCCCGGAGTCTCCTGGTGACAGGTTAGCAGTAGCATCTTCCCCTACGAAGGACAGCTTCATTACCGTGGTCTCCGTTTCATGCCCCAAGCATAGCTTTATCTAATTTTGCTTTATCTGAAAGAAAATTATTCAGATTCATTGAAATTTCCAGCTGCTCCTGGACGAGGTTGAATAAATGAATAAATGACTCTCGGGGACATTTCCACTTTCTAAAGCTGTTTTATCACCCACACGCTCTCGGGTGTTCTGATTTCCGCAGCTGAGGGTCTGCAGGGATTATCTCAGCTCACAGTTTTGCATATCGACCTCTATCCTGGATGAGAAAGTTGACGCCAATGCCAACTTCAAACACAGGAATTAAAAGACACTAGGGCACAGTCACTAGATGCATACATGTGACATTCCCCGTGGATGCCTTAAGAGTTTGTCATAAGACACAAGGAGAAGTCAGACCAGGGGCGCTATGGTCCTCTACTCATTCGGATGCAGCGTTTGTGCAGTGGGACACCATGGGTCGCCCCATCAAATATCGGAGATTATTGTTTGAGGTGTTGCTATTGTCTGAATACCTGTGTCCCCTACCCATGACCAACTTCATATATCGAAATCCTAACCCCAAGGTGATGGTGTTAAGAGGTGTAGCCTTTGATCAGGAGGGTGGAGCCTTCATGAATGAAAGTTGTGCCCTTAGAGAGGAGATTCCAGAGAGATCCCTTCCTTCCTCTGTCCCACCCTGTGACGACACAGTGAGAAAGTGCAATCTGCTGGCACCTTGATTCTGGACTCTGGACTTCCCAGACTCCAGAACTGTGAGCAAGAAGTTTTTCTGTTTGTGAGCCGTCTGGCTTACGGTATTTTGTTAGGCCAGCCAAAACGGACTTAGACAGATATTAACTTACATAAGTTCTCCCCTGCTGAAGCTGTGGGCCTCAGAAGATTGGGACCAGGAAGGAAGACAGGAGGTACTTGCCAGGTACTTTCTCTCCCTACCTGGTTTAGTTTCAAAAGCTTAAATTCACTGAGGAAATAGAGTTTGAAGAGAGAAGCGAGCTTCTGAGGAAAACAAGGAGACAGAGAGTTTCTCTCAGAGGAAAAAAAACTTCTCCTGGGCGGGAAGAGTAGGGGCTACAGTCCCCCCAACAGCAGGGCACCTGTGACAGACCTTTAACTGTGCCCCGAAGTTGTGCCTGGACCAGAGACAGGGGCCACCTGCTATTCCCAGGGTGTGGCTCTCGGCCGGGACTCCCAGCCTCACAAAAGATACCAGGACCCCCAAACTGGTTCAGAACCAGCAAAGAGAACTTTAGATTTGAAGGATCCACAGGGGCTGGCAACAGGCATCTCTGTCCTCACCCGTCTATGACCCAAGGGACCGACACCCTCTCTCGGCCCCGCCTGAAACCCCAAAACCTCAGGACAAATTCTAGATGAGGAGGTAGAGTCTTAAAAATGCCTGAGGTTGTATTTCCATCAGCCAAGCAGGACAGGGACTCAGACACAAAATCAAGTTGATTTAAAGACATTAGAGACATGGGACATTTCTGGTACACCTGAGCTGGGAACTGAGAGCCTCATCCCCACCGGCCACACGTGCACAATGATAAACAGGAAACAGAGACGTAACCCTCGTGGAAAGAAGAATTTTGACCAAATATACGAGGCTGCCGGAGCCGGGGAGTCTTATTCAGCCAAATGATTACAGCTTGAGTTTTATTTCTAAGCGTCTTTTTAGCATTATGTTGTCACCCATAATAAGTAGCACTTCTTGCGCAAGTGCTAGAAGATCCTAATTGGCCCTGGAGAAGGGATTTTTCACGTTTCAGGAGAGAAAGGATGAGCAGCATATGCAGTTACACTAATGGTTTCATTTTTTAAGGCGCTGAGTATTGTTTATGTGCTGTTCTTATTTTATTGTGCGCAGATTAGCAATCGCTCATCCCGACCTGAGAGCCGGGATCGGGAGGCTGCATTTCATTTACCGGAGCCGCCTTGATTGTTGTTTCTCCCTTCCCTGCTGGGGTCAGTAACCAGACCCGGTGTGGTTCCTGCTGAATCAGTTTGTGGCAATTTGTCTTGTCCTCAGTCCTCCCGTTAATTATATCTTCAAATGAGCGCAGGGCTGAAATGCAGACTCATTTCCATAGTGGAAGCGTGTATTTCTCCGTGTCTGACGGTCCTTCCTCTTGACTCTAGCTCCCTCCCCGCCCTGCGTGGCTGTAATCACGCGGCTCCGGGGCCTTGATCTGGGAGGAGTGGGGGGTCTTTGGCGGGGGGGGGGGGGGTCTTCCCTTTCAGACTCCAGAATCCAGAGTTACTGCAGGAATAAAAGGACACCATTCTCCTCTCCCCGTTCCAGGGAAATGCACCCTCAGCCCCTTATTTTGAAATAGCCCTCCTTACTAGAAACCTGCTAAATTTCTCTCTTGTATCTTCTGGGAGTCAACACGGTTCCTCTCATGGACAGATAGCTCTGCCTCCAGGTGACCAAATGTAAAAGCAAACTTCAAACAACTAGCATTTAAAAAAAAAAAAAATGCTTTCTCATAGAGAAACTAATTTTTGTCCAACTTAGAATGTGAATAGATGCCGGATACCTCTACTTTACCGGAATTCGAGAGGTTCATTCCACACACCTGTTACAGGTGCTGTGGACCCGTGGTCGTATTAAAGTGAAGACATCCTAGGCCCTGGCCCGGCACAAGCCGTATTCTCTATGAATGCTCATTCGTATAGCACAAAGGCCATGAGATGAGTCAAAACTGCTGATGAGGGAGCCGCGACCACGGGGGAGAAAGGTAAGTTCCCATCGCTGCTGTTCACGGCAGCAGGGAAAGGATGAGTTGATAAAATCCACATGGGCGCAAACCACCGTCTTCACAGCGTGGGTAGTCAGGACGTGTCCCTTTATCCCTTCTGTAACCGTATTTCCATCTTTTGAGGCCCCCGTTAGATAAAGCTGTGAAGTAGGAACATCGTTGGGTGCTGAAACCCCTGCTACTCTGGCGTCCTACTCCCTAAAAGCGTCTCTGCTCCCTCCGTAGAAGCATCTACGGTCGATTCTCATTATTTCCAGTAATTATGTCCTATAAGGTCACTGCAAAACTGAATTATTGAATGCCGAGCCAATGCTCTTGGGAAAATGCAGCGTCGTGTGTGTTTCTGTTAAGAAGCACCTTATTTAATATGCGTGGCTGACGCATTAACGTGGGACGCACAGCCAGCCGCGCTGTCACCCCGCCCGAACACAGCCTGTCTGACAGGCACGTTTCCTCTGCAAGGCACACCACGGCCTCGTGCTGGGGACACCAGACAGCACCCAGCGCTACGCACGGGGCCATTTTAAACAGCAAAACCAACAAAAGCACACGAACGTGGAAAGCGTGGCCCTAAACAGACGCCGAAAGGCCGCCCGATTGCAGCGTGAGAGCTGACAGCACAGCGGGCGTTACCTGGTCCCCCCTCAGCCGGGAGCGAGCGCATCAGGGGACTTGCAGTTTGTGCCGCTCTGCGTGTGGCTACAAAGGACTGAAAAAGCCCCACGAGCACTGATTTGGGGTCACAAGTCAACTTTAGCGAGTCAGCAATTTCACAGACACAGAATCCACCAAACGTGAGGCTGGACCCCGCACTCTGGACCTCTCTCCACCCGCTTGCCAACGACGGCTCCGTCCTGGGTCTGTGTTTGTCTGCTCGGGTGGCCCCAACCAAGGACCACAGACTGGGTGGTTTAAACAACAGAAATGTATTTGCTCGCAATTCTGGAGGCTAAAAATCTGAGTGCGAGGTGCCGGCAGGTTGGTTCCCCCTGAGGCCTCCCTCCTTGGCCTGTAGACGCCTGTCTTCTCCCTGCGTCCTCACACGGTCTCTCTGCACAGCTGTGTCCAAATCTCTTCTTATAACGACCCCAGGCCACTGGATCGGGCCCCACCCACGTGACTTCCTTTTACCTTAATTACCTCTTTAAAAGTACTGTCTGCAAATACAGTCCCATTCTGAGGGGTGGGGGTCAGGGCTCCCACACGTATGAACGTGGAGGGGTCACATTTCAGCCATAACAGCACCGTCCCTTCAAGTCCCCTCTAAGCCACATGGATTTGCTGTCTCAATTTAAGACATTAGGATCTGAAATATTTTTCCTCTCTGGACATCGTCTGAACAGCAACAGCGCGAGAGACCCCAAGTGAGAACAGCCCTGCCTGCGCCTTCCCATACTCCTGACCCACAAAGCCGCGAGCCAGTTAAAATGATTGCTGTTTGACGCCACTAAACTTGGGGATAATTTGTTTTGCAGACGCTGGGACAGTAGGTATCCACAGAAAACAGAGTATGGTTTCCTGGCTGGTTCAGAGGGCCTGGCAGTGACTTGAGCTGTGTTAACAACAGGCAACACACTCAGGGGTGAGTGGGATTAGGACAAGGCAGCCACTGGGAGACGTTAGGTCCCCATTCTCACTGTATTTGCTCTTCACCGCGCGATGACAGCGACATGCTACGCCCTCCCACACGCTTCAAACCACACACATGTGCAGGCTCAGCCTCAAGCGGTCTTTAGGGCTGACCGAGACCTTGGGCAGAAGGGACCGAGGTGACTCAGCCTAGTGTGTGAAACTCAGGATCGTGCTTCTTGCTGCTTAAACCTGACCTTGCTTCATGACATTTGTGCCGTATTCCCTTGGATTTGGGGAATTTGCTTAGGAGTCTTTTGCCAAGGAGCTACCACGATAGTGTGAAAACTACAAGGACTTTGGAGTCAGGCAGCTCTGAAAACATTCTAGCTCTGTTCTGCTACTTTATCGGCCCTGCATTTAGCTGTAAATAAGGGAAAGCGTGAATAACATGGGTTTAAAAAATGTGGTATTATTTTTCTCAAAGAAATCTGGAGATAGGTACTTGCTGACATTGTTTTAATGTCATCAGAAACCCAGGCTGTGTTAGCTCTGAAATTGATGAGTTTTTTTGTTTTTGTTTTTGCCTTGTGATTACAAGATGGCTGCAGCAGCACCAGCTATCACATTTGCTTCCAAGTCAATGAGAAGGAAGGAAGGGTAAGGAGTCATGCTAACCACATCTTCTCTTTTTCTTTTCTCTTTCTCTTTTTTCTTTCTCCTTTCCTTTCTTCCTTCCTTCCTTCTTTCCTTTCTTCCTTTCTTCCTTCCTTTATTTCTTTCTCTCTTTCTCTCTTTCCCAAAACCACCAAGAACTTCCCTAGAACTCCCCATAGCAGTCCTGCACGGCTGCAGGAGAGGCTGGGGGAGCTGGGAAACAGCTTTGTCATGATGATCTTAGACAATCCTGAGTCCTCCCTTGGGGCTGGATGCATTGCAGCTCTTACCCAGGAGAAGGGGTGATGGCCAGTTAGCAGTGCCCACCCCAGCCACGTGACTAGCCTCATGCCTCAGTGGCTTCAAGCCAGTCACCGGAGCCCCACGAGCCTCAGTCACGTTACCTGTAAAATGGAACAACTCCACGTCCTCACCAGCGTGCCTGGCTCGCCAAGTACACCCTGAATGAAGGAGTCCCTGGAAGAAAGGTGGCGCTTCCGCTGTCTAAACGCGCTGCAAACGTCTATACCTAACCTGGTGGTGGGAACACAGAAATGCTCACCGTTCTGCCTCAGAGTCCAGCAATCTGCTTTCAGAAGGAAAAAAAAAAATCAAATTGGACGTGCTAGAAAAATCGTTGTGCTGCAAGTCACAGCCACGGAGAGCGGATCAAGTGAGCCACAGTCCTGTCTCTCTCAGGCTGGAGACGCCAGCTGGAGCCAGAGTTATGGCCCTAACAGCACCGTCAGGCCGCGGCTCTGGCTTCATTTATGACCTGTGGTTACTGCGCCCGGTGGGGAAGGCGATGCCCGCCGAGACTCGCTTTGCATTTACTTAGCGGCTCTTACACATTCATTTCCTTGGAGTCTCTACTTTTTTGTAGGATCATTACCTGCCTCCAAGGTGCGTCGCAGCCAATTTCAGTCGGAGAAAACTGGCTTACATTTTGCTCAGGGCAATGTCACCAGGGTTGTTCTGGGATGGTAGACAATAAGACATCGCTTTCGTCCCTAAACTAGATGCATTCCCTCCTCCGCGCCTGACCTTGTTGTCGTTAATCAAGCTGATTTTCTGTCACTGGCCTAAATTGGTACTTGCTGCAGTCTCTTCGCCCTACAGAGAAATTCCTTTTACCACCGAATCCCGAGAGGCCAAGTCCTTGGCTCCTCGTAACCGGAATAAAGTGACTCGTGAAACTGTTCCACGGGCTTTCAGAACGAGCATGGCTGTGTGAGAACGTTTTTCTATGTCTCCTCCTGGAAATCATACGTAAGGAACAAGGAGAATTTTAAAACCCCATCAACTCTATTTTCAGGGAAAGCGGAAAATAAAGAGAGTCCACAGACTAACACGTGCGTGTCCAGACTGACAAGGCGGCTGGGACGGAGCAGAGCCACGCATGGAGAGGGGAAAGGACAACGGGGACAACGGAGGGGAACCGGCACCAGCCAGAGGCGCCTCCCCAGGGCGAGGGGCCCCCTGACCCTCGCCAGCCCAGCTCCTGCCTGCAAGGACAACACGTGGGAACTGAGAGGCTGGTAGAAGAGGCTCTTTTGCATTTGGTTTTGTCCAGAGAAGCAGGGCCATAGAGCACGAAGCCACATTTAAGCAGGAGCCCAATTGTGGCAAAGAGAAGAAAACTCCTTTGGGCTGTGAAGACTCTGATCCGTTTCCTTCTGCCACCCGTCAATGACTCCCTGCAAGGGGCTCACTCACAAGATCGCTGCCTCATGTCTTCCCGGATCCTTCCCATCCTTTGTTCGTGTCTATGGGGTTTTAGCAGTGCACGTGGCCACACACCTGGAGACTAGTCTCCAGCCTCTGTTTCAGCCAGATGTGGTCGTGCGACTGCTTGGGGCCCACGGGGTGGGAGCCAGAGGGGCGTGCACAGCTCCTGGCTGAAAGGCAACACCCTTGTTGTGGACTCTGCCCTATTTTCTTCTTTTCTGAAGCTGGAATGCAGATGTGGAAATGATGCCGCTTCTACCGTGTTAGATTCGGGTGGGAAGCTAGTGAAGGAGCAACAAGACGGAAAGAACCTGGGTCCCTGAGTGACTTCGTGGAGCCTTCTCCACAGCCTGGACTGAGAACCCCAGAACCGTCAGGGGAGAGAGACAAGCATCTCTCCTATGGAAGCTGCTGTTCCAGAGCCGTAACCTATATCCTAGATTTTATAGCCTTCATATAAATTTGCATCTGGAAGTGGGGTATGGACAAAAGAAAAACCTAAAATACTGTCATTGGCTTCATGGCCTGTGAGGGGCTCCTTGGATGTGGAGTGAGCCTGGGTCCTCACTTTACCCCTTTGGCAGGTAAATCAGCCTCTCCAGGAGCCAGAGAAACTGGGCGTCTCCAAGGTCCTGGCTGTGTCCTCCTGCCCACAGAGCCATGTGAATCTCTGTGGCCTTTTTCTAGGCAGTTGTCAATCAATTTCCAAAGCTTGCTCTTACTCCAAGATCTCAAGTTTCAGTAAACTTTGCCCAGGAAACCCCAACTGTGCAGAAACCCAAAAATATTTTCTCTGCAGTCCCACAGTAAGCACCATGCACGTGTCTCCCAGCTCTAATCTCTTTCCGTTTCCTATTTTGCAGAGCCCGAGGAGGGCTTATCGGGCTTTCTGGGTGTTCTGCAAGACGTGAGCTCTCCAAAAAGACGGTGTTGAACTTGCCATGAATAAACATCAAGGGCTCTTGATGAGTGTTTTTAACCCACCTCAATGATTAGACCACGAGCCACCGCAGGTAGGGTCTTGTCTCGAGGTCTGGAGAAGCTTCCAGGGTCTGACACACTCTTCACCCGCACTGGGCAGCTGAATATTTGCTCCTTGACTTTCTAAAAAACTCAGCTGTTGACTGTGAACTGGTTTCTAGCTGGAGGACATGCTCCGTTCTGAAGGCAGCCACTCATGAGTGCATCTAACCCGCTTCCCGTCCATGTTCCTCAATGTTCTTTAGCAGAAGAAAGTTCTTTTTTGTCCCCAAACAAAATCTCACCCAGAGTATCAATTATGTACAAAGAGATGAAAGTGGATGGACCGTGCCAGGTTCCGAGGGCCCCACAGCTCTGCCTGCTGCGCTCACCTCAACTCCACCCTCCTTTCTCGGTCTCGGCGATCAGAGCGAGCTTTTCATTTGCTCAGACGAAAGTGATGCATTTCACAGCTTCTCTGTGGCCCTCCATGCCCCACTGTAATCCCGCCACACTGGACGGAAATCAGAGATTCACTCCAACACACAGCAGCGCGGATGAACCTCACAAACGCTCTGCTAAGCACAAGAAGCTGGACACAGCCGAGTCCATACTATTTAAATCCATTGATATGAAAGTCCGGAACAGACAAAATAAAGCTACAGTGACAGAAGGCAGGTCAGAGGTTGCCTCTGGGGGACAGGGATTCACAGGGGAGAATGACCCAGGGTGCTAGAAAGTTCTCTCTCTCTCTCTCTCTCTCTCTCCATGCGGGTGTGGTCACGCAGGTGTATGCTCTTGTCACCATCTATCAAATCGCCACGCATAAGACCTGTGCGTTTCACTACATGTAAATCTTACCTGGAGAAAAAGTGTAAACAAGTATTGAACTCTAGCTCGTGAAATGCACGCTGACGTGCTTAGGGGTGAAGAGCGTTGACGTCCGCCGCTTCCTCTGAAATGCATCAAAAACGAGATAGATGATGGGTTTCGGGAGAGACACGTGACAGATCAAATACAGCAAAATGCTAATTGCAAAATCTAGGTGGTGGAAGGTAGCTGGTCACGGCACGCTCCTTTAAACTGTGACTGAAGATTTCCATAATTAAATGTCGGTGGGAATATTCATCAGAAATCCATAGTGTTGAAAGCAGAGACAGAACGCCGGCCTGGTTTCCTGTTGAAGAATGGCTGTTATTTAATACTTCTAAATACTCTCTTCTAAATGTTTTCCTGGGCTTTCTTTTCTGCCCGCTCATTCAGAACATCTTCCTCCATCTTCTTTCATTTGTAAAAAGGTCATCTTTTCAGGTATGATTTATATACAGTAAGATTTTACCTCTCAGCGTGCAGTTCTGTGAGTTTGACAAATGCACACAGTTGTGTGACCACCACACTCAACTGTCACCTCACATGATTCCCCCCCTCTGTGATTTGTAGCTGGTCCCTCCCCTAACCCCGGCTCCTGGATGACATTAGGCTATTGTCTGTCCCTACAGTGTTGCCTTTTTGAGAATGTCATGTAAATGGAATCACATAGCATGTGGCCTTTTGAGCTGGACCTTTTTCACTTACCACAGTGCATTTTAGACTCATCCATGCTATGCACGTAGCAATAGTTCTTTCCTTTTTGCCCCCAATTTTTCAGTGTGGTAAAATACACAAAACGTAAGATTTACCATCTTAACCATTTTTAAGTGTACAGCTCAGTGGTACCAAAGACTTTCATAACGTTGGATCACCATCATCCAACTTCATACACTTTTCATCTTCTACCCATTGAACAGTAATTCCCTATTTCCTACCCCTACCCAGCCTCTGGCACCTACCATCCTGCCTTCTAGCTCTGTAATTTGGACTACTCTACGCGCCTCATGCGGGTGGAATCACACAGTAGGTGTCTGTCTGTGACTGGCTTATGTCACTGAGCATGACGTCCTCAAGGTTCATCCATGTTGCAGCAGGTGTCAGAATGTCCTTCCTTTTTAAGGCTGAATGATGCTCCACTGTATGCAGATACCGTATTTTGTATATCCACAGTATTTTTTGAGGACTTCTGTGTTAGTGTTTATTAGTTTATTCCTCTTTGTTGGTGAGTTTACATTCCACTGCCTGTATGCACCAAAGTCTGGTATCCATGGACATCTTGGTGGCTTCCAGTTTTTGGTTTATGAATATAACAACTATGAACATACAGACTTTTGTGGGATATAAGTTTTCATTTCTCTTGGGCAAACACCTAGAATGAGATCATCGAGTCTTATGGTACATGTATGAAATGAATACTTAATTGAATTTCAAGCAGGAATGCAAGGTCAGGAGTGCCTGATTTCAGCTCAAGAGCAAGGACAGTTTCATCGGAGAGGAAATATTTTGTCTGAGCCTGGAGAGAGGGGCCAGGGCTTGTCTCAAAGCCACGACAAGGTGACCAGATTTTGCTCTGCCACTAAACAGGATGCCCTGAAAGTTTCAGCGTACAAACACAGCCAACAGTATATTTTAGGAAGACGGTTATTTTGTCACCTTTCAAGTGGGCACATCCCAGCTTCTTGCTGTGAACATTGTAACTCTGGCCTTCCCGCGTCTGAGCTTCCTTGCTGTGTCTGGGGAATCTGCCCCTGCTCGGGCACAGCTGCCTCTACTGCTCGAGGAACAGGATGGAAAGAAAGTGCCAGCTCCTGGCGTTCCCATCTCCCGGGCAGCTGAGCGTGGGCTCGTGGACTGGGCTCCAGTACGGCCATTGGTGCCGGCACACCAGTCTTAAACTCAGAGTCAGTGTGACAAGGGGAAAGGGACCTCCAGGTCTCTTCCTGCCAAGAGTGGCTGCAGCAGAGCAGCCGTGTCAGGGCCGGTGTCTGGAGCAGCAGCAGACGAGGCTCCCAGCGTGGGGGACGGAGGGGCGGGGCAAGCAGACCTCTCAGAGCCCCAGCACCTTCCAGCCAGTGTGACCTGGGGACATTGTCAGTGGCAGCACAGCCTCAGGCTTGCTTCTTAGACCTCACGGGGATTCCCTAAAATCCTCTTAATAAACTCCTTTTCTGCTTTAATTAACCACATCCAATTTCTGTGGCTTGTAACTAAAACCCTCACCAATAATTCTCCTGTGCTTCGAGTGCTGATTCCTTACAATTGAGCCCACGGTGGCACTCGACCGGGGGTGGCATCTCAACAGGTGTTTGTCAAATGAACACATTTAGAATTAAAAACCTGAGGATGTAACAGCAGCACCTCTCTTTCAGAAAATACTCATTCCAGAAAGGATTAGAAAACTCTCTGCCTAATGCTGTAACTCACAAGAAGAGAGGGACAGCGAGGGTCTCCTCCAAGGACAATCCAGGCCAGGACACCCCAGGACCACGGAGCTCCACTGTAACCAGACCGCAGAGGAACCGGGGGGTGGAAACAGGGAGGAGTGATGGGTTTGGGGAGGAAATGAGAAGAAAGGATAAAACTTACGTCCACAACCTCCAGAGGCTGCCGTCTGCCTCCCGCTCTAGGACCCAGAGATTGTTCTGCGGTGATTGCGGGTCCCCAGGACTCAGGGAGAGAACTTTCCATTCACCGACGCCGGGAAGGCGAGGCAAAGACTTGAAAAGGGTGGAAGTGGGGATTGGAAACCCAGCCGTCCCCGTAGTGTACTATGGAGCCATAATGACGCTCTTATTCTTAACGTCTCTGGGACTCGGCAGCCTAATGACGCGAGAGTGTAGCAAATGCCCAGCTCTGAAGACACGATGACACGTGTAAGTATAAGTATGATCCCATATCACTTGATGTCTCCACGTGGATGGCCGTCCTGGGTTGAGTGGGGATGACGTTGTCTCTGTGTTGTACCCAACACCGACGGGGCTGGGACCCCTGGGAGAGGCAGTGTCCAACCAAGAGTCCCCGCAGCGAATGAGACACAGGCTCTGTGCTGCTGGCTTCCTCCCGGCACCGCCACACAGCTCCCCAACGACGTGGGCCCACAGAAGGGAGGTCGCGTGTTCATCTTGTCCCTCTGAGGACTGTCTGCGTCTACACGCACTTGGCTCGATCGCTGGGACTAAGAACTGTGCCTTCGGGCTCAGGCACCCAGCTGTAACGCAGGGACGCCCTCCGCCCCTCACTCCGGGAGCGTCTTCACAGTCAACTTCTCCGATCCTCACCCTGCTCAGACAGACTCCTGGCAGGACGTGAGGCTGCAGAGCAAAGCACTTGCTTATTAAGCAGCTGTGTGTGCGTCAGACTCACCTCTAGTTCCTCACCTCGCCGGGCCCCCAAATCCAAACGCTTAGGTCAAGAACTTTGCCCAGCCCCACCCGGACCACTGCCGGCTCGTGGCCGGCTGCAAGGTGCCCTTCCCCGAAAAGACACGCCCACATCCTGGTCCCGGGAAGCTGTGAAGGTGACCTTGTTTGGGAAAAGGGTCTTTGCAGAGGTATGTGAGGATCCTGGAATGGGGCGATCATCCTGCGTCACCGGGGTGGCCCTAAATCCAGTGACGAGTCTTCCCAGGAGACACAGCGACGACAGAAGGGCGGAAGTAGGGGAACACGCGGCAGAGTCTGGAGTGACGCGTCCTCAAGGCCAGGCGAGCTGACGGCCACCAGAGGCTGGAGGAGGCAAGAAGAGATTCTCCCCTTGGGTCCCCAGAGGGAGCCCAGAGGGAGAAATCGGACCCCGGTTTCTCACTTCTGGCCTCCAGGACTGTGAGGATGAATTTGTGTTTCAAGCCACCCCGTTTACGGTCATTCGTGGTGGCAGCCCCAGAACACGGCCACGTGACTCACCCTCGTCTCCGGTGGCGCCTGGTCTCCCTCCCCAAGGCCACTCCGCAAGGTCTTCCCACCTCACTGATGTCTCCGTCCCTCCAGCGGCTCAGGCCAGAACGCTGGGGACATTCTGGACTCTTCTCTTTCTCTCGCATTTCACAGTCAAGCTGAGACAGGTGCCGGACACCGTCAGATGTGAGGCAGGGTCAGAAGGAGGCGTCACAGGGTGTGAACTTGCTCGGCTAAGACAGACGTAACCAACAAGGACCCTTCAGTTATTTTGCTTTAGTCATGACATCTTTATCTAGGGTAAAAGTGGGAATTCCTTTCATTGGGGCACACACACACACACACACACACACACACACACACACACACACGGTTGAGGTGACAGTGTCTCTAAATGAACCCCCCTTATTAATGTAGTAAAAATCACACCCACAGCGCGTGACAGTTTACAAGTGCCATGGCAACTCCAGGAAGTGACCCTGTGTGGTAAGAAAGGGGAGGAGTCCCGGTTCTAGGAACTGTCCATCCATGAATATTCCGGCCCCAGCTTAGCATATTATTATGGATTAGCATAAAAGGACAGACCCTAATGCCAGGTGGCACTGTTCCTTCTTGGGTCCGTTTGCTCTTCTGCCTTTCCTTAAGGGTGTCTCTGCTTTCAATAGACCCCTCTGCTTTTGCCCGTATCTCATGTCTGAGCCCTTTTCTCTCGCTCACGCCCCTGCGCTTGAATTCCTTCCTGCCTGGAGGCAAGAACTGTCTCTGCACCAGTCAGCACCAGTGTCGAACCGTGACGGAACCGCGTGGCCTTGGCCTGAGAGAATGAACCCAGACTCTGAGCGGCCCCCATCACCTCCTCTGCGTCCGTGTGCTGGGCTGTTATGGTGCCCTCTGTCCTTCCACTGTCCCCTCCATCCCCTCTCCATACGACAGGCAGAACGATCTTGTTAAAACTTTAGTCACATCATGTCACTCCTTGGCTCCTTGGCTCGCAGTTTATCATGACTCCCTACGTGACCTGCCCGGCACCACCTCCCACACACACTTCTCTCTCTTCCCTCTCTTCCCTCTCAGTCACATGCTCTCATTCATTCCTCCAGCCACACCAGCCTCCTGGCTGTTCCTGTAATACCCCAGCCTTGCCCCTGCCCCAGGGCCTTTGCACAGGTTATTTGATCTCCATAGAATATCCTTGCCCTGGCATCTGTGTGACTCGCTCTCTCTCCTCCCTCAAATTTTTGTTCAAGTGTCACTTTCTCAGTAAGGTCTCTCCTGACCACTCATTCAAAATCACAACACCTCCTTCAGCAGTCTTGATTTTCTTACCTGCCTTTTTTTAAAAACTATAGCTTTTTTTTCTTATCACCTTCTATCGTACTGTGCCCATTATTTGTGTTCTCAGTTTGTCGTTTTTCACCCATCTCCCTAGAACGTAAACTCTAGGCCAGCAGGAACTTTTACTTCCTTCGTTCCCTGATCTATCACCCAGAAAAGTGCCAGATGCAGAGTAGGCACTTGATAAATATTTGCTGAATAAATAAGCAAAATAAAAACGTGGTGACAATTTCTTTCATCATATAGCTCCTTTCTTGAGGTCCCAAAATAAATGAAATCGTGTGGTCATCCAAACTGTTTGTGATGTAGCATTTTGAAATATGAAGATATTCAGCGTTGCTAAAATGGTTGTCATTTTTTTTTGGTCTTATCAGCTACATGTAGCAGCCGCCCCACTTTGCAGACCGCAGCCGATCACTTACCACTGAGAACAGCAGCATTTTTCTTCCCAGTCTGGTCCAAGATAACCATTGTGAAGGGCCACATGGAGAACATTTGTAACCTCCACACACACTCCCAAGGATAGGCTGGGTTATGCTGCAGTAACAGACAACCCTGACATTTCAGCAGCTTAAGACAGCACAGGTTTGTTTTTTACTCATTCCAAGTCCTCTGGTTTTTTTTTTTTTTTTTTTTTTTGAGACAGAGTCTCGCTTTGTTGCCTGGGCTAGAGTGCCGTGGTGTCAGCCTTGCTCACAGCAACCTCAAACTCCTGGGCTCAAGCGATCCTACTGCCTCAGCCTCCCGAGTAGCTGGGACTACAGGCATGCGCCACCATACCCGGCTAATTTTTTCTATATATTTTTAGTTGTCCATATAATTTCTTTCTATTTTTAGTAGAGACGGGGTCTCGCTCTTGCTCAGGCTGGTCTCGAACTCCTGAGCTCAAACAATCCGCCCGCCTCGGCCTCCCAAGTGCTAGGATTACAGGCGTGAGCCACTGGGCCCAGCCAAGTCCTCTGTTTTTTGCTCACACCAAGTGGCTGTCCAGAGAGCCTCATCTTTGTACCTCTGTACCAAAAATGTGCTGCCATGATAGACCACCTTGGCAGGGAAGAGCTCCCAGGAGCCTCTTCTATAAGCATTTAAATGCTTCCGCCTGCAAGTGGCACCAGTCACTTCTGCTCCATCTCATTGGCCAAAACCAGTCCCCTGGCCATGCCTGACCCCAAAAGCTTGGGGGCCAGGCAGGAGGAGAACCAGACACCAGAAGTACTCATGAGTAGCATCACATACACCACCACAAGTGAACAAGTGATGATGAACATCTTTTATGGTTTTCTGAACTCTTTGTTCAGATCTTTTGTTGATTTCTCTAATGAATGGTTGTTTATTTCTTATTGATTTCTAAGAACTCTTTATATAATGAAAGTAAGCCTTTGCTTCTGATATAAGTTACCAACATGATGTTGCAATTTCTCTTTTGACTTTTGATTTTTTATAGTGTTTTATGCCACGAGGAGTACGACATGTTTTAAAATGTTTTTATTACAAAAATAAAACATGGGTACAGAAAAAAATACACAAAAGAGGTGTTATTTACTAAGTGATTGTAAAGTAAACACCCTTGTGAAAAATGCCCAGGTCAAGAACCGCATCCCTGGGGGCCGACCCACCCCGCCCACTCCCCCACCACCCCTGGCCATCTTTCTATTGCGATCTCAACCTTCCTCTCTCTCTCCAAAAAGTAATCACTCTTCTGCCTTTTACGGTCATGACTTTCTGAGAGTAAAAAATTTACTCAGGGTATTTTTTTTTCTTCCTCAACAACAATAAACACAGACGACTGCCGTGACTAAATGTGTGGGGACTTTTCCTCATCAACAAGCAAACCGTTAACTCCACGGAACCCCAGCTGGGTGTCCTCTAATTCAGTTCAGTTCTGACACTGTCCACCTGGAGTAGCGCCAGTTCCCAAAGGTAAGGACTCAGTCTCAGGACCAACACCTGCCCCCTTCAGGTGCCAATCACAGGCTGCAGCAACAAATGAGAAGCTTTTGTCCATACGGTCGTTGTGTCCCTTACTGGGCAGAGCTGAATGTTTCTCACTGTTTGCTGAGGTTTGCAGCATCTGAGCCAGCGCCATTGTAATCTCTCCTCGATGTCTCTCTGTTTCCTTCTGCCAGCTCCAGGGGGAACTCAGTTGCCTCTGGCAGCATTTACCTATGTTTTAGAGTAGATTTCCATTTGCTGAAAATAAAGTTTGCATGCTTTTACTATTCTTTTCTTTTTTTCATTTTTGGAGGATGGGAAACTTTGAGCTTTACAGATATGTTCAAAAAAAATTCTAATCTGAATTTTTAACAAATGCCCCAGTTGGCCACTAGAAGTCTTTGGGGCATACATTGAGCAATGTCTAGAAATTCTTCATCACTGAAGGAGGGACTCGGCCCCGAGTCAGAGACAAGCACGAGGGTTGGGCCAAACCAGCACCTTGCACCACACGCGACACACACCACTTTCTGGGTCTGCCACTAAGCAAAATCTTAGAGGCAAAATCTTTTCTGTGTGTTAAATCAGAAAACAACAAAGACGTCAAGTCGGGTAACTTAGTCCCACCCACTAGGCAGATGAAGCTCTGTTCGCAAAGGCAGTTCTAAGGGTCTTTGATGAAAAAAGGCCAAAGGAATCTCCAAAAATCTGTTTGCCTAAAATATGCCCTACGTCAGTCTGTGGGGCTTGAAAACCCCTCACCACTCAGGGGGCTGGGAAATAAGGTGGGAGGAATTGTCTCCAAGGCACGTAAAGATGCCTGAGCAGAAAGAACACCCCACACTCCTGGCATCGCCCACAACAGGCAAAAGGCGGGCACAACCCAGTGTCCATCGGTAGATGAGTGGACAACAGAATATTATTATTCAGCCTTAAAAAGGAAGGACATTCTGGCACGTGCTACAACATGGATGAACCTTGAGGACAGTGACAAGGGCTCTGGAGATGGATGGTGGTGACAGCTGCACAACAGTGTGAATGTGCTTGACACCACCGAACTCTACGGGTAACTTCTTAAGACGGTAAATTTTGTTATGTGTATTTTACCAAATATTTTTCTGAAAGGATAGGACTGTATCCAACCCTCCTGTAGAATGAGAAACAGTATTTATGAGATTATGAACCAATTGCTGCTGAAAATGTGTTTGATTCATTCTCTAAACATTTACTAAGCATCTCTGTTGCGCGGTGACTATGAATCTGATAGATGTTTAGTGTCTCAAGGGGCTGAATTTTATCTCAAATTCATTTAGATAAAACATGGACATGTTGTACTGTATATGAGTAATGGGGATTTTCCCCACTTTTGATCCACATATCACTCAAGCAATACTCAGCGTTGGCATTCCTACTCTGGAAAGAGATAAACAAGCTTGGGTCCTCCTGGCCTTTGTCCGCTATTCACGTAGATTGTGGCAGGGGCTGAACTGTGTCCTTGCAAAATTGATATGTTGAGGTCCTAACCCCCAGTACCTCAGAATGTGGCTGTATTTGGAGACAGGGTTTTTAAAGAGGTAATTAAGTTAAAACAAGGTCACTAGGGTGTGTCCTTATAAAAAGAGGAGATTTGGACACAGACACACACATAGGGACGACTATGTCCCTCATGAAGAGAGAAGATGGCCATCTACAAGCTACGGAGAGAGACCTTAGGGAAAACCAACCTCGCCAAACCTTTAATCTTGGACTAACGGCTTCCAGAATTGCAGTTTCAACCCCCAGGCTGTGCGGTTTTTTTGTTTGGTTGGTTGGTTGGTTTTGGTTTTTGGTTTTTTTTCCAGACAGAGTCTTGTTCTGTTGCCTGGGCTAGAGTGCTGTGGCGTCAGCCTAGCTCACAGCAACCTCCAACTCCTAAGCTCAAGCAATCCTACTGCCTCAACCTCCCGAGTAGCTGGGACTACTGGCATGCGCCACCATGCCCGGCTAATTTTTTTTTTTATTTTTAGTAGAGACAGCGTCTTACTCTTGTTCAGGCTGGTCTCCAACTGCTGACCTCAAGTGATCCTCCTGCCTCAGCCTCCCGAGTAGCTGGGACTACAGGCATGCGCCACCATGCCCAGCTAATTTTTTCTGTATATATTTTTAGTTGTCCAGCTAATTTCTTTCTATTTTTAGTAGAGACGGGGTCTCCCTCTTGCTCAGGCTGGTCTCCAACTGCTGACCTCAAGTGATCCTCCTGCCTCGGCCTCCCAGAGTGCTAGGAATACGGCTGTAAGCCACCACATCTGGCCCCAGGCTGTGGTTTTGTTGTGGCATTCCTGGCACACTCACATAGACTAGGGATTGGACTGAAGGCGTGGACCTATTGGAGAATGTCACCAATGAGCAGTGCCCGGCTTTAGCCTTGGAAAATCTTGTTCCCACACACGAGTTTCCCATTCTCATGTGTTTCTTTGACCACCTTCTAACAAACTCTCAGGAAATACTAAACATCATGATGTGAGTGGACAACTTTGACAAGTTCACGTCCAGAATTCGAGAGTCCTGCCTTGCAGACAGGAGAATGAAGGTAGAAATTCCCAAGTTCTCTGTGGGTGCCACAGAGCCTCTGACTTCATCACAAGCCCTCTTTCCTACAACCTTTCCCCAACACTAGGTTTTTATAGACAAAGAGGTCACTTGAGACTTTGGGCTTTTTAGGTAAATGCAGCCAATGATGGTGTCGTCTCCAAGTTTATTTTCCTTTCCAAGATGGGCTAGTACAGGAAATTTATCTCAGCTAAGAAGAAGAAAAGCAGTTGTAATGATTTTCGAATGCCTTTGGAGAATATTGATGCATCCTCCCCAAGTGTGTGGAAGCAAGTGAGCATTTTCATTAATATTAGTTAATGTTATTAATGTGTATCGGGCACGTCTCTGGGACAGGCACTGTGTTTGGTGCTGCAGACCTAAGAGGACGCACAAAGAGATTTGGTGCCTGGTGCCCTGAGCTCGGGGTCTCGTGACAGCCAGACGCTCACGGGAAAGGAGCCACAGGTGAAGGGAACGTGGGGTCGAGACTGAGCCGTGCCCAAGTTCAAATGCATTAAGACAAAATGTGCACCTGGATGTTTGTAGAAGTTTTATTCGTAATTGCCAAAATTTGGAAGAAACCAAGGTGCCCTTGAGTAGGTGAGTGGATAAACAAACTGTGAAACCTCCAGACAGTGGAATATTCAGCAATAAAAAGAAGCGGGCAAACAAGCCACACAAAGACACGGAGGAGCCTTAAATGCATATTGCTGAGTGAACGAAGCCAACCTGAAAAGGCGACGTACTGTACGATGCAGACGATACGACACATTAACTGTGGACTTCAGTTAATGGTGACGTATCAGTATTGGTTCATCAATTGTGACCAATGTGCCACACTGATGCGGGATGTTCATAATAGGGGAAACTGAGGCAGGGAAAGGGAGTAGATGGGAACTCTGTCCTTTCCACCCAATTTTTCTGTAAACCTAAAGCTCTCTTTAAAATGCATCAAGAAGGCTGCAGAGGAGAGAGATGAAGTGTTAGAATTTGAGAGTGGCAGCTCTGTGGCCGGAGGGTCTCCAGGGTGCAGGGGGAGGGTCAGGCCTCAGCCTGGGGTGGGCCAGCCTCTGGCATGGCAGGGGAGGAGGAGGAGGAGGAAGAGGAGGAGGAGGGGGAGGAGGAAGAGGAGGAGGAGGAAGAGGAGCAGGGACACACCTGGGGAGACCTGGGGACAGGAGTGGGGAAGGCATTTCAAACTGCTGGTTTCCCTTTTCTCCGTGAAGAAGGAAGCAAAGTCGTTTCCTTAAAGTGAGGTGGGAGGTGGGTTGGAGGGTGGGTAGGAGGTTTGAGAAGAGGTTCAAGGTAGTCACGGAAGGCGCTGGAAGAAGTTGCTGAGCGGAGGAGCCTGAGGGACATGCCGGAGGCCTGGAGCACGGTCCCCGCTGCCCACTGCCCCTGACGCCGTACACATGGGCCAGCGCGACATGGTTATTTCATCCCCACTTTGAAGACGTCTTTCGGCCGTCTCCTCCCTCCCCGACCAGAGGGCACCTACGAGGCCGCGGGCCGAGCCCCAGCCCCGCCTGGGCATCTCCTCCTGCAGGTGAGCCTCCCTTCCTGTGCTCATCCCACGCGGGAGCTCCCCCCTGGCAGTCAGTCCATCCCATAATTGTTTGTTTCCACGACTGTTTCTCCTCCTAGAGGCCCCGAGGGCTGGGTCAAGGCCTTCTTCATATTTTCCTACCAAGTGTTTGGCACAGTTGAATTATTATCTCAGTACTTTGTCAGGGATCCAAGTGTTTGACTTTCACTAATTAACAGCGTGAAAATTTTCCCACATCCCTGACAACAAACATGCACTTTGGAAAAGGCTCATCCTTAACTGTGGCGTGCGGCAGAGGGGTGATTTCTGGGTCACCACGTTGTCACTGGTGTCCCCAAGAACGAGCAGTGCCCTACTTCGTTTTTGTGATTTGTTTCTATGGACTTGAAATTGACATGACATAAAATGGACCATTTCGAGGTCAGTGGCATTTAGTCCATTCACAACGTTGTGCAACCAGCACCTCGATCCAGTTCCAGAACCTTTTTGTCACCCCAGAGGAGACGTGGTACCCAGCAAACAGCCACTCCCCCTCCTCACCCCCTCCCTCCCCTCCTGCAACCACCGATCTGCTTTTGGTCGCTAAGAACTTCCCACGTGGGGCCTTTCGTATCAGTGCGATCACAGGACACGTGGCCTTTCATGTCTGGCTTTTTCCACGCAGTGTCACGTTGGTTCAGCCACGTCACAGCCCACGTCAGTACTTTGTTCTTTCTATGGCTGAGTGATTCCATGGTGTGGACAGGCCACATCTTTCTGGTTCCCCCATTCATCTGACAATGGGCCGTGAGTTGCTTCCACCTCTCGGCTGCTGTGACTAGTGCTGCTGTGAACACGGCGTGTGTTGCCCTGATTTGAACAAACCCAGGCCCACAATCGCCCCCTTCCCCACACACCTCATGCCCCTCCATGTACACACAACTGGACACAATACCATCTGTGTGTGTGTGTGGAACACAAATGATGTTATTCCGTACGCTTCACTCAGTAGTTCACTTTTCATTTCCTTAATGCTACGTCTTGGCGTCCCACCCACCTTGGCATACACAGATGTACCTAGTTGTTTTCACCTGCTGCAAAGTCGTCCGGAGCACCAGTCACCACTGTGTGACACTCGGGGGCGGTTCCATTTTTCAGTACACCAAGTAATTTTGTAATGAGCATCGTTTAAATGTTTTCTCATGTAAACGTGTCACTATTTCCTCTAGGTTGGTACTGAGAAGTGATCTCTGTCATTGGATATGTGCATTTTTAGTTTTAATAGAAAGTACCAGGCAGGCACGGTGGCACACGCCTGTAGTCCCAGCTACTCGGGAGGCTGAGGCAGGAGGATCGCTTGAGCCCACTCAGGAGTTGGAGGTTGCGGTGAGCTGTGATGACGCCACTGCACTCCAGCCTGGGTGGCAGAGCAAGACCCTGTCTCAAAAAAAAAAAAAAAAAAAACTACTGATTGTTCCCCCAAATATCTTACCCACTACTGCTCTGACCCACTAGAACAACCTATTTCTCTGCACTTCTGCCAACACCCTACTTTATCCAACTTTACATTTTTGCAAACTTGATGGGGAAAGAGTATTTAATTCTTGTTCTGATTTCCATGTCCCTGATTACCAACAACATAATTGTTTTCAGACTGGAGTAAAGCAGTGGTTCTCAACTCAGGGCAGTTTTTTCCCCCTTGAGGGGCCATTTGGCACTGTCACATGGGTGGGCAATGCGACCGGCATCTACTGGGTAAAGGCCCCAGAGGCTGCAGAGCGGCCCTGGTGCACCAGGCAGCCTCCACGGCCAAGAGCATCCATGGGGCAAAGTGGAGAAGTCCCGGATGGAAGAAGCGTGTATTGTAAACCCTATCATTGCACCTGTACCGTGGTGGTGAGACATAACGTCCTAAAATAATTTATGTGGTTTTTATAGAAAACGATGGTAATGAGATATTTCTTAGCAAAATCTCATCTCTTTACATATGCATTGGAATATTGCCTTTGACACGAACCTGTAGGCCACGCTGGCTGAGCGCGAGCATCCTATAGAGGGTAATTAGTGATACGATTGTTTATGTGTGATTTTTCAACTCCGGTTTCCAGAGGTGGGAGGCAGTGAGCTCTGCAGGTCACCGTCACGCGTCAACTCAGCGTGCCCGTTTGGCCTCCGCTCTCCCTCTCTCCTCCCGTGCCGGGCAGATTCCCTCTCTGAGCAAACTGAACAGCCCTTCCCTCTCTGCGCTGGACCTTTCTTTCACAGGCAGGTTTTCTAAACTACCGATTCCATGATTCAACATTTTCTGCTACTTAATGAAAATGCATTCCCCTCAAATTTCCCAAATCACTTTAAGAGTAAGAATTATCTATTCAGGAAATAAATATTTATGCAGATGATTTCCACCCGCTGCCTCTCTACAGATTATGAAGGGAAATGCGGCACCAACTTGACAAAAAAAAAATGAAAATTAAGAACAAATTTTATTGCATAAAAATCCCTAGGATTAATATCGATGGGCAGGAGCCTGGAAAGGGCCCGTCCTTCCTCAGTTTCCTGTAATAGAATCCCACATGTAATCAAAAGAGCAAACATTAATACGGGAACAATAATGAGCTTTGTTTGCTCCATCACACGGCTTGTTAATGATTCCCAGACATATACCAAAACTCATCTCACAGTGATGGACTAATAAAATAAGATGGCCTGCTCGAATTTAGTATGGAAGCCAGGCACAGTGGTGCACACCTGGAATCCCAGCTACTCGGGAGGCTGAGGCAGGAGGATCACTTGAGCCCAGAAGTTTGAGTCCAACCTGGGCAACATAGTGAGACCCCCATCTCTAAAAAAATCATAAATAAATAAAAATAACAATAATTTAATATGGTTTGAGCCTTTTGCTCCCTTTTGCATGAGTAAAGTGTTGATAGAGGAATTGGTAGTGGGGACTGCAGGTGTGGTTTACCCAGGGGGTGCTGTGCTGCATCACCCCATGACACAGCCAGACAGCCCCAGTGGAGCCCTGAGGTCTGACCCTTGAGGTTGATTTGAAGCAGTCAATGAATGCTTCTGGGGGAAGGGGGATGATGCTGGAGGACACATTGAGGCAGCTGCCCAAAGCTTGGTCTCACATGTATGGAAATTTGCAGTTGTTAAATTCTATGCAATGAATGAGGAAGCTTCCTGAATCTCTCTTGAATATTTCATATCTGTTGGTTCTACAAATGTTTAGGCACCTTGGGGCAGATCAAATTAGTGGTGTGAATTCCTCCCTCCCTTGTGGTCCTACTGTGCATGCACATCCTTGCCATGGCTTCGTGGAGGGGAGGGTGTTTCCACCCCTTCACTCTGGGCTTGGCTGTTGGTCATGCTTTGGCCAATAGAAGGTCATCAAGTGAGATGCAAGAGCTTAAAATGTGTTCATCCAGTTGGGCTTACCCTGCACTTAGGCCATCACCATGAGAACACGCCTCAGGTATGCCACTGAGCCCAGAAGAATAAGAGTCACAGAAAGCAAACCTGAACTAAACTCAGGCCTGGATACAAACTCAGTCAAGTCCAGGCTCAATCAGCCAAACCCCAACCAACCAGCAGACATATGAGCACCAAATAAATGCTTGTTATTTTATGCCAGTGGGTTTGGAGGTGATTTGTTATGCAGCACTATTGTGGTACTAGCTGACTGATACACACCTATAGTATGCTCAAACAAGGGTGCAGAGGTGAAAACGTATAATGGAAGAAGGTTCTAGTGTATAAGGAGTTCATTGAGTGGGGGGCAGGTGTGGAAACAAATGAAAAACCCTGAGATAGGTGTTGTTACAGATGTCTGATCCTGGGGCAGTGGAGACCCCAGGGTGGAGTGATCAGTTCCTCCTTCCCACGGAAGCTAAATTGAGCTGAGAATGAACAGATAGTCCCCAGGCAGCTAAGGGAGTGGAGAGGGCCTTCCAAGCAAAGAAAAAAAGTGTGTGCAATGTCCAGGGATCTGCTGGTCACTCAGTCTGGCTGGAGCACGGGCCATTAGGGGAAGGTCAGCCAAGGAATAAAGTCAAAATTGGGGGCCTTGCACCCCCTCGCACCCCATTACAACCAGAGCAGCACCCACTGCAAAGTTCCCATGGAAAAATCTGAAAATGATTAAAGAGCGACTTTGAAGTAGTGGGAGAAAAATTCAACCCGAAATCAGTAAAGTAATACATGAAATCGCAACTTTAGAAATGCAGATGAGACTTGATTTTCAGGCCGTGCCTTAGGTAGATCAAGGATCAGGGACGCAGATAATATCCAGACTGACAGATCTGAAAGTCAACAGAGAATTAGGCGGGGGAGGGAAAAACCAGCAGAAGGATAAAAAGCTTGCAAGTGGGCTGAGATCTCCCAGACAGAAAAAAAAGAAAAAGAAAAAGTGTCGATTGACTAAATCTTCAGGCTCTGTAGTCCGGGCAAAGGGTCTCGTGTACAACAGCAGTAAGCATCTGAAGCACTCCCGGGGTCAGGTGGCAGGACCCTGAGTAGGGACAGGGCTGCCTGAGAAGAATGGTGTGCAGTTCACTGTGTCCAGGCATCACGGCCTGGGTGGGACATGGCCAGTAAACTCCAAAGCCCTCAGAAGCCAGGCAGGCAGCATGAGGTTAAGACAATAGGGAGTGGTGAGGAGTGGGGCTAAGAGGGGAGTCAGCTGCTGCTCAGCCGCACCCACCTGTTGGAGAATGGGTTTGAGGTCCTAATAAGGCTACATCTTCTGACCGTTTTTGGAGAACTCAGATCTCAAGATTTTAATGAGAAATCATTCAATGTGTTAAAAAGTTAACTCATTCAATTTTAAAACAAACAAAAGGCATAATTCATACGTGAAATTTAAGATCTGAATAGACCAAACCTACCCGCCAGCCAGCAGTTGTAAACTTTGGGTTCAAATCCCAAGGTGAATGTAGATGATCGCCTCTGGGCGGGTGAGGGATTCAAAAATAGCCAGATTTTACCCGGGATCCAAAAACCCCCTTTGCTTCAAGAATCGGTGCAGGACGGGCTTTCTGAAACCACAGGAAAGGCCAGAGCAGGAGATATCAGCGAGCTTCACAGTCTCTGGGAAGCCTCTGTGCTGGGTCCTGAGAATAAAATAAGATACGGCAGCCACAGTTTCCTCCAAATTTGGATTCGTAGGATTTAGGGGGTTGTAGGTTTTTTGGTTTTTTGGAAAAGCATACAATAGAATAAAAACCGAATTGCATTTAGTTCTACATTTACCTAAAGGTTTCCCAATGTGTTCAGATGCATAAGCCTCTTGTACAGTAATATGTAATCACAACAATCATCTTAGGAATTTTAATCATTTTGCAATTTTGGGGGGGTGTATCTGTCAGGGAAGCAGAGCCACTGTGAGTATTATCGGATAGGGATTTACTATAGATGGTAGCCCTTACACAAATGTGGGTGAGTGGGGGAATGAGGGCTGGAAGGCAGAGCTAGGGGGTCATAGGAAAGTCGCTTGGCTGTCCCCCTGGAGCACGGGGTGTGTGGGGGAGTGGGATCCCACAGGGAAATTCGGGAAGCCCAGCCCAAGCTGCAGCTGCAGTGGGCTGCGGAGATGAGCGTGGGAGCTGCCGTCCCTCTGGACCCACAGCCAAGGGGCTGCACATGGTGTGTGTCGGGGGGTGCTGTCCCCTGGGGCCAAAAGCAGGTGCACAACCCAGGCTGAGTGGAGGAGGGTGAGGACAGCTGGACCCATGAACACCTTGGGTCTGCCCATCCCCACGCCAGACATGGTGATCAGAGAACTGATCCAGCCGCTGTTCCTCCCTCTTCCAAATCCCCCACGAATTCCTCCTCCCATGAACTCTAACCTGAAGCTCATGGGGCAGGTGCTTCCGGGATGCAAAGTTCTCACCCTCAGCCAAGGTGATCAGACAGTCCTGCACACATGGCGCACGGTAAAGAAAGGATTGTAAGTTAAAATGCATCACTTTAGATCAGTATAATTTTTTCAGTCATATCTAACAAAATTTATTATATCAATATTTATTTATTTCACGAACTATACAGAAAATGTTGGGGGCTCCCAATTAGCTCAGTATAAAAAACTTGATTCATTTACCAAAAAAGGTAAAAATAAGAAATGAATATTGAAATGTAAATTGAAATTCAACTATTTGTTATATCCTAAAGATGGACCCCCCAAAAAAAATTGGCTTGATGTTTGAAATTCGTGAATCTTGAATTTCAAAACAATCAACTGATTTGGAGGGAGGCCATAAGGTTTTTTAATAAAATATGTAGAGTTCCAGATTGGGGAAATTTTTATTTATTGCAGTAAAATGCAATAACAAAATTTACCATTTTAGTTATTTTTAAGTATGCAGTCCAGTGGCATTAAGCAATTCATATTGTTGTGCAAACATCACCACCATCCTTCTTCATAACACTTTCCATCTCATAAAACAGAAACTCTTCCCGTTAAACACTCACACTCCATTATCCACCCCTGCCCAACCCGGAACTCCATTCTGCTTTCTGTCCTTAAAAATCTGACCACTCTAGGTCCCTCCTGTGAGTGAAATCATTTGGTATTTGTCCTTTTGTGACTGGCTTATTTCACATAGCACGATGTGCTCAAGGTTCATCCATATTGTAGCAGGTGTCAGAATTTCCTTCCTTTCTAAGGCTGAATAATATTCCATGTTGAGCATAGACCACATTTTAGTTATCCATTCATTCATTCATTGATGGACGTTTGGGTTGTTTCCACCTTTTGGCTATTGTGAATAATGCACCTATGAATGCAATGCACAAACATCTGTTTATGTCCCTGGTTTCAACTATTTTGCGTGTACACAGAGAAGTGGAATTGCTGGATCACATGGGAGTCCTATTCTTAATTTTTACAGGAACCACCCATACCGTTTTCCATAGTGGCCACACCATTTTACATTCCCACCAGCAGTGCACAATCGACTGATTCGTTTTTTTAAAGTGTTTTTTAATCCGTTAAATATTTTTAAACTGTTAAAGTGAAAAGGTAAGAGAAGGTTTCAAGTTGCTGTTTGCTATTGTGCCTTCACAAACAACACCTTGCAGACACAGACAGAGACAACGAGGCCTGTGTTCCCCAAGGGCGGCAAGTCGCATCAGGTGGTGTCATCGTTGTACTTTCTCTCTCGAACGTTAATTTTTAAAATATGGAGAAATGTCAACGTGCCATTTCGATACAATGGCTGTAATTTACAGATCTAGGAAAGAGCCGCTGAGAATCATCTGGAGACCGATTTGAAGACTCTGTGCTTCTTTTTATTCTCCTATTATTTAACTTGCATTTAAAATTCAGAGTTCCACATGCTTTCCATCTTTGAACAATGGTCTATTCTGCATATGTGTTAAGGAATCACTAAGGATGACGACCACGTAAAATTCTATAACTAAAAACCATTTGAAACTGCATAATGGTCAAATGTGCCTTGATGGCCTGAGTCCTTCGTGAGTGAGAAAATGGGTGGAGAGGAGACAGCCACAGCCAGGGGTGGCCTCACTCAATATGTACGTGGACGCTTTCATAGGGATCTAATTTAAGTAATAAAAATATTAAAATAACAAGCTTAATAAGGATTTTTTTTTTTTTTTTTTGCTGGAAAGAAAATATGTGCTAGGATCATTTTTAGCCATTTATGCCCTTGGGACATACGTTTGAACCCCTGTAGGTTTATGGAAACTGATTGGGAAATGCTGATTTAATCTTAAACCCTTATCCATGATAATGATGTTGAAACTGCTCTGGAACAATCCTTAAACATAGAATATTCTTCCTCCTACAGAACCAGATGAAAGGAAATGTTGGAGGAATCCCTGCCTGAAAGTTCTGAAGAGTCTGAAAGCGTGTCCGGGCCCAGCAGGCGGTAAGTGTGTGGGAGACACTCGCACACTCCAGGTGGTCTCAGCAAGACAGGCCAGGGCCGTGTACCCAGAAGGGGCTTCTCTGAGCAGCAGGAGTGATGGAGTGGCCTGCCCAGCCATCCTGGGGAATTCAGAAACAGCCCAAAAATGAACTGAACCCCATTTCCAGTGGGGGAAAGTGATGTGTGAGTTCCTTGCCTCCTTGCTCCATGCTGGGATAGCTAAGACAGAGAAAGCAGGCCTGAAATGTCTAGTGGCCTACCTGAGAATCAATCTAGGAGAGACATTGCCCGTGAGTTAAGCCAACAGACATTCCTGAGCCATTCCACCTCTGCCTCCACTGCGGAGGCTAGAAAATCCTCCATTTCCCCGGCTCCCTTGCAGCTAGGATTTTCTGTGGGACGTGGTTCCTGCCAATGACATGCAAACAGAATCCCGTCATAAGCTTCTGGTGAAGTTCTGGTTTTTCCTGCTAAACACAACAGATGGACCTGGCCTCTCTTTCTTCTTCCTTTAAACACAAATTTGACATCTCTAGCCATGGCGGCCAACTTTTGAGCCCACTGGAAAAGTCAACAGAACAGCAGATATAAGAGCCCACAGCCATGACCTCGTTGAATGGCTGTTGCAATGCCGGGAACTGCCTGCTTCTGGACTCCTTGCTGCTTTTAGATGCAAGTAGAGAAATGCCAACTTCATCCACCATCTTCAAACCTGCATCTCAAAGTACATGGGTGTTTGAGTTTTGCTGTTGTCATTGTGTATGTGTCTAGAGGAGAACTTATATTCTTTCATTAGAGAACTCTAGAGCTGAGATGGACCTTAGAAATCCTGCAGTGGCCAAGCCCCTGTGCAAACAGATGCTTGGGGGCTATTTCTTCCCTCCCCGAGATAATTCCCCTCACCATTAGGTAGTGTGGGTGTCCAAATGTTTTCATGACTTTTTAAAGAATTTTGTAAAGCTTTCTCTAAAATCATTCATGTACAGGTTATTTCTCCAGAAGAGGAACCACCAAAGAAAAAAAGAAAGGATTTCACTTGGAAATCTTGGAAATTGCGTCTCAAGTTCTTCCTGTTTATGCATCGACTTGTCATTAAAATTAGGATATTCCATGTGCGTGTAGTGTTTCTTCCAAATAAAAGAACTGGAAGGCACATGATATGGTTTGAGCCAAAAAAGGAAAGGAAAAGAAACACCACATTCAATTAAATAATCCATAACTAAGCCCAGCTTTGTATGAAAATCCCCTGAATGAGATTTTTCGGCGTCATGGAACTTTTGCCTGCAAGCCCTCACTGCCAGTCTCCTCAAGTTACGGGGACAACCACCCGGAAAGGTAGTTGTTATTATCCCTGTCTTGAGTTGTCCTTTGTGTTAGTGTAAAGGTTTGCTACAGGCAGTGGGTGTGCTCCCACTGAAAACTCTGCATGAGGCTGCGCAGAGTACTCAAGACGCCTCCGCCTGCCATGGGAGCAGAGGAGCGGGGGCATTTAGCCATTGGCCCCTTTGTGCATCATGGGAGGGTCTCCCTGGGGCATGAACTCCTCGGTGCTTCCAGCCTGGTCTGAGCGCTCGGGCCAAGGATGCTCCTGCCCAACCGGGCGTGAGCTCAGGCAGAGACAGGCAGCGGCTAGTGTGTCTCAGAACCACCCGCAGGTGACCTTGGAGCCATCGAGGGGAGGGGGGCTTGACTGGGTCGGCCTCATGTTAAAAGGGACGACATTCAGGAACGAAGAGAGGAAGAAAAGGGAATGTGTCAGTTAATTCTTCACCATCTTGCCCCAAAACATGGGTGACCTCATTTTGTCCTTACTAAACAATTACCCTCCCTACCTTACAGGTGAGGAAATGGATTCAGACAGAGGTGACGTGACTGGCCCAAGGTCACAGGTAATGCAGTATCTGACTTTCCGCTTTGTGTCATGCGGGTATTTCTTGACGAGGTGGATAGTTTTCACGGTTAACTGGGCCTCATCCTACATCCCAGTCCTCAAGCTACAGCACAGACTCCGACTGAAAAACAGAATATGCGGAAGCCGGACTGTTTCATAACATCTGGGGCATTTAAATGCCCTGCTGACTTTATCGATCCTAACACAATAGCAGCTCTTTACACACCCATGCTCAGTGTTATTAAATGTGAGTTTTCTCCTCTCTCTATGTATTTTTAAACATGCCGTAATGCTTCCATTGTTTGGAGTAACTGCTGTTAGCAGGAACGGGCTCCATGCTGAATAACACGTCAATACTAATACAGTAGCCGGCCATTACGCTTCCATAATACACATTTTAGATGTGTATGTTCTTCTTGCTTAATCTATTTTATTTACGTATTCTCCACTCTACAAGCTAGCAACTATTTTTTTTTTTCTATACTACCTCTAGTTCCCAAGGGCCCTGGCAAAATAGTATGTAAACAAAAAAACCCAGTAGATGAGGAAAGAATGGACAGATGAATTAATTCATCAAGTTTCGAGACCAAGATGCCTCAGGACAAATGCAACATCTCCAAGAATGGAATCCTTAGGAGGAGGAGAATTATCTCAGTGTGACTCAGAGGTTCTCTCTCTCCCTCGCATATATATTTTACTATATATATAGTCTGTCTGGAAAGTGTCCAGCCATGTAATATGAAAAATAGAGACATTTCTTGAAGGCAATACAAGATACAAGAAGCATTGTACACAGGACAATGACGCCTCAGTCTCCTTCAAAGGAGGCACATTGGGACCTCACACAGTTCTCCCAGCATCTGTTAACCTGCACACGTTCAACATTCTCGGGTGTTCTGCTTGGTGCGGGCCTCCCAGAACGTGGGTCACTGTCAACAGATTCTCCACCATCTGGGAAGCGTCTGTCCCACACCTTTATTTGCGCTGCACTCATTGTATTGTCAACCAACAGTCGCCCTTGCTCTGTCGGGCTGGCAATGTATGTGCCCCGGGGGTTTTGGAAGACACCATGCTCTGCTGGGAAGACGAGGATCCCCTCTCCGGCCCTAGGTGCCTGAGACTTGCCATGTTCCCCCCCTGTCCTCCCGCCCCAGCTCTGTCCTCTCTATTGTCCACAGACGGGCTTTGTCTCTGTCCTCTCAGATGTTCATGATGCAGCCAAGCGCCCTCTGTCCTTGGAGCATCAGAGCTTCACTGGCCTCCCCAAGTCTGTTTTCTCTGCCCCGTCCTGTCTCTGGACAAGGGGTTACTTTTTGGACATGCAGCATGGCTTCAACACTGCCCACTTGGCTTCTCACAACACGGACCGCGGGGTAGCTCCGATCGCTACCGGAGACCAGAGGGCGAAAGAGCAGATCGGAGACATCGTTTTGCTTCAGTGTCCGGAGCTGGAGGGGTCTGTACATCCACTAGGGCTGTGTGTAAGGGTGAGGCCATCGCGGGCTCCTCGGTCACAACCACTCACTGCCTCCCCAAAGCAGCGTTCAGTAATTAAACAAACAAACAAAGCAGTATCTTCCTGGCACTCACCTGTGTCACTGAGAAATGCAAAATAATGACAGTGCACTGAAGCACTGTTGACGGGGACAGTTCTTGTGAGAGTCTCTAAGGGAGGGGAGAGATCCGGGCAGAGGCGGCAGTTTGGGCTCCCACAGGTCTGGCACTATCACACGCCCTGTGACCTCATTTATCCTGCCTGGTTACTGGGCACCGTGATGGCACGCAGTGGCCCCAGGCGGGTCCTCATTGGATTTTCCTGACGGCGGCACTGAATCACTTCTGCAAGTCCCTCATCCTTCCTGAAAATGCGCTTCCTCCTCTGGCAGGAGAGGATCCAGGCGGAGCAGACGCAGCCGAGAGATGCTCTAATCGGGGACCGTAGGCTGCCTTTCCCCATCTGGAGCAACTTACGAGTTTCCGCGTAGATTCGTGAGTCCTGAGCCTGCCAGTCTCTCAGTGACGATTGGCTCGTGCGTCCTGAGCCTGCCAGTCTCTCAGTGACGATTGGCTGACCCCTACCTGGCTCTGTTCACGATAACAGATTGTCCCTTCAGAGGCCACCGAAGGAGCAACGTTGTGAGCTCCAAACATCGAATTTAGCCAAGATTTGAGGGGTGATCGGCCTTATGGGTGCAGGAGGAGGTCGGGCCTGGGATGGCTTTGGGAGAAAAGTGGAGGGGACAGAGGCAGTTTGTCCCCACAGAATCCAAGAGCAATGAGGCTGTTGGTCCCCCAGTAGGGCACAGGTGAGAGATGGGAGCTAAAAACAGGGGGCTCAACTGAATATTAAGGGACCCTGTGATGGGACCGCAGGCCATCTGTCTTTCCCCCACCCTTCCCTGACAGACGAGAGACAGGACGTTTATTCTCCAGAGAAATGCAGCAGCCCAGGAGAGGGGTCCTCACGGTCCCGCACACCGGAATCTCTCAGCAGGAAAAGTGGTGTCCCACCCAATTTCCTGACTTGTTCAACACTTGCTTAGTGAGCATCTGTTGTTTCAGGCAAGTTCCAAATTCCTGGGGTCCCGCAGGGAAGAGAACCGGCTACCAGGGTCCTGTCCCCTCGCCTGCTAACGGCGGAGCCGCTTCCTCATTCACTCAGCAAACACACATTGCGCACCTACTACGTGCCGGGCTTTGCAGGCTTTGAGGACACAGCGGAGAACAAAGTCAAGCCCTCCTGCCCAGCACATGCTAGCGGGACGGTGGAGAGAGGTGATCAATAAATAAAACGAGCATGCTTAGAAGTATTTCTTGCTAGCTCATTTTTGTTTTGCACTTTTTAGCTTGTTTTGCTCTATTTTTGCCACGGAATAGGGTTTCTCTTGTAATACTCCAGTAAAACAGCTTTTCTTATGATTTACCCGTGTAAGCTGGACATTTCTGGCAACGTGACATAAAAAAAAAAGATAAGAAACAGAGAATCCACGGAAGAGATCGGCCTCAGGCTCACAGGAATTTCCCAAAGAGAGAACTGAGAAAAGGAAAAGGAAAGTATGATTAAAGAAGCAATCTGCATGTGAGCCTTTCTAGCAACGGAGAAAGACCACAGCTCACTCACTACCCTGGGGTATCAGCCAGACCCCCACGCACCCAGAGCAGACCCTGAAAGCTCCCAGAGGGAAAGCGGAACAGACCAATCCAGGTCACCGACACAGAACTGGGACTCTTAGGGGCATCTTCCCTCCCAACAATACCGGAGCTTAGAGGGCAATTGAGGAGTGTTGAAAGTGATTTTCAGTTCAGGATTCTTTACCACGGAAAACAATCAATCTAGTGGGAGTTTAGAAAAAAGATATTGCCAGACATACGAGGACTCAGAAACATGTAACTCTCACGCGTGCCTTTCTTGGCACACCCGCGACAGGGTGCTCCCGCAGCACAAGGGGTCACACTGGGGTCGGGGAAGACAGAGTTTATCAGGTCGGCCGCAGACGGCTCAAATAAAGAGCTGCTCATGGAGGGCCGACGTATAGAGGGGGTTTTTTTGTTTGTTGTGGAGACAACACAGGACTAGCAAGTTCCCGCCCTGAGGGATGAAGGGACAGTCGGGTGCAGCAGCGAGCACGGTGGCATTGAGAGTGAAGAGCCACCAGGCAGGAACCCTCACCGTGGAGAGATCAGGTGAGTGGGGTGTGCTACGTAGCTCTGCAGTGGACACCTGCAAACGTAAACCCCACTTACTGGTTTAACTCAAAACATCGGGAGGCTGTGTGGATACGAGAGCAAAGTGTGCATCCGACAGGGCAGAGAATTAACGGAGGACTTAAATTTAAAAATAAAAGCATAGCTGAATCAGCATATTTTTTAGAGCTTTGCAAGTCAAAAAAAAAAAAAAGCCAAAAGTTAAAAGTGGTTCTGGGTATAGAACACAAAAGAGAAGTGGGGGCTCCCATAGATCTTTGCACACCCGGCATTGTGCACAAGAGCCAAAGGTGGAAGGGACCCGCATGTCCGTCGACAGATGAGTAGGTAGCAGTGGGGTCCACCCATCCCATGGGGTATCGTTCAGCCTAAAGAAGAGGGAAACTGACACCGGCTCAAACTTGGACAAACCTTGAGGACATTACGCTCAGTGAAATAAGCCACACATAAAAAGGCAAATGCTATATGATTCCACTTATATGAGGGCCCTAGAGCAGTCAACCTCACAGACACAGAAAGTGGAACGGTGGTTTCCAGGGGTTGGGGAGGGGGCAGCAAGTTGTTTAATGGGTCTGGAGTTGCAGTTTGGGAAGATGAAAGAGTTCTGGACATGGATGGTGACGATGGTTGCACAATAAAGTGACTGTGCTTAGTGCCACTGAACTGTGCACTTAAAATTATTTAAAAAAATAAATGATGTGTATATTTTTCCACAATAAAAAAAGTTAGAAGTGGTTATCCATGAGAAGTAGGACTCAGGGTTAGGGAAGCATGATTTTCATGATAAACCTTGTGATAACATCTGATTTTTAAACTATGTGTACCTAACACTTTGATAAAAACCTTTTAAATTAAAAATATTTTAGTTGGAAGGAAAGGAAATCTGTATAAGAATATACATCCTTATAGGTCATGTCTACATCCGTGTCTTTCATCTCGCCAGAATGAGAAATAATGCATTTTTCTTCCCAGGTAGAACTGGCAGAAACGTAGAATCCATTTGGAACAGCTGAGATGTTACACTGGAGATCCTTTTCTGATGAAAGGGAGCACTTTTAGCGCACATTTTTCAAAGCATGCTCGCAGACATCAGCTTATTTGATATCGTGTCTTTGTATTATGAGCTGGAAGTGCTTTTGCTCTTCATTTTAAAAATGAGGAAGCTGAGACTCCCAGAGATTAACAATAAGTTCCTGCAGTACAAGACTCCCCGGGACATGTGAAACCAAACTTGTGTGTAACATTTCACAAAATAGCAAATTTCCCACATATTAGTTGTCACTTAAGCATAGTTGGCTCTAAAATGGACAATCAGCAAAATTATTGCATGCTCTGTCTTCCCACCTACCTGTCTACCATCTATCTACCTGTCATCTATGTACCTATAATCTGTCATTTATCTACTTACCTATTTATCTGTCTACAAATATCTACTTCCCATCTACCTGTCTCTCTGTCTGTCACCTTTAGGGTGACCGACCTCGGCATGTCTGAGACAGTATCTATTTGCACCCGTTGTCCCAGTTAGCATTTGTCTCATTTCTAACCACATGGTGTTATACACAGAATATGGCCAGATGGACCTCCACTTTGTGTACCGGAAACTTCTGCCATCATCTTGTCTAGTCATGTGTGAGACACGTGTGAAAGGAACGGAAGTCTCACTCTCACACATGATTAAATCAGAAAGTTGATGATTCATAATCTGTCCCTTGTTTCCCAGCCATTTCCAGCATGAGCTGATCCTTCTGTTTCAAGGAGAGCAGGTAGGGGACTTGCTGGTAAAACTGAGCTGGCCAATAAAATGCCGTGAACTTGGACAAAGAGGCTAGACACAGCCACTCCGTCCGGTCCTGAGTGGAGGTGTGGAGGAACCTTCTGCCCCTGCCCGTGCCTGGGGGGCCAGCTAGGCATGGCCTGTGCTTTTTTGCCCTGCAAGAGGCATGTACCCACCAGACCACCAATGGTTCGGGTCAGTGGGAAACACAGGAAAATATACGTAGGTGCAGGTGAAGTTTATGTGGTCAATGCTCTATAGAGAGTCTGTTAGACTAGTCTGAACTCTCTTACTATAATTGTATAAATGCTTATTGCATGGAGCAAATCTACAACTAGTTATGAATTTTATGGTTTGGTAATGCCTTTTTTATTTTGCAGCAAACCCTTAAGGTAGTAATAAACTAAAAAAAGTAAAGTGTTTGTTTAATAAAAATTAAGTACTGAATTTCCATTTCTCAAGAAAGTTGATGACAAATACCTAATTACACAAAATGCTTGGTGACGTACCTTGGGGGCCGGGGCGACAGCACACCTCACATGGAAATCAGAGGAATGAAATCCTGCAGAAGAAGTTTCAGTGTCTACTGCAAGAGTCAATTGTCATTTTAAGAAGACTGTGCCCAATGATGACAGTTTAACACGTGTAGCTGTGGAAGGTACATTGACATAGTGCTCTGCAAAACATGACTTTTCATTTAGATCCAATGACTGTTCTTCCAAATTAATGTTGTTCATTTTCACTCCCAAGTTTTCTTGCATAGCTACAAAAAGTGAAGCAAGCAGCTTCACTTTATTATGAGTTTCCTTCGTTAGCAGAAGAATTTCACAAACAGTTAAATGATGCCAATTTGTATCCAGGTCATGAGATGTTTTGAATAGAAAATCAGATAATACCAATTACGGTTTAATTTTTTCAACCAATTCATATTACCAAAGTAAAGCCTTTGAACATTCATCCAACACTACCACGAATGCCATTGAAAACTCAGTTAAATTCAACATTGAAGATAAAATAATTTTTTGGCCATGATAAAACAATACAAATCTTCATGGAGCGCAAGGTCTAGGTAAAAACATCTTCTTTACTAAATTATAAAATCTATGGAACAAAAAGTGTACATGGACTAGTGCTGCACACACAATCATTTCCAAATATACAGCAACATTCTACCAATAGAAACAGAAGCTGTGCCTGCCACAATTTATAAATATTTTATTTATACAAAGAGTGACTAAACTACAAAATTATTTAAATGATGTTGATGGTAAATTTTTAAAACATGAACGCTTTTTCTCTTTGCTTCTCATCATCAATGCATTTTAGAAATGTTTGAGCCTTTGAATGCTTTTAAATAGAACACTGTTTAAGTATCCTACAATGATAGTGACTTTTTTTTTTGGTAAATGAGTCTTCCAAATTTTGAATGCATTATTTTTTTTCAAATCAGTTGGAAATTTTTAATTAAAGTAATCATGGAGTACCAAAAGATCTTCAATGCTTAGCAAAATGTAATTATTGGAAATAAAGTCTGCAATCAGGAAGGTATTGAAATTTGTCCCCACAAAAGCAAGCCTGGAAGTAAACAACTTAATTGATGTGAGCTCAAACCACGTACACAATTTAATTTTAAACTTCTAAAATTGTGTTTGGTGATATCTAGATGTGCAGGAAAAATCTTTTGATGTAGCTCCTATTTATAATTTGATAAATTGATACCCCGAGCACCTACAGTTTCCCTGCATCTCTGATTAGCAAAACACTCGAAAGAATCATAAATAAAGGAAAATTATTTCACGAATTTTGATTCATAAGAATATTTGTCAACAGAAGGTATTCTGAATGGAAGCAAAAAGACAGAATCTATAAAAATTGGGACTGAAATACTGACACATTTTAACACAAAAATAATAAAATTGATAATAACCTCCATTTATCAGAATTGCTGTGAACTTACCAGATACCTCAGCATCTGTAGAGAGAAGTATTTTTGTAATTTAAAATATTATGACTGACTGCAAAGAATCAATTGAAGGTGTCACATCTTCAAATTCATTAACCATAAAAGCCACTTTAAAGAAGACTGCAGGCAGTTTTATGAAAAGTGACCTAGCACAATATTGAAAAGCTTCATTTTTCAGAAAAATACCAGTGACATGTATTAGAAGTATATATAGCCAAGAAACAGAGAAATATGTGAACCACCATCAAGAATAATTATTCTTATGTTACTACCTAGTGTCAGATAGTGAACAGAAACAATATAAAATGATTTTTCCTTTAATGCATATAGATTTTGTTTTTTAAATATATTTATTTTCTGAAGACAGTTTTTGAAAGAACTATTTTATAGGTCCATAGACAGAATGAAACCGATTTGTCAGCCAATATAAATATTTTTATAATTATTTATATTTTAGCATCCCTTTTCAACCTCAAAATTTTCCTTATTTGGACCAAAAAAAAAAAAAATTAAACGGTTATAACCCTTCGTGTTCCAGAAGAGATTTAAGGCAACGTAAAAAGATATAGAACATTCCAGCGTTTAACCTCACTGAATCCTAGTTTTGAGCCTCAAAGTCCTTTTTCAGGACTTGTCCTGCTTGTAGTTAAAGTGACCGATTTCAAGCCAGAATGATTATAGTTTTTGCTGTAAACAGAATTAGGGTTACTAGTTTTTATTTTGCTTCATATTTATTCTAATTCATCTGACTCCTTACTACCCCGAAGCAAATTATAAATATGGTATCGATCCCATCCGACTTCAGGTGTTTGCAGTAGGCCATTTGTGTACAGTTTTAATTCGAAAATCGATCATCCAACTGTTATTGGATACCCGTCCCTAATCTGTGGCATAGCACGACCTTCTCAAAGGTGACCATGCGGGGAGACAAGTATATAACAAGGTTCTTTATCAAAGGATAAAGTGTGTTTCTGTGAAATCAGGTGTTTCTGTTTAGAAACAACGGCAGTTAGCCCCGGCACGCAGCTGCGTGAGCGGCAGGACCCGCAGGGAGTTAACAGAGGCATTTGGGGGGAAACTTTCCTTCCGCTTGGGCAGAGTGGGGTGAGCGAGTCTGGCGAGCTGTCAGGGAACTGATGACGGCAGCGTGGGCAGGTAGACAGGGAGACCGTCTCCCAGAGGTCGGAACCTTCCTCTTCTTCTTGTAAGCTGCAAGGAAGAGGCAGAGTGGAGCCAGCTGAGAGAGACGAGTTAATTAAAGAGACAATTCTTCTCGCTGTTCGTGGAAGGATGGCAACCCTGGAGGGGGGGGGGGGTTCCCCAAGGATCGCTGGAATGTTCCCAAAGAGAGCTTCTTGCAAGGCAGGTCTTGGCCCGGGTTTTCCCAAAAACCGACTCAGAGACAAAGACTCGAGCCCGGGTTGTTTGTTTGGGGTGACCTGAGAAGGCAAAGGGAAATCAGAGGTGCAGGGAAAGCAGCCAGTCCTGAGCGTGGTGTGGAGACCGCAGAGGACGGGGCTCGGGGGAGTGGCCGAGCTGGGGTTATTATCCACCCAGTTCCACTGGTCATTCTCTGAAGACTCCCCTGGGGGCCTCAGACAAAGGTTGATCAGTCTCCTGTGACCAGAGAAAACCCCCACGATCCCAAACCCACAAGTGTTAGCAGTCAGAAGCTTTGGGGTCTGCACCCACAGACACCACCAGGCGGGACTCCGTCGTGTGTGGCTGCACCACGGTGCGTTTGCCCAGGGTCCTGGTGACAGAGGACTCGTTATTGCCATCATTTTGCCATTACAAACAACACTGCCGTGAGCGTTTTCAAACAAGTCTCTGCGATCGTATGTACACGGTTTTCTCTGGGATCTGCACCTGGGGTGGGATTGCTAATTGATGGAGTGTGGGTGTTATCAACTGCACCAGATAGTGTCAATTGCTTCCCAAGGTCATCGCATTGATTTTAACCAGCTCCAGCAGTAGGTGAGTGAGTCTTCCTCCTGATTCACGCTCTCACCAGCGTGTCCTCGAGTCAGCCTTTTTCCACGTTGCCCACCTGGTAAGTGTGCCTTTCACTCGCATATTCATGATTACCAGGGAGGCTGGTTATCTTTTTATGTGTGTATTGTCTACGAAGTGTTTAAAAAAAAAAAAGTCTGGTGCTGAGTGGTTAATTCCACAGGCGCATGTGTGCGGTTTAGGAAAGCGGGTGTGTGTGTGTTTGGATTCTTTCTTCATTTTGAGGATATTTGTCACGCATAACTCTTCAAGCTACCTTGGTAAGGTATTTGTGATGGTTAATTAATAGCCGTTTTTGCAGAGACCCCAGTAATGGTTTGAACCACTGTAATACTCAAGTATGAATGATAACATCCTGAGAAAAATAAAATCATATTCCCCAAAACCATCGTCATAATTCCTTCACATTAACTGAACTATAAAGACTCTAAGTTTTTTTGTTTTTGTTTTTTTGTTTGTTTGTTTGTTTGTTTGTTTTGAGACAGAGTCTCACTCTCTTGCCTGGGCTAGAGTGCTGTGGTGTCAGCCTTAGCTCACAGCAACCTCCAACTCCTGGGCTCAAGGGATCCTCCCTGGTAGCTGGGACTACAGGCATGGGCCACCATGCCCACCAGCAAACTTTTTCTATTTTTTTTTTTTTTTTAGTTGTTTGGCTAATTTCTTTCTATTTATAGTAGAGACGGGGTCTCGCTCTTGCTCAGGCTGGTCTCAAACTCCAGAACTCAAACGATCCTCCTGCCTCAGCCTCCCGGAGTGCTAGGATTATAGGCGTGAGCCACCGCGCCTGGCCCATGTTAACTGAACTTTCATTGTGCTGTTAGCCTGCATTTGTACTCATTAAGCCCCGCAAGTACCTAGGGAACGTAAACAGCCACAGTTCTACAGGGTTCCATTAGATCCCAAGCAGCTATTTATACTTGGATCACAATCCAAGATTTTCCAGTTGCATTTAGCTAGCATTCCGTTGTTGTTTGTTTGTTTGTTTGTTTGTTTGTTTTCCTGTCTATCCTTTGACTATCAACGCATTAGGAAGAGCAGCAGCATCTTCTGCCATAAATAAATCCTTTCTCAGTTTCTTACATTCAAGAGCAAGATGGGAGAAGCACTGGGCAGGAAGGAAAACCCATAAAGATGCTCTTCATCCACCATCTCGGCTCGGGGCCGAGCTTCAAGCCAGCAGCAGGGATGACACAGGAGAAGTTTAAACCACTGTTGCTGAATAAATGACCATTGGGAAAGGGGACCTGTGCAGTGAAGGGTTAACTCAGCAGGTCTTGGTTGTCCAAACCCTGCACATTAAAAGACTGACCTTTAACAGGCTCCTGGGAGGCAGCCTCTAAGCCCTTGGACAGTCCTGTCTGGTAAGAATGTCTTTGTTTACCTGGGGGCCTTGGGTCACACCACATAGTCTAGCAATGTGATTGACAGTGAAGGCTTTGGGTCACACGATATCAGCTTGACCTCTGGCTGGAGACAGAGTTCAGCCACACAAGTGGTTGGCCATGTCTAAGTATCTGACCCCCAGTAAAAGCTCTAGACACCGAGGCTCTGGCGAGCGCCCCTGTCTGGCCGTACTCCATGCATGTTGTCATACACAGTTGCATGGAGGAATACGTGCTGTCTGCCTTACTCCCCTGGGAGAGGACTTGTGCCAGGTCTGTCCTGGACCTGCCCTGCGAGCCGTTTCCCTTTGCTGATTTCAGTCTGTATCCTTCTGACATAATAAACTGCAATGTGAGTACATCTTTCCCGAGTTCTGTGAGCTCTTATCGTGAATCACAGAACCTGAGGGGAGGTCTTTGGGCCCCCCAAACTGCAGGGCCTTGCTGTACACATTCAGCATGCACAAATGTAAGGTGCAAACCCGCTTAGGTCCTTTCTCCCCATCTAACCTCTTCGTTTACCACTGCCTTAGTTCAGGTTACTATAACAAAAATATTACAGACTGGGTGGCTTAAACAACTGTAAGTAATTCTCACAGTGCTGGAGACTAGAAATCTGACATTAGGGTGACAGCATGGTCAGGTTCTGGTGAGGGCTTTCTTCCTGGTTTGAAGACGGACGCCTCCTTGCTGCGTCCTCACTTAGTGGCGGGGCAGGGAGAGAGAGCACTCTGGTGTCCCTTCCTATAAGGGCACTAATTGTATTCATGATGGTCCTGCCCTCATGACCTAATTACCTCCCACAGGCTCCATCTCTAAATAACATCACATTGGGGGTTAGAGCTTCAAAAAATGAATTTTGGCAGACCTAAACATTCAGTCCATGGCAACAACTAACCATTGCTGTATCCCACCCCCACATGCCAAGGCCTTAACCCCATGAAAGCCAGGCAAAATTTCCTAAATTTTAATAAAGAGACCCTGGAGACAACATTTACTATACATAAATGGCCTTTTGCTTCCATGAGCTATATCCATGGTTCTTGGTTCACATTTCAAAGTGTTGGTTAGAATTGGCCCAGCCACAGAGATAACTTCCTTTAGAAATGCATATTGTCAATTCTTTTTCTTGCTGAACCTATTTAAATCCTTTAAATAATGACACGTTTTCAGATAATATATTTATGTATCCTGTGCTTCTTGCATAAGAAGCTACAACTGCTGGCCAGGCATGGTGGCTCACACCTGTAATCCTAGAACTTGGGGAGGCCAAGGTGGGAGGATTGCTTGAGGCCAGGAGTTTGAGACCAGCCTGGGCAACATAGCTTGACCCCATCTCTATGAAAAGAAAAGAAGAAAGAAGGAAAGAAAGAAATGGAGGGAGGAAGGAAAGAAGGAAGGAAGGGAGGGAGGGAGAAAGAAAGAAAATTAGCTGGGTGTGGTAGCACACACCTGTAGGCCCAGCTACTAAGGAGGCTGAGGTGGGAAGGTCACTTGAGCCCAGGAGTTTGAGGCTGCAGTGAGCTATGATTGCACTATTGCACTCCAGCCTGGGTGACAGACCAAGACCCTGTCTCATTAAAAAAAAAAAAAAAAGTTACAACTTCAAAAGTTTCAACAAGCAAATAACTCAGACAGCATTGATTATTCATCCTGTTTTCTTCAGCTCAGGTTAGAAAGTTCGTTTGAATTACAATAAAATTACTTGGAAAATAGGATATATTTTAAGTGAGAGAAACAGATCACAGAACCATATGTACAGTGTAATCCTAGTTTTGTCAAAACTGCACACGTATTTGCATAGAAATGAACACGGAAGAAAAAACCTTCAGATGTTCACAGTGGGCTCCCTGCCAGAGGATGGGATTGTGGGCAACTTTCCTTTTTTTATCTTTCGGTTGAGTTTATTGTTTGATTTTTCTGCAACAAACATAGATTAACCGAGAAAGAAAGGAAGAAATATTAATAAATGAATACATTATCTCTACCGTCCTAGTTTATTTTCCTGTCTGACCTTCTTTATAAGTTCTGAAGGAGACATTCTGCAGGGTATTTTATGCTCATAAGAGCCCACTGAGTTGCAATATAAGGTCTGAGGCCAATGCCCAGAGGGAGGGAGGTGTTACGGGGCCTGGAACCTGGGCTCCGGGAGGCCAGGGATGCCCTCTGCATCCGGGGACCTGGACCGGCACCTGCACCTTGCTGTGCCCAGCCCTGCTTGTCCAACTGAATGAAGGGTTCTTTTGTTTTCTTTGCCAAACCTGGTTTGAGAATTGTGGGGAGAAAGAAGGAAGGAGAGGAGGAGGAGGAGGAGGAGGAGGAATAGCCTAAATAAATGCACCCATTGGCATCTAAGTCATTTTGCAGTCATCGATTTTTCTGAATAAGTCTGGGGGAGAAACACAGGAAAAGTCAATCCTGCGGTATTTCTGTAAATACTCGCTCTTGCATCTCTCAAGGTTTCCAGGTCCTCTGCCACTGCGTTATCCTTGAGCGTAAACCTGAGCTCTGGCTGAGAAACACGTTTGCTCTCTGTTTGCCTCACCGAGGGCCTTAATGGAAATTAGAAGCCGTGTCAAAGGTCAATTCCCCTCATCCCCTTTTTCAGGACCAGGGGCTCCAAGTGTGGGGGGAGGATTGCTCCACTTACTGCACAACTCACCTCCGAGAAGAAAGAACTCTTAGGTTCACCTAAGTCCTGCAAGCGAGGCGGGACACACTACGTGATCTTCAGTGTGGGTTTTCCCAGCAGGGATTCGAGTCACTGACACACAGCCCTAAGGAGACCCTGAGCGGGTCTCGCACACGCCAGCTTCTGGGGGTGCCCGTCACTTGGTGTGAAATGAAAGCCACACTCATTGTGTAAAACTGGTACGTGACTGTATCCTAAAGCCAGGGCGGCAAACTGCTCTGTTAAGGCTGGGGAGTACATGCATTTGGCTCTGTGAGCCTCGTGGTTCCCCTGTGACAGCTCAGTGCTGCCATTGCGGCTCAGAGGCTACCATAGACGGCACGTAAACAAGCCAGAGTGGCCGTGTCCCAGGAAAACTTTATTGGCCAAAACAGGCCCCGGGCCTGTTTGAGGGTCCCTTTTCTAAAGAAAATAGTAACTGCAAAGATTTGTGAAATGTTTATTTAAATTGTTTCAGAATGTGTGTGTATATATAAAATATATATATACATATACTTTGACTATTTTATATATACTTTGACAATATATATCTGCATTTTGAATATATATTTATATATTTAATATATTTTATCAATTATTAATATAAATTATACTGTATAATAATATAACATACCTTATTCCTATAAATTATTTTAGTTATTACTTAAATATATTGATTAAATAATATTAATATAATTTATATTATATAAATATGCATTCAAAATTTGTGATATATCTGCATATATGTATTGTGTGTGTGTGTGTGTGTGTGTATTTATATAGCCGACCCTTGAACAACTCAGGGGTTAGGGGTGCTGATCCCTTATTTAGTTGAAAATCTGTGTATAACTTTTGTCATCCCAAAAACTTAACCACTCATATCCTACTGTTGACTGGAAGCCTTACCCATGACATTAAGTCAATTAACACATAAATATCTACATATATTTTTGTGCATTCATGACATACCTGACTTTTTCTTAATTTTTTCAGTATTTCTAGGCTAGGCAAGATTTTTTCAAATTACTACAAATCTCCAAAAAGAATTTCCAATATATGTATTGAAAACGATCCTTGTATAAGTAGAACTGCACAGTTCAAACCTGTGGTGTTCAAGGGGCAACTATATATTCAGAGGTGCTTATATGTTTGATTCCTTCTTTACCAAGCCCAGGAATTAAACATACGGGAAACACAGAGGCTGTTTGTTGCCTCATGTTTGGGCTGTATGAGCTTGGGCCAGGGTTCTAGATGATCAAAAAGGACAAGCAGTGGAAACACCACCATTGTGCCTGGGCCTGGCCACTCCCTCCATCTCAGTGGTCCCACAACTCATTCTTTCCAACGCTGGAGAATGGCCCAAGGGCTTCACCGGCCACCATATTCAGACACCCCATCTTCTCCAGGTCACCGTACCTTCTGGGTGGGCAGGAATTATTAACAAAGGAAAACATAGCTGCCAAAAAGGTAGCTATCCTAGACCTGAACTTTATCTCCTACCTAGTAAAGTTGACTCGAAATAGATAGCTTTTGTTTCTCCACTTTTTACTTTACTTTTTTTTACTCTTTTTACCCCAAATGACTGCTTTTCTAATGGCCAAACAGAATGCATCATAGAGAAAAAGTGTTCATACATGTTCATTTTTATTGCCCAAGAAACACTTTGGTCATAGCGGCTGCCTTCCTATTTACAAAATATATGTGATTTTTATTCTGCCTGAGTTGAAATTTATGTATATTCCTATTATTGTCTAAAAGTCACAGAAAAAGAATCACTTGGAGACTAAATGGAGCAGAGACAAACCAGCCTGTGCACTGGATGACCCCCTGCCACCCCCCTGCCCCCGTTTGTGCTCAGCAGGGAGGGCTCGAAGGCCACAGCCGAAACGACGCCAGGGTACAAGCGTTCCAGGCAGCTGGCGTCTGAGAATAGGATATTTCACACACGAGCAAGGCAATGACCTTGCCCAAGTGATTGCTGCTCCCTTCCAACTCCTTTATGAGTATGCGAGGTGGCAGAGAATAGGGTCCTCCCCGGGGCACTGCCATGTTCATGCAGCCGTGCCTAAGCCCGGCATGCCTTCCTGTGGGGTTCCAGAAACTACTGCTGCAAAACAGGTCACCCCAAAGCTGTAAGACATGAAGCAATAATTTTATTATGTTCACATGTGCTGTGGGTCAGGAATTCAGACACAGATCCTTAGGGACAGCTTGTCTCTGCTCCCCACCATTTCCTGGGCTTCAGCCCGAAAGTGTCAGAAGCTGGAGGTGACACAATAGCAAGGCCCTGGAAGCATCTAGAATAGCACTATTCAATGTAGTGGTCTTTGAGCACTTGAAATGTGGTTAGTGCAACTGAGCAACTGAATTTGAAACTTTGTTTAATTTCAGTGAATTTAAACTTAAATGGCCACATACAGCTAATGGCTACCACATTGGGCAGCAAAGATCTAGAATCACCTTCACTCATGTGTCTGGCACAGTGCTGACTGTTGACCTGGACCTCAGCTGGAATGGTGGCTGGACCACACCCAGGTGACCTTTCCCTGTGGTCCCTTTGCATGGGCTAGTTGGGCTTCCTCACAGCATGGCAGCTGGGTTCCAAGGATGAGCATCTCCAGAGAACCAAGGGGAAGGTGTTATCATCTTTTATAACCTAGCATTGGGAGTCACAGAATGTCATTTATGCCATGGTCACAAGCCTACCCAGGTTCAAGCAGAGGGAACATAGATCCTGTCACTTGACAGAGGACCCTCAATGTCAAATTGTCAATTTGAAGAGTATGCAGAATGGGAGATGTTATTGTGTTAAGAGAGAAGTTAATACAAAATCAGTTATCTATTACTGTGCAGTAAACCACCCCAAAACTTGGTAACTTAGCGACCATTATTTATTTTGCTCACAGTCTGTATGCTTCAGAGGAGACAGTTTATCTCTGCTGGAGACAGCTTCATCTAGGGCAGCTCAACTGAGTCCTGAAGCGTCCACTTTCAAGATGGTACACTCACGGGCTGGTAAGATGGCACGGGCTGTCATCAGGGAGCTAGGTCAGCTTGGGCAGAGGTTCAGGGGTCTTGGTTTCCCTCCATGTAGACCTTTCCATGGGATGCACCACTTGGGCTTCCTCGTGGCACGGTGGCTGGGTTCCAAGAGTGAGGTTCCAGGACACCAAGGCACTTTTCTGACCCAGCCTCAGAAGTCACACTGCATCACTTCCGTTGTGCTCAACTGGGGGAGGCAGCGCCAGGAGCTGCCTAGGTCCCTGGGGAGAGGACACAGATTCTTCCACTAGATCAGAAGGGAGGTGAGGACGCACTGCAAGAGGGGCATGTGGGGTGGGAGGCACGGAGGCCATCTTTGGGAGAAGTTATGTTCCACGTATGGGAAGGTGACAGTGGGGTACCCTGCCAGTCTCGCATCTGGAAGGTGTCTGAGCCTGCCCTGGGTATCACTGATGGGCTTTCCGGACAAATACGCACCTCGAATCTCATTGCAGTCTTTGAGCCCACTTTTCATCAGCCCCCTGAGAGCTGCAGTTCTGGTTCCTCCTGCACCACCTAGTCACGATCCTGTGTCAGGTGTGAGCCAATGTCAGATGAATGTTCATGTTTCCCTGTACAGCACAAGTACGTCCATCTCTTAAACAGGAGAGTCTGCCCCATTTGGGCTGCTGCCAGGTGTGTGAATCACGGACCAAGCTGGTAAACAGTTTCACATACAGGTTCAAGGGGAAAAAGAGAGAGTGCCAGTTGCCATCAATTAAAAATAAACTGGGTGATTTTGGCCGGGCGTGGTGGCTCACGCCTGTAATCCTAGCACTCTGGGAGGCCGAGGCGGGCAGATCGTTTGAGCTCAGGAGTTGGAGACCAGCCTCAGCAAGAGCAAGACCCTGTCTATACTAAAAATAGAAAGAAATTAGCTGGACAACTAAAGATATGTGGAAAAAATTAGCTGGGCATGGTGGCGCATGCCTGTAGTCCCAGCTACTCGGGAGGCTGAAGCAGGAGGATCACTTGAAACCCGGAGTTGGAAGTTGCTGTGAGCTAGGCTGACGCCACGGCACTCACTCTAGCCCGGGCAACAGAGCGAGACTCTGTCTCAAAAAATAAATAAATAAATAAACTGGATGATTTTGAATTACAGCTGTTTCTAAGCACTGCCTGTTTCCACTGGTCAGAAACTGGTGGTGGCATTTAAGAAGTCCTTTCATGTGCTCTGGTTATTCTGACACATTGGCAGCTTCCGGAACATTCCAGGAGTCTTTGCATGTGCATTTACCTATGCCCGGAATGTTCTTCCTTTTCCCCTTTCTTTTGCCTTGTCACATCAGCTGTCTTCTGGAAGCACCTCCTCCCCTCGTGCCAGGCAAGTTGGGTGCCCCCCCACCCGCGTGTCTGACTTGTTGTGGAGCTGGAGTGTCCTTGTTGCCATTGCTGGTTGTGTGCAGAGATGTGTCAAAGTGACGCAGGGCTGCTTTGCAGCACTTCAGTCCCTGGAGTGGCCCCGCAGAGGACTGGATCTGAGGTTTGATAAAATGAATTCTCTGACACATCTTTAGAAGGTGACGTTTTCTGCAACAAGCTCAAAGGACACAGTGTCAGCAAACCAGGCTGGAGATACCAGGCTGTGGGTCTGGGATGAGCTCCACCTCTCACACCCTTTGCTGTGTCCCATAAGAGAGCAGCTTGGATTGGAGGGGACAGTGTGCTGCCTGTCCAGGGTGTGGTCCCTGGATCAGGAGATTTCCTGGTGAGGCTTTCCAAGCCTCTAAGATATCCAACTACACCACCCAGAAGTGTCAGATAAAAGCCTCAGAGACGTTCCCTGGACATGCTCCCCTGGTCCTTGCTGTGTTGCCAGAGCCCAGCACGGTGCCTGTGAGTGGGCAGAAATTCAACAGGTGGTTGAGACCCAACAGGTTGTCACACGATGTAGCCACACCCTGTGTGCATTTACCTCTGTACCACGTGCAGTCAGCTGTGAGACAGTGAGAGCACGGCCCAGATCGGGAAAGAGAGACAGAGGAAGGATGCTGGTTTCAGGCTCCAGGAGCCTGTGTTCCCCCGCGAGCAGGAGGTAGGAGCAGGGACCCGCCATTGCTACAATAGAATGTGCCATCGTGCCCGTCCCAGGAGCCTCTCGTGACACGTCCCTGTGCCAGGCGTGAGTCTTGTGTTTAGAGATCCATGTTTTTTAGACAACACATCTGGACACTCTAACTTGCTTTGTGTTTACGTGGAAATCATGGTACCATCTATATCGGTGCATATATGCATGTGTATGTATATACATTACATATAATATGTATGCACGTTATCCTATATAATATAATTAATATAATTATAATTTATGTATTACAAATATATAAATTATATTACATGTAATATATTTACATATATGCAAATATTAATTAAATTATAATTATATTGATTGTATTATATATAATATATTAATTAAAAGATTTATTTTAAGGAATTTGCTTACACACTTGTGAGGGGCTGGTAAACCCAAAATCTGTAAGGCAGCCAGCAGGCTGGAAACTCAGGCAGGGGTCAATGCCACCGTCTTGAGTCCTAAGGCTTCATTTCTTCTTCAGGAAACCTCCGTTTTTGCTCCAAAGGCTTCAAATGATTAGATAGGGCCCACCAAATTATCGAGGGTAAGCTGCTTTACTTAAAGGCAATGGATGGTATATGCTAACCACATCTACCAAATACCTGTGTAGCAACAGCTAGATTAGTGTTTCACTACTGGGTACTATAGTCCAGCCAAGCTGACATATAAAATTAACCAATCACACTTAGCGAGAAATTTTCAATGGCAATATTGACTGAACTTGACTTTTTTCCCATACCTGCTGACTTTAAAATCACACCTCCAATATATGTACAACTACAATGTGCATCTTTGCATACTAATAATGCCCCAGGGATTAGGGTTACTCAGCCAAGTGCATAAATCAGAGAGTGATTAAGAGCAAGTGCAAAAATACCGTGCGTAGTTTGTGGTTTGGAAAAACCATGTGTATCTATACATCCGAACTCCACTAGACAATCTTAATTTACCTCTGCAAACTCTGCCAGTGAGCAAAAAGTGTTAAATGAAAAAGAAATTTCCATTCCTTCATAGGAAAACCTGTGATGTGTTCCACCCCAACCCAAGCAATCTAAACAATTTTCACAGATAAAATATATATATATCAATTGAACAATGAAAACAAGGTTATAAAAGTAACTCCTCTAAAGTAAATAAAATAGTTTGTCCATAATATATAATGTAATAAAGTTTTATTGCACTTTTTTTCTGTACTTTCTTCACCATTTTTTCAACCTTTCGGAGACTCTTGGTCACTCAAAGTACTTTAAAATAGAGTTACAACACACACAGTCACCTTTGGGGCAAAATAAAGGCAAACATGAGAACTTGTCAAGACAAAAATGTGGAAACAGTACGTCCGTCCACACAGCAGACTAGAGGGTTGTTGGAGATTACTGCTTCCATCCCCCTCTGTTGGCACATGTAGGCAAAGCAAAACATTTTGGCGTGCAATTAAATTTTATTATATAGGTGATCTCCCACCAGAAACTCTGTGTCAAGTAAATTGTATGTCCTTGCTTGAAACTATATGGCAAAATACTGCTTCTTTATAATATGTTTTATTTAGTGTGCTTTAAGTGAAAAAAGTCATTACACACATACACGCTCAAAGAGTCATTGTGTAAAAAATGCTATAACTGTCCAAGAGCTGTCACGGCCAAAAGTCATAAACTGAAGAGTCGTTATGTGAGGTCCGTGCGCACATACTTGCAAATCACAGACTGTTTCTAGCAAGATACACAAGAAGCTGGTCACAGTGGTTGCTGCTAGGTAGGCAGACAGTGATAGGAGGGAATTTAGTTTTAACTTAGTTTTTAAATGACTGGAGAAAGAAAATTTAAGGGTGGCAGTGGGGTCCCTGAGTAGGTCCCTACAGCCTCAGGTCAAAGTTGGATGACATCGCAGTGGGCAGTTTCCCTGCAAGGCCCTCCCATGAGGTAGGAGGGATGGCACCCACTTCTGAGGTCATTTGGTAAAGACTGTTTTTCTCTGTGCAACTTGAAGAGAATTCAGTGTTGCCCTGAAGAGAGGGGCCTGTGGGGCAGACTCTGTTACTGTCCCTTCTTCCCACCATCCACCACAGCACCTGAGAATGACAGGTCTGTACTTTATCAGCCTCCCTTGTAGCTAAACCTGGCCTACTTCTTGTCCAATAGATTATCAGAGAAAATCTACTGAAGGAATCACCTGGTCAAAAGAGACATACAAGGGAAAAGTCCCCTTCCTTCTCTTGGTCACTGCTGAGTGGAGACGTGATGCCTGGAGCTGTGGCAGCCATCTTGTGACCATGAGGAAATTCACCTCAGGAAGAAAGCTGAGGAGGACTATCAAAAAGAAAGAAAGTGCTTAGGTGGGTGATGTCTTTATTTTTCCACTGAAATAACCAATCATGGAACAATTTACCACTGGAATTCTTACAATAAGACACTAAACATCTATATTATACAATCCTCCATTTTTCAGGTTTTCAGTTATTTGTAGCTAAAGTGTCCTAATGGATGTAGCATGTAATAACATTTTAAATAATTACTTTAGACTGACAATGTCTAAATCATAAACATGATTTTCATTATGACTTTTTTTGTAGGTTCAGTGAACAAGAAAGAAAAGTTTTAGGAGTGAACATTTTATTAGAAAGCCAAAGTGCAGTCAGTACTTTGTGGTTTGGGGGTCAGTGATCTGCATAGTGCTAATCATGAACAAGCATGTTTTGAGAAAATGGCTCTTTGAGATTTATCTCTTTTAAAATTTCTTAAAACTATGATCTCTTTTCACACCAGGAAGAAGCTAGGGAAGTCAGCCAGCCCTCCCCTACCTTGTGCTACTTACAGATCTGCTCACGATATATGTGGCTGTTATTAAATAAACTGTAACTTGAGAAACAGTTCCTCTAAGTCTGTTATAGGCCCCATATGCCCAACCCCTGAGGCTTGCGCTACCTGCATCAGCTACGTCCAAGGAGTGGGTGGTATGGGGGAAACAGGATCTGGAACCGGAACACTCGGGTTTGAATCCAAGCTCTGGGGACCCCACTCCTTGCTGAGTGAACTTAAACAAGTTAGTGAGCTCTTTTGCGGCTCTGTTTCCTAATACAAAAAGTGAATATAATAATACCTATTTCAAAAGTATTCTAAGAATTGAATAGAATATAATTGTTAAAAATGCCTCATCCACATTCCACTTCTACCTCTGAGGCATGACTCTATGCATGCCTTTGCTATAGACAACATGATGTTATAATTATTTTAGGATTCTGCTTTGTCCTCCTTTTGTGTCCCAGCCCACTCATCCCCAACATCACCACGGCAGGGTTTGTGTTTTATCTCTAATTACATTTCCAGGGGTTGGAATGCAGGAGGAGCTGGGTTGAATTTATATACACATTTACATTCGAAGCTATTGGGAGGCAACTGAGCAAGAAACTCACCCAGGAAGAAAGTCCAAGCATCTGTCAGAGGATCCACCTGAAATCTTAACCCTGTAAAAAAAAAACAACATAAAGCCTCAGAGATGCCTGCAGTAAACTACTGCTGTACAGCCTTCCTGGGAGAGAATCTCTCCCTCTTCAATTGTCTAGAAGTTAGTCATCAATGGCAGAACATTGGCTTGGCCCTAGACACAGTGAGAACGCATTCAGCTAGCTACAAGTAACAGAAAACTCAGCTAATACAGGTTCACTCACTGGACAAGAAGACAGGTGGTGGCTGGCACTAGCTCAAAAGGGTTGTCAGAGGTCCAAGGTCATTTCATTCTTTTGTTCCTTCATCTTTAAGATATGGGCTTTTGGAGCACATGCTTGTTGCCTCATGGTCACAATATGGCTGCTGCAGTGCCAGACATTGTGACCTTATTCAAAAACAGGAAGTATCACAGCCGTGGTTCTGTAACAGTTCTCTCTTATTATCAAAGAATGAAAAGTTTTTGTTGAAGCCTCTCAGCAAATGTTTTCTTAATCCTCACTGGCCAGAACTGTGGTATGTGGCAATTTCTCATGGCAAAACAAATACTGGAAAAGCAACATCTGACCGTTTTTAATTCTCTAAAGTGGAAGCTAAATAAGAGAGACAGGAAATGGGATCTATAAAATGAGCATCTATTTTCATTAGAGTCAGTCCCAGGGCCACAACTAGTCCCATCATCAAAAAAGCAGATTAGTGTCATAGCCTCAAACACATACAATCAGGTTTCACAAACATATTCATATTGCGTATTTATTAAATGCCAAGCGATACATAAATCATGAAACTTGTACATCTTAGGGAGGGCACACAGACAATAAACACATGTGATTAAGTATACATTATAAGTTGAAATTGGTTATTTACGCCTTGAGGAAAATAAAAGAGCAGATTGAAGTAGAAAGTGATGTCGGAAATGTGGTTATTTCTAGCCAAAATATAAAATAACATTTGTGAAGACTATGCCGAACTACACTGAACACCGAGCATTTTCGTCAAAAATCAAGTTACCTTCTAATTGAAAGCGATAGCACGACTCGGCTTCCCTCCCGAGACTGCACTTACCCGCGACTCGAAATATTCTTTTCATTTAAACAAAGTTTTCCCAGCCCTTTGTACTCTGCATGTGAACCCCACGCGCAGTGAGATTCGGGAAGGAGTTTCATTCTCATTCATTAAAAGACATTTGTTTCCTCTCCGCTGGGAGGCTCTGAGTACCGAGCAGGCATCTTTTGGACGATTTTCTTTCAATTTTGCTTTTATTGATCGATGGAGAATTCGAGCACTTCTTTAGGGAGTTGGTTTAACATCCCACATGGTAAGATGAGGAGCTGGGACCGTAAATACAACTGCAAGAAGAGAAAGGACACGCTGGGATCAGAGGTGTGCAGTGGAGCACCTGCCTCCGCGTTCCCGCTGGGACCAGGTGCAGTCGCTCCCTGGGGTTCTCTGGCCCCGGTGACTGACTTTCCTAAAACCCACGGCAGAGTGAGTGATGGAATCTCGGAGCTGTAAATGCCCTGACAAATCATCTCGTGCAAACGTCCGCACGCTGCGTACGGAAACCCTTACCGCGACGTTCCTGGGGCACGCGCATCCCTTTCTGGCGGGCCAGGTGCCGTGTTGCTAAGACGCACTCCAGCCAGCTCGCTTGCCTTGAGTGTCTCCTCCTAACCGGCGTCCCCTGGTCCTGATGTCGCCTGGGCGCCCACCAGTCTCCCTCCTAGCGTCCCTCGAGCCGACTCCAGCCAGGTTTTAAAGCCACCGCTCCGTCCCAACCGCTCTGTGTCAATTTCACCAAGGCCGCCGCGCCTTCGAATGCACACTCGGCGTTCAGCCCTCGATCTCACCTGTTCCAGCGGCAGCACTCGGCACCGACGGTCACTCCCTTCTCATCGAGTCGTTGTCTTCATTTCGCGTGCAGGACACCAAGCCTCTCCCTTTCCTCCCGCCTCCCTGGCGGCTCCTCGGCAGTTTCTTTAGCTGCTTCCGCCTCTCCTGCCCACCCTCTGACCTTGGGGTGGCCTGCAAGGTCCTCTCTAGCTACCGTGTTCCCTGGTGGCCTGGCCTCAAGTCCCCTCTGCAGGCTGATGCCGTGAGGGTGTGTCTCTGGCCCAGGCCTCCCCTGCTACCTGAGACTCAGCATCCAGCCTCCTCCTCCTCACTGACGCCCTCCCTGGCCTTCCCGCTTGCACCCTGCCCCGAGAGTCTGTCCCAACGGAGTCCTCCAAGAAGGTGACGGTCACCATTTTACACGATGCTCCTTGACCACGATCCCCATTCTTCCCTGATGTCATCCCTCATCACTTCCTGGCCACTGGCTCTGCTCCAGTTGGTCTTGGAAAGTTCCGGGTGTGTCCCCACCTCACTGCTCACACTGTCCCCTGCTCCAGTGCTCCGTGTCCACCGGGACCCTCGCTCACCTCAAGCATTTTCATCTGTCACATCAACAAGAGGGTCTTCCCAGAAACTTTGTATTTAAAATTGCAACCCCCACCCAACCCCTACAGTCTCCGTCCACCCTCCCCTGCCTTCCCACCCACTGTCCAATTGATTGATTTGTGCGTCTGTCCCGCTACTGCGCCCCCAGTGCGCCAGTTCCTCGACGGCAGGATCTGAGTCTGTTCTGTTCTCAGCTACGTCCTGGCATCCACAATAGACCCTGGCGCAGAGCAGGCACTTTCTGGTGGTTTCCTGAGCAAACCTTCCTCTACTTCCCGCAGGTACTAAAAGGCAAATATCCTGGTCCCCTTCCATCTTTACCAAAGACCTCAAGTCCCTTCATCCACTCCTCCTACGGTGTGGTTTTCAGACCCACCCTCTGCACGTGCTTGGGTTTGTCAGCGGCTATCTTGGAATGCGAGCGGGAAATTAAATGCAACCCTCCTGCTCCATTCTGGAAAACGTACATTGTGCTGCTCTTGCTGGTCCCCATGATCGGAACCAAGTTATGCGTCTGTGCATAGGAACTAGCATTGCTGTCGGGGTGGTTGCTGCGTGCTTTGGCTGAAATTAAGCTTGTGATTGGCTGAAGCTCACAGACGTTTTTCACAAGAAGTATTGCCAAGTGGAGTCTCTCCCCTTCTACGCTCGCACAGCCGACTGCCTTTAAACTTCTTGAAAGGGGCTAGATCAAAGATTGACCTTCTGTAGCCGACCACGTGCACCTGTGTTGCTTCCACTCTCGGGGTAGCAGAGGGTTCAGGGCTCCGGTCAGGGTGAGCGTTCTGGGAAGATGGGTGTGAGTGTGGGATGGTGTGGGGCTGGCAGTGGCTCCAGGCAGGGACCTGGAAATGTCGTCAGTCCAGTCAGCAGGGCCTGGGAAGCAAGGAACAGCCCGGTCCACAGAAAAGGGCAGAGAGAAAAAAATTAGACACTGAGGGCCTCAGACCTTGAAATACAAGGAGAAGGAATTTTTATCCTATCTTTTTCAGAGCCCATGACCAGTTAGATTTATGGAAGATTTTTTTTTTAATCTGCTTTACCTAAATCTTGATGTAGTTCTACTTGCATGGAATAGGGATGGTCATATTATATCATGTCATATCATGTGGCCATAGGACCCAGTTCTGATCAACAGGATGTACAGAGATGTGTGCTAGGGATCTTAGACTGCATGGGCCACCCTTTGGTCTCCTGGCTTTGGATATGGTTGTGTGAGGATGCAATGCCTGGAGGTGTGGCAGCCGTCTTGCTAACATGAGGTCACATTGAGGAAGGCAGAGAAGAAGGTAGTTTGGGCCCTTTCTGGTGTTGATGGTCCCAACCTTGGGACTGTCTACCTCTGAGCTCATAGTTATGATTTAAGATACTGGTAAATAGATTTTGTTACCAAAAGCTTGTAACTACTATATACCACCATCTTTAAAAAATGGACTAGTTTGGTATAACCTGTTCTCAGTGCACAGGTGTATACCACATTTTCTTCAAACATTGATCTTGGAAGAGCAGGCATGAGCACTGAACTTCGTATAGCAACTCCAATCAATTGGTGGTGGCCACTTGTACCATGACGAGAAGAATTTTAGGGCCAAATTCAGGTTCATCATGCTAGAGTGCCATGGGCCGTCTTGATCAGTGTCTGCCATGGGCACGCAAGGTGAGGCAGGAATACCTGGGCTGACCATCCTTCAAGCTGAATGTTAGAATTCTGGGCAAATTCTAAGATTAACCTTCACCATCATCCCAACACCCTCCTCTGAAAAGCTAGATATTTGCCCATTTCTAGTCTTCTGTTCCCTAACATTTCTTAAATATAATGAAGGATGGTTGATAATCCCAGATGTAGGTCTTTAAATGCAGAGTCTTTCATTACGTTTCCAAAACTAGATGTGCAATTTTTTCTCTTACAATCTCCTGGACTTTCCTGAGAGTCAATTTTGTTCTGAATTTTCTTTTTCCAGATGAAAATTCCCTCTCTTGCCGGACACTGGGGTTGGGGGGGTGCATTGGGGGAGAGTTGAGAGGCACGGATTAGCACACAGGTGTGTGATACCCACACCCACACGCTCTGGCTGTGCACGTGGCCCTGGGAAAGCTATTGTCTCTGAGCAAACGGCCTCCGCACGTACAAAGTGGAGACATTCCCCTGAAGGTTTGGGGGGCAAGAGACATGACAGAATACACGGAAAGTGCCCGGGATGTGTCAGGTCACCGATAAACACACGTTCTTGCTCCCTGAGTCTTTCTCTTTTTGCTAAAAAATGCTTCTTTTCTGTGTTGATCTTGTTCTTGCGATGGTCGATTTCAGGGGTCAACCTGAGTGAATGAAGGGACATCCAGATAGCTGACACAGAATTATTTATTCCCAGTCATTGCATTAATTATTCTGAGCGCCCCAGCAGGCACTGAGAATGACCGTCGCCTGCCGGAAGGGAAGCCCAGGTGTTTGGGTGTTTGGTTAGGATGATCGGGCTGCCCCGGGTGTGTCCGCCAGGGTGTTTGGGGAGGAGACTGGCTGTGAGTGGTGCCTGGGTGGGGAAGATCCGCCCTCAGTGTGGGCAGGGACGGTCCCATCAGCCGGAGGCCCAGATGGAACAAAAGGCTGGCAGAAGGGTGGACTCTTACACCCTGTTCCAGCGCTGGGACGCCCTTCTCCTGCCCTTAGACGTCAGAACTCCGGGTTCTCTGGATTTTGGACCAGGACTCACACCAGCAGCCCCCCGGGCTCTCGGGCCTTCAGCCTCGGACAGAGAGTTGCAGCATCGGCTTCCCTGGGTCCGGGCCTTTCGCACGTGGACAGAGCCCTGCTGCGGACTCCCTGGTTCTCCTGTCCTGGGACCTGTCAGCTCTGCAATCGAGTGAGCCAGTCCCCTAGTAAATCCCTTCTCCCCTCTGTCTGTCTGTCTGTCTGTCTCTCAGGAGAACCCTAATGAAAACAGGGTTCAAATCACATTGTGATTTTTGCCCCAAAGAGTGGACATAACTCTTGGTCTTTTTGCTTCCAACTTAGCTCCGAAAGCCCATCACGTTTAGCCTTCGTGCACCTCGACCGGTTCTGGCGGGTCGCGCTGCCTGTGACCCGCGCTCCCGGCTGCGTGCTGTTCTCTCGCACCCCCTGTGTGTCCCAGCCAATCCTCATAACGAGCGTTCTCCCGACACGGGGGCCTGTCCCACCGACCCCTTCAGTTGTCTCTCCGTTATCCCATCAAGCCCATTTATAACCCTGCAGTCGGGACTTCGCCGTCCACAAACGTCCGCGCCAGCGGAGCTGTCCTTCCACTGACAGTCACTAATAAGGAAATCTGACCTCTGCGTCACCGCCAAACTTTAGAAGTAAAACTTCCCAAAAATCTAGGCTATGGCAGCGTGGGGTGCAGCGTCCACGCTGTTTCTTGTTTCATCAGCTCCAAATTCCACAGACACGCTCTGAGGTTCCTGCCATTTCATGGCATTAATTTGAAATTTTCCAAAAAGTTTCCCCAAAGAAAAAAAACTAATCCTCATACATTCACTGGAAGATATTCCCAAACTTTCCAAGAACAACCACCACCTCCAACCCCCCTCCCCCCAAAAAATCCTGGCATGTCATGAACTAGTTTAAAATCTGAAGAATATGTCACAGAACTCATTTTGTGTGACAGTGATTGTCCATTTTTAATATTGAGCGTGTGCTAGGTTTCAGGCACTTTGAGAGTTATCATCTCATTTAATTCTCACAGAAACCAAAGGACTTAGACACTCCTTTAAAAATCTGTTTATTTTGAAATAATTATAGATTCACAGGATATTGTAAAGAGAGTGCAGAGAGGTCTCATGGCAGCTTCCCCACCCAGTTTCCCCCAGTGGCGACATCATAATTATAGCATCCTATCAGAACCAGGAGATTGACTTGGTACAGTGTGTGTGTGTAGTTCTATCTCATTTTATCACACGTGTAGATTTGTGTCACTACCACTGTCACCAAGGCATAGAACCGACACATCACCACAAAAGTCTCCCTCCTTCTGCCCCTTTGGAGTCACACCTGAGCTCCACCACCCTAAACCCTGGCGGTCACCAATTTGTTCTCCATCTTTGTAATTTTGTCATTTCGAGAATATTATATAAATGGGATTATACAGTATGTGACCTTTTGAGATTGACTTTTTCACTCATCATAATGCCTGTGAGATCCATCTAAGTTCTTGCTTGTATCCATAGTTCACTCCGGGGCTGGGCACAGTGGCTCATGCCCATAATCCCAGAGCTTTGGGAGGCTGAGGCGGGAGGATCACCTGAGGACAGGAGTTTGAGATGACAGTGAGCTATGATCGTGCCATTGCACTCCAGCCTGGGTGACAGAGCAAGACCTGTCTCTTAAAAAAAAAAAAAAAAAAAAAAAAAAGTTCATTCCTTCTTGTTGCTGAGTAGCATTCCACAGTAGAGATGCACCACAGGACAGCAATGAACCATGCACCTGTTGAGGGACATTTTGATTATTTCTAATTTGGGGCTATTACAATTAGAGCTGCTGTGAATATCTATATACAGGTTTCGAGTAGACATAAATTTTCATTTTTCTGGGATAAACCAAGAGTGCCATTGCTGGAACACATGGCAAGGGTATGTTTTCCAAGAAACTGCCAAACCGTTTCTTAGAGTGTCCGTGCCATCGTACATCATGTGAGCGTTCCAGCGGCTCTGTGTCCCTGTCAGACTTGGTGTTGTCACTGTCTTTATATCAGATGCCCAGACATGTGTTGCTGACGTCTCGCCGTGGTCCTACGTCGCACATCCCATGACGGGGATGTGGAGCATCGTTCCGTGCGCTTGTTTGCCCTTCATATAACCTTTGTGGTGAAATGTTTGTTCATATCTTTGGCTCATTTTCTAAACGGACTCTTTGATTTTTTTTTTTTTTGACTGTTGAGTTTTGAGAGTTCTTTAAATATTTTCAGACATGAGTCTTTTTTCTGATATCTGGTTTGCACACATTTTCTCCCGGCTCATAACTTATCTTTTCATCCACTTCACAGGGTCTTTTACAGAACAAATGTTTTTAACTTTAATGAAATCCAATTCATGATATTTTTCTTTTATAAATCATGCTTCTGGTGCCATGTCTGAGAACTTATCACCAAGCCTGAGGTCCTGAAGATCTTTTCCTGTGTTTCCTCTTAGAAATTTTATAGTTTGATGTGCACATTTAGGTCCATTATCCATTTGGGGTTAATTTTTGTGTAGGTCTAATGTTAAGATTGAGAATGCTTTTTTGAATAGACTAGCCTTCCTCCCTGGAATTGCCTTTGCACTATTATTATTTTTTTTAAATCAGGCGGGGAGTTTTTTTGTTTGTTTGTTTCTGATGAGAAATTCCCTGTAACCAAGTAACGTGTCATTTCTCTCTGACTTCTTTCAAGATTTTTTCTTTCTTTTTTTTTTTTTTCTTGGTTTTTCGTAAGTTCGATTTGATGTGTGTTGGTGTGGATTTCTTTGAGTTTATCCTGTTGAAGATCCACTCAGCTTCTTGGATCTGTAAGTTTCTGTTCTTTTGCCAAATTTGGGGGATTTTCAGCCGTTACGTCTTCAAATAGTTTCTCAGCCGCATCCTGTGTGCCTCTCCTGGTATCTGGTGATTCGAATGTTAGGTCTTTGGTTACAGCCCCTCAGGTCTCTGGGGTGCTGGTCTTTCTTGCTTTCTTTTTTTAGTTCATTTCCTCTGTTTTCAGAGTAAGTCATTTCTATTGTCCTATCTTCTCGTCCTCTGCCCTCTCCACTCTGCTGTCGAGCCCGTCCGCTGAAGTTTTAATTCTATTTTTCTTGACATCGTCTGTCGTTGCTGAGACTCCCTTTTATCTCTGGATTCAACCTGTTTGTAATTTCCCACTGAAGGATGGGACGCCAGCTTTTCTTCCCATGTGCGATAACTTGTCCTTGGTATGACAAGTGATTTCTCCTGAAACCTGGACATTTTGGTACTTTGTCATGAGATTCCAGCTTTTACTTAAGTCTGATGTTGGGCAGGCCTCCTCCGGCCCGGCTCTGGTGGGTGGAGGGGGAGGACGCCTCGCTCCTGCCAGGTGGGGGTGGAGGGCCACTTTCCCACTCAGCCTCCCTTGACACCCGCAGGGGCAGGGGCTTCGCATTACTGCTGGATCAGGTGGGAGTTCAAGCTCCCACTGGGCCTCCACTGAGACCCTCCTAGCTGGGTGGTGACCTCGTCCCCACCAGGCCGTGATGAAAACTCCTAACTCTCCACGAGGCCTCCTCCGACTCCACCCCAGCGAGGAGCAGGAAGAGGGCGCCCTGGTGCTGCCGGACAGGGCTGGACGTCCCGCATGGTTTGTACTGACCCCACATCGGGAGAAGGGACAAACTGTTGCCACCCAGTGAGATATGGGCCACGTCCTCACTGCCTGCTAGGGATGGAATTTCGCTCCCCACGCAACCTTCGCTGGCGGGGTTGGGTAGGGGAGGTGAGGGAAGGCACCTCCTTCTCCCGTGTTTGGCCGGAGCAGAGTGACTGTCGTCTGAAAGTTGTCCGTCTTGCTTGACTTCTCCTGTCCTGGTCCTTTGGCCAGAAAGAGCAGGATTTGGTTCAGGATTTTTTTTCTGTACCTGTTTGCATTTCCTGGTTGCTGGCTTTTACAGCGCCCAGTCTGAAATATATGAGGCCAAAAAAAAAAATTTTTTTTTCAGAGAACTTACTGCCATGTCATTCCTTGGGTCCTGAAGTCCCCGGCCAGTCTGCCTTCTTCTCTCCTCCCTTCAGGTGACTCTTGTGTTTGCTTTCGGTTTCTTTGTGGTTGCTGTTCTTGTTTGTTTTGTTTGTGGTAAAATATACATAACATAAAATTTACCATTTCAACCATTTTTAAGTGTCTTGTTTAGTATCATTAAGGACAGTCACACTGTGTCTTGTGGTTGCTTTATATGTGACATCCTGGGTTTTTAGTTTTACACATCAAGATGAACAGGAAAAAGTACGTCCACTCCATCAAGTGGAAGTCAAAGGCATAATTTGAAAACCACAAGCCAAGAGAGATATTTACCAGGGAACCATGAGATGGTATGAACGTGTGATTAGTTCCTGCAAGTGCTCTGGTCAAGATATGCTGGTTCCTTTCTGGAATCAGGTGGAAGCTAAGGAATGTGCCCAAATTGGGGTGGCGCTCTGTTGAATGAAGGGCAGGTGCAGCCCGTCATTAATCCCATGGGTGTCCTGGCTGGGTCTCCAAGGTCGTGACCACTGTAGCGTGTCCTGCATCTCTTTGCCGTGGCAGGCCAGCTACAGGGAATCGATGCCCTCCAAGTTTAACCCTCAGCTCATGACTGATGCCTTGGTGTATAAATACCCCGACTTCCCCATCCCGTGGAGGATAACACAGGGGCGTGTTCTGCAACGGCAAAGCTCCCCGGTGGGGCTGCACTTCAGCTACCCGCATGGTGAGTTGCTGAACACCGATGGTACCCTATATAGGCTGTCTTTCCTTCTCCCTCTCCTCCCAATGATTTTGGGGATCACCTCCCAAATAAACTTGAACTTGAATCCTTGCCTTAGGATATACCTCTGGGGGAAGCCCAACCATGACACTATTTATGTTGGGAAAGTCTAGGAGCATCTCAGTGAGTTTCCAAATTAGCAAGAGCCCCATTCTGAAGAAGTGCTGGACACCCCAGTCCTCCCTCTTGCATTTAATGTCTCTCTGACAGTTTTCTCTCCTTTACGCCTCTCTGTGCCTGTTCTCCATGGGCATCTGGCTGTGTGGCAGGGACTCCACTGTATGTCCCTTGGGTAAGAGCTCAGGTTGTCTGTCGCTGGTGCCAACTGCTTTTATTCCTGTCATCTCTCTGACATGCAGTGGGGCCAGGAAATCTACACTGGTTTTCCTGCATGTATGCCCTGCCTTTTAGTCCCCTCATCTTAGTGGCTGAGTCCACCAACACCCATGCAAAGGCTCAGCAGTGTCCGACATGGGCCCTGTGACCTGTCAATCCACAAACGTCAGTCTCCTTCCTTCCTTCCTCTGCGACAGCAGGGCAGCAATTTCTAAGAACAATTTTCCAAGAATGATAACTAATATAGGAATAAGGTTTTTCATCCAGTTGCTTGGATCACTCAAGGAACCAATATTTGATCACGCACTCATCATTATAGCATCATATCTGTGCCGTAGGCCCCACAGGTTCTTGGAGGATGGAAACAAAAATCACAAAGTTTGCTTTTTCTTTTTTCTTTAGGCTCCAGATAACTCCACCTCATATGCTGAGTAGCCTGATCTAAATTCATGAGCAAGTGGTGATTGGGGGAAGACTTAAGATTTTCAGTGTCATATTTCAAATCATATTTTTGAATTGTGAGTAGATATCAACTATGTGGGTTCTCATTTCCATACCAGCGACAGTTCGATAAAATTTACGAACTTGGAACTTGCTTACTAGGAGAAATGAAAGCAGTTCTGTGTATCCTACAACCCAGCCAGGTCTTGAAATGACACTGATGACATATGGTTTCCTCTAGGGTGCAACGTGGTGGATTCTTGCTCTTTTGCATATACTAACTCATTCTTCGCCACTTCCTACTAGCCATGCTCACACCAGCTCCTTTACATAATGCCTTACAGTGCGAAACATCTAGAATCCATTACCATCTTCAAGACTATGAAAAAAGATGATATTTTATAGGTTTAACCACTTTTTTTGAAAATATATGTAATTTAATTTCAAATATATAATTTAAACTTAACCTCAATGACATCATTTTAGAATTAAGCTTTTCTTTTCAAATAACTAAGTATATAAGATAACCGGACCGTGTACTGGCTTGGAATGCTTTTTTTTTTATTTCAGAATATTACGTGAGTACAAATGTTTAGGTTATATATATTGCCTTTGCACCACCCAAGTCAGAGCTTCAGGTGTGTCCATACCCCAGACAGTGCACACCACACCCGTTAAGTGTGAATATACCCATCCGCTACCCTCCTCCCACCTGCCCAATACCCAAGGGATGTTACTTACATTTGTGCACCTAAGCGTTGGTCAATTAGTACCAATTTGATGGTGAGTACATATGGTGCTTGTTTTTCCATTCTTGTGATACTTTACTTAGTAGAATGGGCTCCAGCTCCAACCAGGATAATACAAGAGGTGCTAGTTCACCATTGTTTTTTGTGGCTGAGTAGAACTCCATGGTATACATATACCACATTTATTAATCCACTCATGTATTGATGGGCACTTGGGTTGTTTCCACATCTTTGTGATTGTGAATTGTGCTGCTATAAACATTCTAGTGCAGATGTCTTCATTATAGAATGTCTTTTTTTCCTTTGGTTAGATGCCCAGTAATGGGATTGCTGGATCAAATGGTAGTTCTACTTTTAGTTCTTTGAGGTATCTCCATATTACCTTCCACAGAGGTTGCACTAGTTCGCAGTCGACCAGCAGTGTATGAGTGTTCCTATCTCTCCGCATCCACACCAGCATTTATTGTTTTGGGACTTTTTGATAAAGGCCATTCTCACTGAAGTTAAGTAATATCTCATTGTGGTTTTGATTTGCATTTCCCTGATGATTAGAGATGTTGAGCATTTTTTCATATGTTTCTTGGCCATTAGTCTGCCCTCTTTTGAAAAGTTTCTGTTTATGTCCTTTGCCCACTTTTTAATGGGGTGGTTTGATTTTTTGCTTGCTGATTTTCCTGAGTTCTATATAGATTCTAGTTATTGTCCCTTTGTTGGATGTACAGCATGCAAATATTTTCTCCCCTTCTGCAGGTTGTCTATTCGCTCTAGTGATAGTTTCTTGCTTCTTGACAACAAAGAAAATACTTGCTCTTGTTATATTACAGTAGTCAAGTTCACCTCTCACGGAGATTAAACTAAGACTGGAGACACCAAGGACACTTTGAGCACAGATGGGTTATGCTCACAGGTGCATTCGTACCATTTCTTTTCTTTAAAAAAAATGCTTTTACCCTTTGGTTTTCCTACTAGTGTGTTATGAAGACACAGAACCTTCTTGCATTGTGTGTCACCAATGACGGCATCCAGGATGTCAGCTTCCAGGGCACTAAGTTCTAGGAAGTAGAAGTAAGACTCAGTTTAAGCTTTTTACCAGTTAGTGATTTTTTTTCAGAACTATGGGATGTTTACTTAATGTAAATGTAGGAAATGATTCTCTTTTCATTTTTTTTTTTTTTAGAGATGGGGTCTCGCTCTATCACCCAGGCTGGAGTGCAGTGGTGCAATCATAGCTCACTGTGACATCAAGCTCCTGGGCTCAAGTGATCCCCCTGCCTCAGCCTCCTGAGGAGCTGGCACTACAGGTGTGTGCACCACACTCAGCTAAGATTTCTGACATATAGTAAGGATTACTAGAGATATGTGCTAGAGGAGATATACAAACCAACCTACATTTCTATTTTCTAATTGGATATGACCATATTGATAATGTAACCCTTAGTGTAATTACATAAGAAGTGCCTCTGTACACGTATACATATTAATAGCTAGAAGTTAGCTCTGCTTCTCAAACTTCCATAGCATTTATAACTCTTTTATAACATTGTCCCATACCATTTTATACAATAGTTATTCATGGGTATGACTTATCTTTCCTAGTAACACACAAAGTCCTTAAAGACACAGGTTGTCTTACATGATATATGTAACCCACACAGTATAAAATTCATAATCAGGCCCTACAAAGATTTTCTAAATAAATGGTTCTATAGCTCACCAAGAGGAACTCTCTCTTAGGCAAGGATATCTACTCTCACCCCTTCTGTTCAACGTAGTGCTAAGAGTCTAGCCAGAGCAATTAGACAAGAAAAAGAAATAAAGGGCATCCAATCAGAAAGAAAGAAATAAAATTATCTCTGTTCTCAGATGACTTGATTTTATATGTTTAAAAAAAAAAAACTCTAAAACTTCCACAGGAGGAAAAGAACTCTGTTAGAAAAAAATAAATGAATTCAGTAAAATTAGAGGATATACAAAATCATACAAAATCAACAAACAAAATCAAATGCAATCAATTGTATTTATATACACCAACCATAAACTATATAAAAAGGAAATTATGAAAATAATTCTATTTACAATAGCACCAAAAAGAATAAAATTCTTAGAAAGGCATTTAACCAAGGAAGTGAAAGACTTGTACACTAAAAACTATAAAGCACTGATAAAAGAAATTGAAGCAGACACAAATAAATGGAAATACATCCCATGTTCATGTATTGAAAGAATTAATAGTGTTAAAATGTCTATAATACCCAAAGAAATCTATAGGTTCAACATAATCCTATCAAAATCCCAATGGCATTTTTAAAGAAATAGAAAAAGCAATCCTAAAATTCATATGGAGCCACAAAAGCCAAAGACTCCAAATAGCCAAAGCAATTTTGAGCAAGAAAAACAAAACTGGGAGCCTCACACTTCCTGATTTCAAAATATATTACAAAGCTACAGTAATCAAAACAGTATGATGCAGGCATAAAAATAAACATAGAGACCAATGGAACAGAATTGAGAGCCCAGAAATAAATCCACACGAATACAGTCAACTGATTTTTGATGAGTGCAAAGAATACCCAATGGGGAAAGAATAGTCTCTTAACTAAACAATGCTGAGAAAACTAACAGATAGTCATATCTAAAAGAATGAAATTGGACCCTTATCTTACACCATACAGAAAAATTAACTCAAACTGGATTTATGACTTAAAAGTAAAATCTGAAACTATAAAACGCCTAGAAGAAAACATAGGGGAAAATCTTCTTGGCATAGTCTCGGCAATGATTTCTTGGATGTGACACTAAAAACAAGACAACAAAAGCAAAAATTGAAAAGTGGGACTACATCAAACTAAAACGTTCTGCACAGCTAAGGAAATAATCAACAGAGTGAAAGGACAGCCCAAAGAATGGGAGAAAATATTTGCAAACCGTATATCTGGTAAGGGGCTATAAGAAACTTTTACAACTCAATAGCAAATAAATAAATGAATAAATGCACACGTACCTGTATATCTACGTATTTAACCTGATTTAAAAATGGGCACAGGAGCTGTCTTTCCTCAGAGAAGACATGTGAATGGCCAATAGGTATGTGAAAAGATGCTTAATGAAACTAATCATCAGGGAAATGAAAGTTAAAACTACTATTACATATTATCTTATACCTATCAGTTACCCATGGTCAACAGCAGCCTGATAATATTAAATGGAAAATTCCAGAAGTAAACAATTCATAAGTTTTAAATTATGCACCATCCTGAGTAGGGAGTGTGATGAAATCCCACTCTGTCCTGCCCAGAACATGACTCGTCCCTTTGTCCAGCCTCCAGTGTATCCACACTGTCCCCGCGAGCTGCCTGTCAGTCACTAAGACACCGTCTTGGTCCACAGATCAGATCAATGGCCAGAGTGTCGCAGTCCTTTCATTGAAACAACCCCTATGTTACCTAACAACGGCCTCAAAGCACAAGAGTAGTGACGTTGGCAATTTGGACATGCCAAAGAGAAGCCGTAAAGCATTTCTTTTAAGTTTTTAAGGAAAACAAAAATCATACGGTGAGGTGGCTAAGGTCTACAGTAAGAACAAATCTTCTATCTGTGAAATTGTGAAGAAGGAAAAAGAAATTCATGCTGGTTCTGCTGTCACACCTCAAACTGCAAAAGTGGAGGCCACAATGCGTGATACGTGCTCAGTTGAGATGGGAAAGGCATTGGATTTGCAGGTAGAAGACAGAGAGACGTGTTTCAACCGGCGACATTCGGGCTTGGTACAATGCAAAGTCTCAGGCATCCACAGGGGTCTTGCACTGTATTAAGGAGGGATTACTATTTACTCAAAAGAATTGAAATCAGGATCTTGAAGAGATACTTGCACTCCCACATTCATTGAAGCTTTGCTCACAATAGCCAAGATATGACAACAGCCCAAATGCCATCAACAGATGAATGGATAAAGAAATTGTGGTATATACATATAAAGATGAAATATTATTTAGCCTTAAAAAAGAAGAAAATCCTAGCTTTCACAACAACATGCATGACCTGAAAGAAATTATAGTAAATGAAATATGTCAGTCCCAAAGGGACAAATACTGCGTGGTTCCTCTTACATGAGGCATCTAAAGTAATGTCAACTATGTGAAGTGAACAGTAGCATGCCGGTCACCAGGGGAAGAGGGGAGAGATACAGGAAGTTGTTCCATGAATATAAAGTTACAGTTCTACAAGACGTGTGAGTTCCAGAGATCTGCTGAAAAACTTAGTGTCTGTAGTTCACAGTAAGGAATTGTGCGCTTAAAAATTTTTAAGGGGGTAGATCTCACGTTAAGAGGTCTTACCCTACAACACACACACACACCCCACAAAGGGACACGAGGAAACTTTTGGGCAGGATGAATGTGTTTATTACCTGGAAATTTTAAAGAAAAAGAGACTTAGTTTTACATACCAATATGAGTCACTTGGTGAGCACGTCAATTCTTTCGCGAGCTCTAATCAGAGGAGGCTGGACTCACGGTCACCACCTCTAGGTTCACAAAGTGAGACCGTGTGTAGCCGTGTAGCCCCACGTGGACTTGGAAGTTAGCTGCAGAGTTCACAAGCCCCATTGTCTAAATTGTTCCCTGGGTGATCCTATCTCGTCTCGGGCAGGGACATTTCTTGCTGGAGAAACAACGGAATAAACATCAGCAGGACTTGAGCAAAATTCGAACTTTATCACAGAACCAACTAAAGACCAGTTTCCCAAATGAGTTTCAGGTGGCTCAATTCATCTCCAATAAGGAAGACTGAAAACTTCCAGACTTCAGATTTGTATCTTTTCTAACATTTCAGTACAGACACAAAGAGAATAAGTGGGCTTTTTGAAAAGGAGAAAGCCAAACAGGTTACGACCTAGTTCACAAGCGAACGGTCCAGAAAACATTCTAACTGGGGAAAACAGCCACGAGGGTCAGACGCTCCTGGCGCACAGCTGCCCCGACAGCTGAACTCTTACGTTCTCCTTCCTGTTTCTGACACTTGCAAAGAAGTGAACCGGAGTTCAGGGCACAGAATTTGAAAAGGCAAAAGGCAAACGTTCTTCTGGGTGAGTTGAGCCTCATCCTAGGAAGGACTCCCATTTGCAAAGGTAAAACTTCTAATTGGGGAGAGACAGGCAAGGCTGGGGGCCTGGTGACATCTGGCAAAGCAAGCGTCATCCCCGAGGCGCCAGCAAGAAGGTGCACAAAGGAACCAAGGATGCTGCTTTTTTTCCTTCGTATTCTTTTGTTTTGTTTTCAGAAATTGTGAATAGTCTGAAATTTTAAAAAAGAAATTTTGATGAAAAAGGAAATTACAGTTATGCATGATTTGTAAAAAAGGTGCTAAATGGAACTTCAGACTTGGTTTTCTCTGGAAGTTTGAGCATCTTCTGAAATAGAGTTTGATAGCGCATTTGAGTTGAGCTGAATCCACGTCTATCCCTTGTCATTAGGAGCCTAAGCTATGTGACCTGGGACCCATGGCTCTCTGATGCTCCTGCCAAAGAAAACAAATCTTGGAAGGAAAATGAACCTTCTTTGAACTCTGTTTTGGTAATTCTGAAAGACAGAAAACAGCTACGATGCATACGGAGGTGTGGGAAGAGATCCCCTTCGAGGCCCCCTTGCTGCCCAGTTGGGGGAGTGTGGCCTCAGCTTCAGAGAGCCCCCGATGCCCGAGGTCACCCCTTCCCGGGTGGCCTGCATCTGGAGACTGATCCAGGAAGGGGCACAATGGTGCGGCCGTCTCAGACCAGGTACCAGTGGCGATGCTCACTCCGGAGTCCCCACCGACTGGGCTGGGGGTTCTATCGGGCTGTTGGGGGGTTGATTGTTTTCCTCCACCCAGTGCTGATTTCTTCTCTTGTCTTCTCAGGTACTGGTCACCAAGGAGCAGCTCCACGCACAACTCAGTCTCTGCGTCTGCTTGTAGAGGACCCGAGCTGTTCACCTGGCGCTGGGATGGAGTGCTTCTTCCTCTTGTCTCAAATAGACCATCACGGCCCAAGAGCTAGTGCAGTGGTTCTTAACCACTTCTAGGTCACAGATGCTCTTGAGAAAACAAGGAAGGCTACATTTCTCTCCAGGAAAAAAGCATGTAGCATGTGTGATTTTGCCTGCAGTTTCATAGAATTTGGAGAAACTCTGGAACCCTTAGAGACATTGACCCCAGTGATTAAATCTCCACCCTAAGCCTCCCTTGAATAATGTTCTCGTAAATTCCTTAGAGTCTGGGTGTCATTGGATTTACATAATGGTAAACTGATTTTCCTCTTAATGTGAGTGGCTGAGGGGTTGAGATACACCATGGTTCTCATCGGGAACCCAGAGGACATGATGACTCTTGAATGTGGAAGATGAATTTTTAACTTGGCTTAAGCTCCCCATCCTTTGTGAAAAACGCACGTAAGATTTATCCCGGGCTGGTGTCTGGGTGGCAAACAGAAAGCACCATCATTCTTTCCTGCCACTGACTCTTCAAACCCATTTTCCTGACTAGTGTTTCTTACTCCTCAATGAAATTTCAGGCAGATTGCATAGACTTTGGGGTCACTTCCAGGAAATATAAGTGAATAGTATTTTTTTCAGGGATTTAAACACTCTAATATCAAAATGTCTTTATTTCACTGTCTAAAATTTCTCTCCTCCACTAGCTTGGGCTGGCTTTAGGATTAGAAACCTCCAGTAGGAGGGAGAATGGTCCTTTGTTTCCTGTTCTGGCTCAGCCTCCTTCCACACTCCTAGCTGTTGTCACTGGCTCCTCGGGGTCAGGCGCAGTGGAGAGGAGGATGTGGCTTGGCTGGGCACCCTGGGTGTGGCGGATGCTCTAAGGGGTGTCTCTGAGGCTCCCCTACACGCTCTCCTGCTGGGAGCTCCAACTGCATTTCCCTCGATAGAAGCTGTACCTCCCCCACCTACTTTCAACAACCCTAGGCTTCTTGCCGTCCACCCATCTGCTGAGTCACTTTTCCTGCCTCCTTTGTAGGTTGGAGTCACCTTCGAAATAGCTCACTGCCTTGAATCCACGTCTGGTCACTGCCCCCCCCCAACCCCCGGCACAGGTGTGGCCCCATCGCCACTGATGGAGGTGCAGGTGCAGGCACAGGTGCAGGCAGCCCTCATTCTCCTCGCCCTGCCACCAGGGGGCGCCCGACACAGCCTTTGCCACCCTCAGGAGTGAGTCGGATGCTCACCCATCCCTGCATCCCTCCAACTGCCGGACTCACGTCAAGTTTCACAGATGTTCTCCCAAAGGCACACCAACCCTCTGGTGCTCCAAAAAAACCCTCCCTTTCCAGTCTCCTCAACCCCCATGATAAATTCTCTGCCTTTCCTTTCGTAACCTGCTGGGGGAGGGCAAGTCGATGCCGCGGAACCAGTAGACAACGTCTCTGCCTGTCCTGACAACAGAATAGCTTCCATTGCAATGTCCTGTGACAACGCTGTGATTTAGTCTTCAGGGAAAAATCTGTCTATACCTTTAGTTCCCTCCGAACCGTGAGCCACGTGGGCATCAGGACAAGACTCCCTCTACATTAGAAATACTGGCATATATTAATAGAACTACGCAACTGTGAGCATCTATTAACTATTTGGGGCTGATTAGGAATACATTGGAATAGTAAAGGAATTTTTCCATCTCTGCCAAGACCCCAGAGAGAATATACACTAGGAAAATATCCATTCAACGGGCTGAAATGTCCAGAGCAGCAGAACGATGGTCTCTTTGAAATATGCCCGACATCCCGAAGTCGGCTGCCTGAGACGCTGACAGGCAGCTGCAGTGAACCTATTTTTGGAAAGCCTAAAGTCATAGAATTTCAAACTTCCAGCGGAAGCCTGAGTTATCTAAAAAAGATGTTTTAGGGAAAGGAGTAGAGATTTTTAAGCCCTAACTTTTTAATAAGCCATAACAGTTCCGAGTGTCACAGGCACACAGCCCAGGGACATTAAAGTCCTAGATGGCCAGATATCATTCCTACAAATGAAGAAAAACGCAAGAATAGAAAGGTGTTGCAAAAATACCCAAAGTGACCACGTCTCTACCTCACGACCTGAAGCCTTGTGGACCTGGAAGGTGATTTGAAGATAAAGTTCCAGATTCTACAGACCCTGCAAGTGCTGGGATGATTAGAAAGAAAGTTAGGTCCTCACGCAGTGGAAGGTGTCATTGTGAGATATTTAGGAAGGAATGTAGTTTAATTAACCTGATAGACCTTTATAAGTCAACCATTGACAAAAAGAAGTCTCACTGAACTCCAAGGAAAGATAAAAATTATTTGGAATTCATATTTACATTGCCATTTAAATCCATATTTATAAAAGCAAAGCTATATATTGAAATATATAGTTTTTTCTCAATTTAATTTTTTCCAGTGGGATTCTTACCCTTCATTTGGTTGATAATTAAGCATTCGCGATGTGATTTGTGAGCTAAGAGTTATTACAGCTTTGAGTGGCATGAAAATGGTTAGGAGCCCTTCAAGACCAGGCAGATGGCTGAATCCGCTGTCTCCCTTTTAGACAAGTCTCAAAAGAAATGACCCAACTCAGTAGTTCTCAGCAGGGGCCGTCCTTACCCTAGGAAGCATTTTGAAGATTGGTGGGGCTCCAGCAGGGCAGGTGGTGTTTGCGAAGGCAAAGGGTCTTGGACAGAGAGGCAGAAATGGAGGGTGACTTTGACAAGTCTGGCTCCTTCTTTTCCTTCTTTGCAATACTCATGGGTCCCCATTTATCAAAGTCCTCACATCTGGGGAGCATTGGGGTGCATTTGCAGACCCCAAGAAAAGTAAGGTCCAAAGCAGTCCTTCCTCACTCGGACCCCCAAACATCCCCCTTCATTTGTTCTGAATTCCCTGTATTCAAACTGAACTAAGTCATGAAAGTTTAAAAAAAAAAATGGGGGCTGTATTCACTCTTCTGTTCTAGCCAAGGGATGGGCTGAAAGGTCATTTCACATAATTATCGCCCTGATAGCTGAGCAGATGGCAATCACCAAAGCGAGCCCCACCAGGCGGCGTCCCTGCGGCTGATTCACCTTCATGCCTGGACAATTTGCTCTAACTAGATTATATTTCATGAACGCCATTTATATTCTTCGCTTTTCCAGGTGCCCAAGAAACTGAATTTCTAAAGGATTTTTATTCCACAAGAGCCTATTCCTACCAAAGCTATGAAAGTGGGCCTGGATCCAGAGACCTAATGGTGATCACTTGAGACATCACAACTGTCCCCAAGCTCGTCTTTTTCATTCCTGCCTCTGCGTCCTTTCTTGAGCTGTGCCCATCACCTGCAGCCTCCTTCCTACCTATGCTGCAAAGCTCTTCTCTCTATTCTCTGATGGTACTCTGCGTGTGTGTGTGTGTGTGTGTGTGTGTGTGTGTGATATGCTATATATATTAATATAGGACTACCAATGTAATAGTGCTATGTATAGACTAGGGCTTCAATCTTTCTCCATTTTTTAATGAATTGCATCCAAAGAAGAGAAAAGCAACACAGTTGCAGTCGACATTTTTCTTACTTTGTCATCCTAGCAACCATTTCCCTCCTCTTTCACTACCCTTTTGTTTGGTCCTTTTAATAAAAATTCTAAAGGAGCTGCCTACACTATGAAAATCTACCTCTCTCCGGGAAGCCAATCACCCGGGATGGCAGGTGCTACCTCTGTGAATGGGTCATTACTTTTAGGAGGAGATATGAATAGCCCATTTACTTTGAAGAAATTAGAGGAGAGTACGGAGGCAACAACATATAATCACTTAATTTGGAGCAGATTTAGGCCTGAATATAAGCACCTTTGATTTAAAGCAGAAAAAGCAATTAAAGGCAGTTGGCAGAATGTTCTTTCAAATCAATGAAGTCATTCAATCAGTCCATAAAAAACGACTAGGTTTTGAAAGTATAATTTAATCCCAAGCAAGGAGAGAGGGGAAAAAATGGCAAAGATTGGCATCCGTGAGCAGGAAAAACAAAACGCAACAATAGACCATTTAGGAATTTCCATGATTTCATTGGTTTTCTAGTTCCATTTTGTTTTTCAATCATTCTACTTCTCCAACACATTGGCAAATTGGTCAGTCATTTTACACACCCAGCATCTTAACCCCTCCTAGCATTTGACAAGTCTTCACCTCCTTGGGGGGCAGGGGTGGGTGGGGAGGAGCAAACACTGTCCGCACTGCCAGGACTGAAGATGCAAGATACTGACTTTCCCAGCCTCCCTTGCAGCTCAAGCTCAGACATGTGACCTGCCACCACCAATCAGAATCCACCTGTGTCAGTGCCCGAGCTGGTGATCTCAGAAGCAAGGGACAGGGGTCTCTGACCAAGCAACCTGACCAGAATCAGAACCAGAAATTTAGGGGAATTTCTCTAACATGAAAATGCTAGCTATCTGGGGGAGGGAACATCACTCAAAGAGAGAAGGATGGTGGGAAGCGGCCAAAAGACAACACCAATGTGATATAAATGTCACAATTTTGCTTGGAGGCAAATGAGTTCAACTTGTAGCAAAAGGGGTCTCAGATAGGGTCAGTCCTGAGAAAAATTAGAAATTTGCTTTCAGTGTAACTCTCCCTTCATTCCCCTGTTATCTCCCCAAACTGCCCTGGTTGTCTGATTTGTGCTGAGTGACCCGATGCCCCTGAGCGCTGCCGCCCCGCCCAAGTCCCCCAACCTCCCCCGACCTTTGCAGGACGATTTTCTCCCCCTGTGCAAAGCCGAGCGCTCTGTTTATGACTCCGTTATCACTGTGCAGTGTCGTGTTACAATGAGAGGCCAAGGTGCCTTATCTGAAACCCTTGGGGCCAGATGTGTTTTGGAATTCAGAATTTTGCAGCTTTGGAAAAGATGATGCACTGAATCTGCTCCGTATTGCATTACAAACCCTGAAGGATCTGGGGCAGCACCCTGTGATCAAAGCCATTAATATTTCTGCAGCAAAATCCATGAATATTCAGACTAAGTGGGGAAAATAATGATTATAAATAGTCTCTCATGGATTCAGGTCAGGTTTTGCAGCAGCAAAAGAGCTCCAAACAAACTTTCATCAGAACTCTGGCTCTAAAAAAAAAAAAAACCTTTCAATTCACAGAACTTTTGAATTTTGGAGTTGCATGTAAGGATCGTGGACCTCTATTTACATATCTTTCAACCCCACCTGACTGGAGTGGCTCCCTGCCCATCCATAAAATCTCAGGTCTTGCTACCAGGTCTGAGTAAATAAATGATGAATGAAGCAAAGGAAGCATTGAAGAATCAAAGTGGATGCCTTCCTAGGGGCAACTGGCTAATCTGATAAACTAATACAGGGTGGGCAAACTTTTTCAGTAAAAGGCCATATGCTAGTTCTCAGCTTTGCAGGCCAGATAGTATCTGTGGAAATACTTACTTCTGTCGCTGTAATACAAAAGTAAATGAACAGGTATGGCTGTGTTCCAATAAAACTTTATTTGCAATAACAGGAAGAGGGCCAGAGTTGGCCCACAAGCCACGTTTTCCAACCCCTGAACTAATCCATACAGATGCCTTATTTGATGATCCGGATTCATTCAGCAAACACTTACAGGGCTTCTTCTCCCATGAGCTGGGCACTGTTCTTGGTGAAAGTTAGCAGTGACTAAACCACAAATATCTGCCCTCATAAGCTTACATTCTAGCTTATTGTAGAAATTAGATTAAATTCTTCAAATCATACCAACTCTCTCCTTCACTTTGCTTTTGTCAAAGTGGGCCTGTGCAAACTCCATTTTGTAAAAAACTATACAAACTTGTTGCAAAAACATGTAATTTAGAGATTGAAAATGTCTCATAATCTCTAGTGTGCCCCCAGCCCACTTTTCAGAGATAACCAGTATCTCTGGTTAGACAGCAGCTTGGTGCATAGACCTTTAGATACTTTTTTCCTATGTATTTACTACCAAATATGTAATGTCTTCCCCAAATTGGAGCATACTACATGTACATCTAACTCTGTCTTTTAGACATCTTTTCATGTCAATGGACATAAATTCACCCTGATTCTTTTTCATTTATTTATAGTATTTCACAGAATGGATGTGATATTAATAATTGCCGATTGTTGAGAAACTAGGTAATTTCTAATTTCACTATTAGAGAGAAGTAACACTATCACCTTGTGCTCAGATTGTGGTTTGGAAACACCATACTCTAACAAAAGAACTAAGGCTCCTTGGAGAAATGGCTGATTTTAAGACTAAGGCAGAGAAGATAAAGAGCTAAAAGCAGAATTTCTAGGAAAGCTGCCCTCCAAAATACACTGTACAAATTTTAGAGTCCTAATATATCCAAGAGTGTTTGTTTCCCCGAATCACCGTCACACCGAAGACTGTCACTTTGTTATATCATTGCCAAACTGAAAAGCAAAAGTTCTCATATTTATTTTAATTTCTAATTATTTATTTAATAGAAAAATGAGAATGTTTTTATAATTATTGAACTTTTTACTTCTTGTGAATTTCATGTTTATATGCACTGCTGTTTAAAAAGGGGGCTGTTTTCCTTTTTCTTCTGGGTTTTGAAAGAGTTCTTATTTTAGGAAAAATAGCTCTTTGTGTTGCAACTGTTTCTTCCAAAATTATTAATTTTTTAAATGAAGTGTGTTACCTTACAAAATATTTTAATTTTTGTGGAGTCAAATGTATCAATCTGTTTCTTTATCACATCTGGTTTTGTCCAGTGGTCAACAAACTTTTTATGTGAAGGGTCAAACGGTAAATACTTTAAGCTTTGAGAGCCATATGTCTCTATTGCAATTACTCAACGCTGCCTGTATACTGGGAAAGCAGACAAAGAAAACATGCAAATGAACAGGGGTGGCTGTGTGCCAATAAAACTTTATTTACAAAGACAGGCAGCAGGCAAATTAGTCCCATGGGCCATAGCTTGCTGATACATTATTTAGTCCATATGTCTTTGACCTTTCTAAGAGCTCTTCAATGCTGAAATTATTTTTTTAAAGATTCACCAATGATTCCATCTATAACTTCTTTTGGTTTTTATTTTTTGAAATAAATTTTATTGTGTATATTTCAGGCTTACAACATGGTGTGATGGGATATGTATAGATAGCAAAATGATTACTGTAGTGAAGCAGATTAACATGTCTAGCTTCTCACATACAAGAGTAGCTAAAATCTAGTTATTTAACAAAAATCCCTAATACAATACGATTTTAACTCCAGCCTTCATGCTGTGCAAGACGTCTAGACTTGTTGTTCCTCGATGTCTGCTACTTTGTATTCTTTGACCTGCCTCTCCCTGTTCCCTCTCTCCTCTGCTCCCCTCCCCCAGAAACACTTTCATTCTCTCTCTCTCTGCATATTTGACCTTTTGTTGTTCCTGTCCTTTAGATTCTACATATAAGTGAAATCATGCAATATTTTGCTTTCTGTCTGGCTTATTTCACTTAGCATAATGACCCAGCATCATGAATACTTAGGAAATCAGTATGGAGGCTCCTAAAGAAATTAAAAACAAAACCACCATATGACCCAGAAATCCCTCCTCTGGGTATATACCCAAAGGAGATGTTTTTGTTTTTATATATAAAATTTCTATTCAGAAGTATTTTATTTTCACTTGTGTGCTTTATTTTTCCCCCAGATTTATTAAGGTATAATTGACAAACATTGTATATATTTATGGTATACAATGTCATGTTGTGATATGTGTATACATTGTGAAATTATTAAATCATAATTAACATATTCATTATCTCACATATTTTTGTGTGTGTGGTGAGAATATTTAAGATCTACTCTCTTAGCAATTTTTAAGTACACAATATATTTTTATTAACTATAGTCACTATGCTGTATAATAGGTCCCCAGAATTTATTCCTCCTGTCTAACTGAGACTTTGTACGCTTTGACTAACATCTCGCATCCCCTCCCACCTGCCCCTGGCAACCACCTTTCTACTCTCTGCTTCTATGAGTGCGACTTTTTTAGGTACCATATATAAGAGAGATCATGCAGTATTTGTCTTTCTGTGCCTGGCTTCTTTCTTCTTAGTATATTGTCCTCCAAGGTCATCCATGTTGTTGCAAGTGACAGGATTTCCTTCTTTTTCTTAAGGCTGAGTGGTATTCCATATATCTGAAGGAAATTAAATCAGTATGTCAAGATGTCAGCACTCTCATGTTCATTGTAGCACTATTCACAATAGCCAAGATATGGAATCAACCTAAGTGTCCATCAATGGATGAATGGATGAAGAAAATGTTATATGTGTATATATATATATATATATGTGTATATATATATATAATATTTATATATGTATGCAATGGAATTTAGTTTGATGAAAAGAATATGGTCAAATCCAATTTTGTATCATCTTATAAAAATGGCTTGTCAATTTACCTAACATGATATGTTAGATAATCCAATGTTTTGCCTTTGATTTGAAAGCCAATGCCATTCACCGGGTTCCCATGTGCATGTGGGCCTATTCCAGGATGCTCAGTCTCGTCCTTGACCTTCCTATTGCCACAGGCTTAACCATTTTAATGAGGAGGGCTCGGTAATGTGTTTCAATGTCCCTGAGACTATTCTTCTTTGTCCCGAGGACTGCACAGTTAGAGATGCCTCCCAACCCAAGATCTCTACCCCGCTCTCTCAATGAGAGTTGGAAATTATAAGATGCCAAATCGGGAGAATAAGAGACAGAGTCCAGCTGCATCCGTTGGGGTTTGCTTGGGAAAATAGAAACCGATTCAGACATTTCCAGCTTGAAGGGATTTAATACAAAAAAAACGAGAGACCTAAGAATAGCATGAAAAGGGAAGAAGGAGGGAAGTTGGAGAAGCTGGTGCTAGTTCAGGAAATTCAGAAACAACTGCCGGTGGGCTCAGCTGTTTTCACTTCCCCCGTCACGGGAAAGGAGTGGGTACGTGCTCCGGGTGGTACAAGACGGCAGGACGCCGTCAGCCTGGGCTCCTGGCTGGGTACAGACACCTCCCGATGACTCTCCACGGACGTCCAGCGTGAGTAAGAAATGAACTTTTGTTGGATTAAGCACCTGAGATTTGGGGCTGTTACCAAGTCATGTTGTACAACAGCTTTTCCTGACTCACACCATATATTTTGAGTAAAAAAGGCAAGAAAGAGAGGAATTCTCCCTCTCTCTCTCTCTCTCTCTCCCTCTCTCTACACACACACACACACACACACACACACACACACACACACACACCTCTATATTTTAAACCTGTAACTCATTACAAATGGTCACCCATGGGGTCAGGAAGGGACAGGGAACGGGGGTGGAATCCCAACTTCCCTGAATATGGTTTCTTACACAGTTTTGACATTGGAACCATGTAATTCTTTTAAATATTTTTAAAAATTAAATTAAATCAAAACAAGCAAATCCCTAAATATTTGAACCAACCTGAAATCAATGGCCCTAACTGCATATAAAATTGATAACATAAGCACATTTTAAAAAAAAGAATTATTTCCTACAAATTTAGAATACAGTATTTTGACCATACTTCCTTAAGGAAACATAGTCTGGGCACAAAAATAAAATAAAATTGCAAGGAAATTTTCAACCACATTCAGTTTGCTTTAGCGTTAACTCATATCAATATTGTTATCTTGAGTCACACTGATTTTATTATAGGTGAAACAAGACTTTCACTATGTATGTGTATATGTGTGTGTGTGTGTGTATATATATATATATGTATATATATATATATATATTTTTTTTTTTTTTTTTCTGAGACAGAGTCTCGCTCTGTCTCCCAGGCTAGAGTGCTGTGGTGTCAGCCTAGTTCACAGTAACCTCAAACTCCTGGGCTCAAGCAATCCTCCTGCCTCAGCACCCCCCTCACACCCCCCGAGTAATGGGGACTACAGGCACGTACCACCATGCCCGGCTAATTTTTTTCTATTTTTAGTAGAGATGGGGTCTTGCTCTTGCTCAGGCTGGTCTCAAACTCCTGAGCTCAAGTGGTCCTCCCCCTGTGGCCTCCCAGAATGCTAGAATTATGAGCATAAGCTACTGCACCTGGCCAAGACTTTCACTATAAAAGAAAAGAAATATAAAATGTAGAATGTTAAGCAAATTTCCTGGATTTTATTTTTAAATATTTAATGTTTAAATTTAATTTTATTTAAATGTAAATGCTTAATATTAAATTTAAAAATAAAACTTATAATTTTATAAGATGTACGTTTCCACCAAAAAGACATAGAAGCAAGGACAGCCAGGGTGTCCTGGGTGCTCCACTACAGGTGTGACGAGCACGTAGTCCCCCACACTCTGGTATCTAAATACCATCCTCCTTCAGAAGGAACCAGCGCTCCTTGTAGAAATGGCTGATCCAAGGTCTGAGACCGAAGGGCACGTGATAGGCCTGAGGCATTCTGGTTTTGCTCCAAAGCCAAGGTCATTGTCAAAGATTAATGTGGTGACCTCAAAAGGACAAAGAGTACAGTTTGAAGGGCTCCTACTACACATTTTTTGGCTCTTGTTAAACTTCCATTTCTTCTCTAACCCACAAGTCACTTACCAGTGTGCTTTTCAGTTCCCAACTCGTGAGCGTTTTTAAATCTGTCTTTTTGTGTTGACTTCTAACTTAATAGTCATGTGATCAGAGAACGCGGGCCGCGTGAAAACCGTTCTGTAAGACGTACTGTGGCTCCGTGTGGCCGGGCAACGACGGGCTGATGGGTGTGGGTGTTCTGGGTGTTCTCGGCGTCTCGGGCTCTGAGCGCAGAATTCCACGTGGGGCCATTCGGTCAATGCTGTGACTTTGTGCGGATCTTCCACGTCCCTGCTCAGTTTTTGTCTGATTGGCTTATCAATAATTGCAAGAATTGTAAGAGTGGATTTGTCAATGTCCCTGAAGGTCTGTCACTTTTTAGCTTCCCCTACTTAGGGATGTTTTACCTGGCACACCCACGTTTAGAATGGCTGCATCTTTTCGCTCGATGGAACCTCTCGCCATTACACAGGGACCAGCTCCACACCTTGTAATGATGTTTGTCTTAAAGTCACTTTGTCTAATGCTTACCTGAGTACAGCGGTCTTCTGGGTAGCGTGTTGGTAACGGGTCTTTTTCTCCATCCTTTTATTTTCAGCTTTTGTGTGCCTTATGCTATAGATACATGTGCCTCTTAAAACAAGAGACGGGGATGGAAAAGGGTAGTTGGGATAGTAGCCGCTTCCCTCTACCCCCAGAGAAAGCTATACCATCACTGGCTTCTAGACGTGGCTTGGATTTAGGGACAGGTCCGTTTCCTGCCCCCACCCACTTTATGGTTTCCTGGATGGGATCAGAGAAGCCAGATGGGGGCGCACAAGTCTCACTTAGAAGAACCGAGGAATATGTTCGTCACGCACCACTTAGAGAAAGCAGCCACCCTCAGGTCTCCTCTCTCCTTTTCTCTTGTTATATTTGGTCTTTGTTTTAGTGACCTTAACTTTCCGTGAGGTTAGAAGCAGGACTTGGGGACCACAGACTGAAGGGGGCCTGCAGGGAGAGGGAGAACTGAGCAACCACCCCATGGGGAAGGCTACCCCATCGGGGCAGAAAGCACCCTCTTCCCGGCTGCATTAATCCAGCACAGGTCTATGAAACAGTACCCCCATTCAAGTTACTTTATGAGTTCGTTATTTGCATATAATACCATTTTTCTTCTAAATCAGAAGAAAATCAGTTTAAAACAAAACCTGTATGCCCACAGGAGCAAAGCAGGGGAGGCAGGCGAGTGAATGACCCAGCCTTGGTCACTGGGACCAGGAGGGAGTTTGGTGAACAGGGTAGCACTGGTCCCATCTGCAGGCTGCCAGTGTCTAGCCCGTGGAATTTCCCAGCAGTTTGGAGGTGTCTCATGATGGAGATCAGCGCCTGCTTTGTTGAAATCGATGGTGAGCTGGGAGGAGATATTAAATGCATTAGGTTTGCAGAGCAAGTCAGAGTCAAAGCCTCGGGCGAGATGCTATTACACCTTCTGTCCCGTTTATTTTCTGCACATGCAGAGCTTTTCCTCTGGTGGGCTGGAGGTTAACACAGGGAAAGAAGGGACTTACTCACGGACATGGGGTTGAAAGGACCAAAATTCAAAGTGTTTGAGTCGCAAGCACATCAAGCTTTTAAAACCAACTTATAAACTTGAAAAAGCCTCTGGCATCAAGAGAAAAGACTCAGATTCATTTCACGTCTCAACTGTGACGTGACTATCTAAGCGAAATACTTAATATTTTTAGAGAAGACTTGTAAAACGGAACCTTCGGAAGTCAGTTTACACACGTGTCAAACGCTTTGTACAAAGAACATAAACTTGGTCTAGAAATTGCATTCCTAGGAACTTGCCCTAAGAAAGGGCCCATTGGACATAAACGAAGGTATCGAGGATGTTAACTGCACTGATTTTTATAATAGAGAAAAATCAGAGGATAACCTAAATGACTACCAATAAAAGATTTATGGAACAAATAACGGCATATCCATGCGAGGGAATATTTTGCAGCCAAGTTATGCTACAAATCAATACTTATGAACATGGAAAGACAGCCATTGAAAAAACCAAGACGATATTGTTTTTCTTTTAAAAAGAAACGTGTCAACAAAAACACGTGTACCTTGAAAAACGTCAGAAAATTATTCATCAGAACATTAACAATGGTGATCTGAATGTTAGGATTATTGGCAATCTATTTTTTCCTTTATGCTTTTTTATAATTTGTAAGTTATTTGAGATAAACACAGTTTATTATAATTTATAAACAAGGTTATTAAAGAGTCCATTGATAAAATTCTTTCAGTATTGAAATGGATAATTGATCTATTCAGTGGTTCATGTTTAGTCTAAATTATAAATTCCCAAAGAGCAGGGAGCATTTTCTACTTCTTATATTCTCCCCACAGCTCCATACACAACACTGCATGTATTATAACAAGAGCTCCGTAATGGCTGTTGATTGACGGGGTATTTAGATGTCAAGCACTGAGGAGGTATTAGCAAAAATAGCTAAGAACTAAATTGCATGGCTGAGCCTTTGGCACTAGAACCTTAATAATTGAAAACTAAAACCTTTAAGTCATTTCATTTTATTGTAAATGAACCCACCCACAACTCCCCTGCAGTTTTGAAATCTTGCCAAAGTGTTGGTTCTGATCCCATCACTGGGCTAATGTGAAAGTTTTAAAAGCTGTTTAATGACATGATGGTCTTGCAAATCATAATGAGGAAGGAAAAAAAGGAATCGGGTTTTTTGAAAAAGCCACGCGTGGACCTGTGATTTCTGATGGGGGAGCAGGGCCTATCTAGGCAGATTGGAGAAGGTGATAAAATCTTACTCTGCATTCCCAACTTCCTCGCCATATGTTTGCCTGCTGTATCAGTCAGCTGTTGCCACGTAACAAACAGACACAAAATGTCCATGGTAATGAAAAATAGCATGTGTTTATTGATCCGGGCTGGGCTCAAGCTCCCTGGCTCCCTCCAGGAATTGGACCCCAGCCTGCCCCAGGCCTACTCAATAGGGAGTCCAGTTTACAGAGGCAGAAGCTGTTCAGGGGAAGCTCTTCTCATGTCAATAAGAGAAGGGCAAGCGTGCCTGCCCAACCACACAAGCTCAAGCACAATGCAAACCCCCGCCGCTTCATGTACGCTCACATCCTTTTGGCCGAAGCAAATGCCCAACCTCAGGGAGGTAGGGAAATAGATTCCACCTCTGTAAGACCCCAGCAAGGGTGCATGTGTGTCTGCAGATCTGGTTCCCCACCTCCTCTTGCACTGAGCCACCCCGGGTCTCCGTGCAGCCCTGGCTTTGTCACACAGAGACATTGCGCATGGAATGAAATGAAATTTTATCTGCATTATTAGAAGGAATATCATGGGGCAACACTGGTGTTTAACTCCAGGAAATGAATTGTGGAATCTCAGGCAAGATAGCCCACTTCTATATAATCATCTATTCTACCTAAAGGAAAGCCAGCCCTGCCTAGAACAGTAAACCGCACATCCTTTTCGTGTAAATAAATGCTGGTGTGATGTTTTGTCAGCTCAGCCCTTCTTTTCTTTGAAGGTTCTTTGCAGAGGAAGAACTCTCCCCCGCTTGGGGTGAGCATAGCTTTTCATCTCTGTTAGTCACTGAACAAGGGGCACAGAGGTGCTTGAGCCGCATGTGCAAGGAGAGTGCCCGGGGCCGAGGGAAGAATAGAGTCTGCTTCGCCCCAATCGGAGAAGACATACAGCGATTGTGCCACAGCACGGGGCAGGCAGGAGGCCACGTCCGCCAGCCGTGGTAATTGGCACCAACCCAGGAGGAGCGTTTATGTTTCCTTCAAATTGTGGAGCAACAACAGCATTTGCACTAATGATTCCTCGCTTCAAGTGTCTAGGAAAAGCATGCGAAATTGTACTTTGCAAAGTCGTAAATTAGGCTGGGCTCTTCGGGCCTGTGGTGAGGTGGGTGGATGAATGCGAACGCCATTAGTCATGTTGAAAGGAAAGAAGTCGTGGGTGAGAGGGTGCTGCCACAGCCTTCAGCCACCGACAAACTGCCCAGAGGTTTTCAGCCTTTTCTCTCCAAATCTAGACGCCCGTTGGCAATTTGTGTGTCTATTGTGTTCTAAACAAGGAGGGGCATCCGCAGCTCCCAGGGGCTTAAATGGGGCTGAGATGAGAGGGAAATAGGACTGTCTAGCCATTAATACCTGGCAAGATCGGAAGACAGGGAGGTTTGAAGACAGGATGGTTGGGGTCGGGGGCTCAAAGCACAGCTCTCCCCAGCTGCATCAGGAACCCCTGGGGACTGGTTGGAAATGCACATTCTCAGGTGCTACCCCAGAGCTACTGGGTCAGAAACCCTGGGCATGGGGCCCAGCAACCGTGAGCTGAGGGGTGCCCCAGCCATCTCAGGCACTCCAGGGAAGAATAGCAGTCCAGGAACGTGAGACTGTAAGGAAACCAACCTCCCCTTGGAGGCAAGTGGAACCAAGCAAGTATAGAAAAAAATCTGGGTGCGGGTGACATCATTTGAATGCCCAAAGCCACGCCCATTCCTAGACTGCCCAGTTACATGAACCAACAAGTCTCCTTTTTGCTGAAGTCCCTTTAGATTGTTTTTCTGTCCCTTGAAATTTAAAGAATTCTAACAGATATAGATGGTTTGGCATCTGTAAAGTCAAAGAAACTGCTGATCCCACTGTGGACACATGTACGAAAAAAAATAAAAGCACTTGGATCTCCTGGGGAGAACAGTCTGGAGACCCCGGCTGCTCGAGGCCCTCCTTGGCTTCGGAGAGAGATATCCCAAGACCTGTGGCCCCTGCGTCACACACCTGTGTCTCCAAGCACAACACAGAGGGAGACCCGGCCCCTGCTCTCCAGTGTCGTACATGGGCCAGCAGCACCTACAATCACCTGGGAGCTGATGAGAGATGCAGGTTCCCAGATCCCGTCCAAGGCTTTCTGATCAGATTCCGCATTTTAACGGGATCCCCACATGACTCATGTGCACATTAATCCTGAACCACAGGTCTAACCTAATCAATGAGCAAAATTATGGTGGATGAAATCTCAGCCATTTCAACAATCAAATTGGATTTCTGCTCATTCAATCTCATCTAAAGCTATACTTCCAATGATTGAGATGATCAAATGACTAGGTCACTCTATAACTATAATATAATATAATATAATATAATATAGTAATATATAATTAATACATAGATTGCCCTTAGGTAGTATATAGATTCCACTTTGAAGTACACTAGGCATCAGACAGTATTTTTAATGCATGTGTGTTTATCAAATTGCATGAATATAATGCTATAGAATATTAAGACAAAATACGTGCCTTGAATGATACCATGTTAAACATAACCATTAGCATTATAAACAAATTTGCTGAGTAATGACTCAGCTCTTAACTTCATGCATTTCCATTCACCGAGTGACCAGAATAGCTAATTGGATACTTGGTCAGCACCAAAATAACATTCCTTAGAATCTGAGGCAGCTGAAAGGGCGTTGGAATCTCTAGCAGTTCATCTGCTACGGAAAGAAAATTCTGTCTTGCTTCCTGAATTTCAAAGTGATTTTTTTTTTCTGGCCTTCCTCTGCGATAAAGAGCTACTCAGAAAGCCTTTGGGAGTTAGTTTCCACCTGTGGTCATTGTCCACAGCATAACCTCAGGGTAGCAGGCACTGAGGGTGTAAGAGTCCTGTGGGGGCCACGTTTGGGTGGGATCAGCAGTAGTAAGAACTATGAAGGAAAAAATAAAGACCACCAGGGCTTTGTTAGAAAAACACAAAGCTGAGTGTATTCAAATGCAGGCAAAGGATCATGCACCCAGGAAAAAATGTAGTCAGCATAAATACAAGGCTTAAATTCTGCACAGGGGCCCTGGTGGTTGTGCTAATTGAGGATTGCCCACTGCTGTCGCGGACAGAGCAGAAAGGGCTCAGAGGTGTGTGCACAGGGCTTACAACAAGCCCCGCTGTTCACTGGTGTTGGAAATGTCTTCTGTTTGGCCCAGAGGGGATCTAGGTCAGTCCACACGCATGGTCCTCTGTCAGCTGTGGCTGACGGGAGCCAGGTGAGCTAGAACACAAGAGGCAGTGGTGACACGTCTTAGACAGCTGCTGCTGCAAGTGGACATTTTCATACACAACACAAATGCACTTAGTCCACATTTATGGGTCCTCTGATACTGATCCCTCATCTTGATCTTTGCTGTCATGTCATCACACTGGAGAGCCTTTTCGTACTGTCGTAAGGTTGCGTCCCCTCTCCCCGAGCCCACTCTCCACCCCTTGCTCTGGTCTGTATCTCCGCATAACTCCTGTCACTGCCCGTCATCCTGTGACGGGATGTACAATGATTATACCTGGGCCCCTCTGTTGCTGTCTCACCCGCTTCTAGTGGAAGCTGCACGAGGAAGGGGCTTTGTTTGCTTCCGGCTGCATTTTCAGCACCTAGGACAGCGCCCAGCACACAGTAGGTGCTTGGTAAATGTTTCCGAGTAAAAAGTAATGCATCAGGTGCTAGACAAAACTAAGGTTTCTTTAAAAAAAATAATAAAAACATTGTACTATAAAACATAAGTCAGATGCTGTACATTATAGTAAAATATGTTTTAAACCCTACGTTAAAAAGCACAGGGCGATGGGAACACTCATATCCTGCTTTGGAAGGCAATTTATCAACATCTACAAAAATTTTAAATCTCCTACTCTCTGATCCAAGAGTTCTGCCTCTCTGAGTCTACACCGGCCCTCGTGCACACGGAAGCCAGAGCACGGATGTTCACGGCGGCATTGAAACATTGAAACAGGAAACATTGAAAACAAGTCACAGGCTCCCTCGGCCACCTGCTCCCTGTGGACCTCATTGGAGAACACAGCAAGTGCTCAGTAAATGCAGCCCTCATTGTCCACCGCAGGCTGCCTGCCAGTCCGCAGTCACGGCCGGGGCCAGGCCATCGGCAGGAGTGACCAGCCAGCTGAATCAGCCACCACAGTCTGGGGCCACAGTCCACGGCCCCGAGAAGGGCATCTCTGATGCCTGGCCACTAGGCGTCAGCTCCGCCTGTGCCGTGGAGCCCTGTGTCCACTCTGGGCTCTGCATGGCCGGCACCAAGGCTGGGTGGTCGTGGCACACAATATGGGTTTTAGCAGAGCCAGACTCAGGCATTTAGGGGAAGCTTTGGGAAGGAAGGACCCCGGTGACTTTGGCTTTGCTCCAGGCAGTAAAGAGGGTGACAAAATTTCTCCCACAGGGATGGCTGCCCCTTTCCTGTGGACAGCTGAGATATGACTGTGATCTTCAAAACGCTGTGTCCGCTGGACAAGTAAGGTTGTGGGTCCTTCCTCCCTGTCAGTCACAGAGCTCAGCTGACCAGCCACCTAAAAATAGGGATATCAGGCCTCTCTGGGGAGGGCATCGCATTTCAACAGGAGCTCAGTAGCAAACTATTAATAGTGGCTGCTTTTCAAAGGCTGTGCACCCAGTAGCTATTTCAAATCCACACGTCCAAAGCCCCAAAGGGTATCACCTGGCAGAGGCTGCAATTGGCAAAATCGCCACACTTGTTCTGCCTCCTGCACATAAGGAGTGTGACAAGGCGCTAGGAGCCCACACTGAACGCTGACCCATCCAGCAGAGGCAAATGGGGAGGAGATTGTCCTGCTACGGTTCCCTACGTCAGCTCTCCCTGGGTCACGATGGGCCACTCCAGCACTTATGAGATGCGGAATCACAAGCATGTCACTTACACATCAACCCTTACTGTGCATCCAGGGGCAGAAGCAATAGGAACAGTGCATTAATAGGCCCAGAGGCTGCACCCACTAGGTCACCCCAACTTTTTTTTTAATTAATTGCAATGTTTGCCCAAACACCATCAGTTTAATTTTGGCATGCGCTCGCTCTCTCTCTCTCTCTCTCTCTCTCTCTCTCTCCCTCTCCCCACACCCCCATCTATAGGAGCACAGCAGTGTAACACCTCCTTATCAGGAGCTGTCACAGCTGCCAGGAGATCCTACTCTCTCTTGACTGGGGTCTGGGACGTGGTGGAGGACAGTGGAGACCAGACTCGGGGGGCGGCTGGGGAGACCTTTTGATCTCTTCGGTTCCTTCGCCCACGGTTCATCTCTTCCCCTGTGCTCCTCCCAGTGTCTGGAGAGTGCGCGGGCCCAGGGGCTTTCCTTGGCCCACCCCTCACACACAGGGCCAAGTAGGATCGTGGCCCCAGCACATGTATCCACAGAGCAATAAGAGCTTGTGTCTCTCTCCTCCCTGAAGTTCCCCAGCATGTGTGGACCGTCGTGTCCACCTTGGGAATAGGGAGACCTTGGCCCGACCCTGAGTCCTGAAAGCTGGTGAGGCTGGGGTGGGAGGAACAAGGAGTCAGGAGACTGACGACAGTGTCTCCGAGCCAGTAAGAGAGACATGTTTACACTCAGGTTTCAGCAGTGTGACAACTGCTCATAGCTCAACTGAACAATCTTCAGACATTGTTAGTACACCTAAAACCTTCTACAGCCACGGGACTCCTAACCCTCTCTCCTCCCACCTGGAGAAAAGTAGAAAAATACCCAAAATGCCATTTGAGCTGCTTATTTCAACCCTACAGCCACCTCTCTAAACCATCTTACTGACAGGCAGTGAAGAGGAGAATGGCGTACTGCCCAACTGACTGCACAGTTTGGTCAAAGCGTCAAGCACCAAATCCCATGCGCTTCCCTCATGTCCCGTTCCCTGGACTTTGGGGCCTTCATCTGTCTCTTCCAGAAGACCATGTCAGTGTCCTGGCCACACTGCCTAAACTGTTAAGTCAGAATCAGTGAAGGGCCTGGGATTTTACCCTCCTCACATGCTAAATATTTAGCTTGCCACAGTTTTAAGTACATTACACTGACAGAAGACACAAGACCCCTGGGTCAGAGATGCAGATGGTTTATCACTCACAGTAAAAACAGCAAACAGAGAAGCATCTTGTGGGTTGGGTTTCCCCATACCCTAATCCCCACAAGGCCATGCGCTGAGGGCCAGATGTCATCTGTATGTGCAGTGAGGCACATCTTTGGACCCTAAGTTAGGGGACTCTGAGCTTTTATGAGGCTGCCAGCACATCTGCTTGCTCTGGAGGGAGAGATTATTCATTATGCTGGAGTGTAAGCAAATACTCCCAGAAGAGGAAGGATGTTTTATCTTTACCACCCTGAGACATCTCCAGGGAGGTACGTCTCTAAATTTCTCTGAATATACTATCTCTGGCTTCCAATACAAATTTGCTATTCAAATGCATTCTTTGCTCAGAAGGCCTGGACTAGGCAGAAATACAAGAAAGCCATGGAGAATTGTCTCCTAACAGTATAATCTTTTGTGAATTGTCATTTCAAACATTTGGGCCATTTTTTTACTTGTCAATTCACCACCTTGTTGAATTCTAAGAGTATACTTTGTATATATGTATGGTGATATATATAAAATATATACACTCACACATATATCATTTGTAAGATATATGCATTGAAAACAAGACATTGAAAAAAATCCTTCTGATTCTGTGATTTACCTTGTTATTTACCTAATGATGCATTTTAATGAGGAAAGTTTTAAATGTTTTATAAAGTCCAATTCATCAACTTTTTAAAATTATATAGTTTGCCTTTCATATCCTATTTAAGAAATTCTTACATGCTCTAGGCTGCATTTTCTCCTATGCATTCTTCTAAGACCTTTGTAATTTTTGCTTTCATATTTAGGTCTATGTTCTATTTCAAGTTAATATTGTATATAGTGTGATGTAAGGGTTCATGCTTATTTTTTTCCATATATATATATATATATATATATATATATGTATATATATATATATCCAGTTATTCTAGCACCATTTGTTGAAAAGACTTTTTTCCCCATTGATTTGTCTTGGAAACTTTGTCAAAAATTAATTAATCATGTATGTATGGATCTACTTCTGGACTTTGTATTCCAGCACTATCTAATAGAAAGATAATGCAAGTTATAAATGTAAGCTACATGTGTAATTTTAAATTTTTTAGTAGCCACATTTTAAAAGGTGGACAGCAATTGAACTGCCATCTTGATAACCCATAGTTTAGTCAACCATGACTTCCTACCCCCTGGTTCTATTTTTATTCTGGATGGAGCCCAGCTGGCCAACACGGGCAGTGGCCCACCATGAAATGTGTGTCAAGTAAAATAAAACAGACTAAATTGACCCATAAACTAGAGTCCTTAGCCAAAAGCAGAGCCCATGAGCTGTGACTTTCAATGTCGTGCTACATAATCAATGCTGAATATTTCCTTCTGCCCAACCTATGCAGAGCAAGGAGCAAGACTCTAGATCCTAAATCAATACGATGAGTTGTATGAAGTTTAACCCAAAGAGGTGAGACATTGTTCAAGACTGGAATAAATCTTAAAATAAAGCTTAGTTAGAAATAGCATACGATATTCTATCCCCAGCCGCATTGGTGCAATTTCTAACAATAACTGGAGGAAACCTGGTGGTTAAAAACCAAAGATTTGTGGGAAAAATAACATTAGGAGGACAGAGGTGATAAATAAATAGACCTTTATAATTGTTGATTAGTTAACAAAAAATAAACAGCAGAGATGTACCAAGATTATGTACTAAGCATCACTTCCCTCTGACTTTAAATCCAATACAATGGCAGAAAATATCATTTTAAGGAGAATAAGTCCATAGACTAGAAATTTTGAAAATTGTTTTGAAATATAGAAAGTACACAGGGTGTGCTTTATGGAGGGAGGACAGGCAGTGGACGCAGCAGCCCAGATCGTATGCAGAAGCTGAAGCAGTTCAGAGATGCTCTGAGCCCAGAGCAGAGTGGAGACTGGAACCCAGAACCCCCTGGCTCCAGCCACTCATTCTCCCATCACATTCCCCGTCTCTGCCAAATATCTTCCTAAATAATTTAATATTTTAAAAGTTATCTCATGTTGCAAAACTTTGGCTTTAAAAAGCAAACAAAAAAAATTCCCCATAAAGAGTATCCTGATTAATTATGTCACCACATTTTTCCATATTTTCCTCTTTTCAAGTGTGTTTTGCATATGCGTAATTGCAATAGTAGTATGCACACAACTTTATGCCCTGTTCTTCATTTAACCTCATGTTAGTATTTCCCATTTTACTGCTGAGTCTTTATGGCTGTCACTTTTAATGTCCACATAATATTCTTCGATTGAATACCCCGTGATTTACTTTCTTCCCTCCTTTCGGGCATTTGGATTCTTGCCAATTTGCGCTATTATAAATGACACTGCAATTAACATCTCTATTTCCTCAGATAAATTTAAATCTGTTTTATGAATTAAAAGCCGCTGAACTGACTTCTGTGTCATTCCTTTTTGAACAAAAATGGAACGTCCTGGTTTCATTACAAGGAATGGTCTAAATTTAGATCCCCTGACAGAGCTGTGTGACAAGTCGGGACAGCAACTGCAGAATTCCTAAAGCACTTGAGAAAACATCTAGTTAGTTTATTTTTCCCTCTTTTGGGGAACAAAGTTCCATGTTGCTTTAATTTAAAATAGAGTCTCAAGATTGGTAACTTTGCCCTTGACAAGAAGTTTTTTCTTTTAAATAGTGTCTCTTCTGGTTTTATCCCTTTCTTTGGATGTTACTGCATGTGACCAAGGTGAGGGTCAACTATGAACACCTAATTTTCAAGCTGTTTGAAATACTGGGTAACACAAAGAAAGTTTCTGTTTTTCCAAGAAGTATTTTGTCACCGCAGTTAAAGCAATGCCTGGTGAAACTACAGCAGGTGTGTGTATTGGGGGTTGGGGAAGCTGCATGAATAAAGTAAAAGGACCATTTAGGACTCTTAGAAATTAAAAACAATAGTTAAAATGTAAAACTCAACAGATCAGGTGAATGATCAAGGCAGCTGAAAACTGATCATTGCCTGACTAATCAAACCACTCCAAAAGCCATGTATTATTAATAATATGAGTTTCCTATGTAGAGGATTGACAGAATCAAGGAGAGAAAAAAATTAATGATCAAATTATCCAAAGCTAAATAAAGACACAGTATTTGTGTTGGATGAGTTCACTGAAGGCTGATCACAATGAAGGAAACAGAAACACACCTACAGGCATCGCTGGGAACTTTGGAAACAACAACGATGAAGAGGAAGTACTTTCCAAAGATTTTACCAAAACAGGCCAAAATCACGGGGGGTAAGGAAAGAAAACAGTTTGCTTGCAAAGGAACAAACTCAAACGGGGAAGCCAGGCAAGGTGGCTCATACCTGTGGTCCCAGCTACTCATGAGGCTGAGGCAGGTGGATCACTTGAGCCCAGAAATTTGAGACCAGCCTGGGCAGCATAGCAAGACCCCTTCTCAAAAAAAAAAAAAAAAAAAACCCAAACTGGTTCTGCCTCCTCATTGGCAACAATGGATCAATGGATTCTGGAAGACAAAGAAGCAATAACCTCAAAAGTCTAAGGATAAAAATTATTTTGAACCAAGCATTTTGTATACAGTTAAAAATGATTAATAATATTTAACTGAGAGATCAAAATAGACACTTTGAGACATACGAGGATGCAGACTTTACCATCTCCAAATCTTTTTTGAACAGATTAGTTAAGGACTTACTCTAACACAATCAAAAAATGAATGAATTGAAGAAAGTAGACAACATAACACACAAGTAACCGTAGCGAGGGAAGACAACGAAATCAAACGGCACCAACAGTCATGAGTGTCACAGGCAGAAAATTGAAAGGAGGGGAGAAGGAATCATCCGTCTAACTAATTCTGGATGCAGAATATTTTAAAATGTGTTACCGAAAATGTCAAGCTAAGAGAAATTTCAAAAGATTTCAGTGTGGGATGGGGAGAGTTTAGTGTGAGGGGGCAGGACGGCTGCTAGGAGCTGGGGGGAGTTGATTTAAACTGAAAGTCCTGTCTGATTTAGAAACAAATAAACATACTAATTCTAGACATTGTAAAAAAAAACAAAACTTTAAGGGTAGTTACTAGAAAAAATAGAAATAGATGTATAACTTCTTAATCTCAAGCTACTAGAGGAAAAATAATAAAATAACAAAATAACCAAAAAGCTACAGACAGGAAATAAAGCATGCAATAAGATCTAATGAACAAGTTGAGGGTATGCAAAGCAGGTGGGCTCTAAATGGCTAAGAAGATGCTTATTTGGACCATGTTTAAAACAACTGGGCACGTACGAATTTGAGTTTGGCACCAGTGGGCTTTTGTGCTAAAGGGTCCCAGCCTGCTGTGAAGACATAAATCACATAGAAGCCAGTCTTCAGGGGCCATCTTTGGGTTGTTTATATAACAGTAGTAATGTGGCTCTAGCCCATATCCAGTGCTGTGTGAGCCTGATGGGACAACGTAAGTTATGGCAAAATACGCTAGAAATATTATGCATCAGCGAGCGTCGCACTGGCTGTGAGTGACAGATGACGTGATTCCATCTACACAAAGAAGTGACTTCATTTTCTCACGTAACAGAAAAGTTCAGATGTATGTCCACCTGCAGACACACTGGGTCAGGGACATAAACCATGTCTGCAGGACCAAGCCTGTCCTTCCGCAGACCCCGTCCTCCTCTGTGTGGGTCCCCTTCTCAGGCAGTTCACGGAAGCAAGTGGTTTCCAGCAGCTCCGTGCTCTGTCTTCCCAGTTCAAGTCCAGTGGGAAAGTGAGGACCGCCCTCTGCCAACCGCCCCACACAGCGCTCATTGCCCCTCGCTGGCCTGCCGGGCTCCCATGTCCCAGGCAATGCCTGCTGCAGTGACCCGGGCCTGAGTCGCATACCTGCTCCTGCCTCAGGGAGGGGGTCGGGGCTGAGAATGGCTTGTTGAGAAGGATCCTGCCTCTCAGAAAGCACCGTATGGGCTGACTTTGATTATTATGTACAAGCATTTAATGACAATGACGAAGATGACGATGATGATATGACGTGTAACTGGCTCAGTCACAAGAATACCAAGTGTTTAAAGTTCTTTAAAGTCATTTCCTAATCAGCAGAGTCCTGATTCCCATAGAAATGCACAAAGCACAGGGTCCCTGAAATTGTATTTCTTCCCAGATTCCATTATGGCTGGATTGTTCTACTACTCAATTTAGGGTCTTTGTTCCCCAAGATGTTATGAATTGGGAACTACTCGTGGTATGTGAAGGAGCATGACGCACACTGTGATCTCAGTCATGTAAGAGGGTACGTTTAGCTGAGGACACACACACAGGACCCAGCAGGACACGTCGGGCTGAGATGATTTTGTTCTTTGCCTCCTGTGTTTTTTTGGTTTCCTATAATGCACATATTAACTTTTTTTAAATGTTATTTTTAAAAACCTATAAGAAAATAAAACTGTGTCCAACATGTATGTGATAGGCATGGATAAGATCAACCTCATAGCTATAAAGACTCCAAGCTGCTGCCGCCCTTCAGAGCACTCTGACCCAGGGCCTCCCGGGGAGGCTGATGGGCAGCATCACCTAGACATTGTCAGACCCCCCTCTGGTCCCCTCTCCCCGGGAGTGCCCCTTCCTCCCCCGCTTCTGGGGAGCAGCCCCATCCTGTAGCCTCTGAGGGTCTTGTACAGTAAGGGAGTTCCCCCTCAAGCTAATCTGTCAAAGCGTTGACCAAATAAAACTCGTGCGTTCTACTGCCACCTTGCAGTAGAGTGTCTTGTTCCTCGCTCAGCCTCCAAATCCCTCAGACTCACTACAATTAGCTCACCTGCTTATTGAGGAGTAGGAGGACCAGAGACATCAGGGATGTTCCTCAGGCTACACAGCTAGTTGCGCTAGTGCTTAGACTAGAACGTCACTCCCTTGATTCCAGTTCAGTGTCGTTTTACTTTCACCCATGGGCCTTCTCTGGACTTCCTAGTTTCACTACAACATAGGTCAGCAAACTACAGCCTATGGGCCAAATCCGGCCCACTGCTTATTTTGTAAATAAAGTTTTATTGGCACACAGCCACACTCGCTAGTTTGTGAATTGGCTGTGGCTGCCATCATGCTACAGCGGCAGAGTTGAATCCTTGCAACAGAGACCTCACGGCTGGCAAAGCCTGAGACATTTGAGCTCTGGCCCCTTTCAGAAAAAGTTGGCTGACCTCTGCTGTAGCAAGTTGTTGTCCGTGGTCAGTACTAATCCTGAAGACAGACTCCGATCTATAGAATCTCAGTTTTACATGAGAGATGGAGTGAGATACAGCCAAACACCAGCCACCTTTAAATTCTTGAAACATTGAAAATCCCCACTCTCCATCTCTCATTCTGAGCTCTCGGTGGCTCCGGCTTATCCAGGGGGGTTTCAGCTCTGCAACAGACAGACGCCCCCCTAAACCTGCCCCGGCGGCCCCTGCTCAGGAGGCAGGTAAGAGGAGCCTAGTTGCTCTTAACAGAAAAGAAAATAAAGGGCTTCGTTCTTAAGCGATGACTAGAAGATGTGGTCTAGACACAAAAAGCTACAGATGCAAAGACACTGGCTTGAGCAGAGCGTCGCTGGGTTTGGGGAAGAATTGCTGTCATCTTAAGACTAAAGCATGCTGGAGGGTGAATTAAAAGGATGACTTGGCAAGGGGCTTAAAAGACACTTATATGTCCCACAAATTGTATTTAATGGTGTTTTGCTAAGTAATCTGGCTTCTGGTTTTACAATTTGGATTTTAGTTATAAAGAGCATGTACTGGAACACGGGGCTGAACTGAAAAGCCACCTTCTAGCCTCCTCCGGGCACGTCCCTTGCTAGGATTCTCTTATGCAGAGCCGCTTTCCCGGATAAAAGTCAGCTTACAACAGCATCAGCCCGAGCTCTTCCTCGTCCCCGCCTCTCTCTCCCCCAGCTACAGTTGGCAGGAAGGACACAGGACAGAGAACAACGGAAACAGTCAGGTCTCCCCTTTCCCACCGGGGGCTCCCAGCCCAAAGCAGCTCTGAACAAGGAGAAGAGCGAACATTAAGTCAGGCTTGGCACTTGGATTAACGTCTCAAATTTTAGGCAAGCTAATTACTGGCTCAAGATTGCATTTGCTTCTTAAACTAACCTGGGACTGTCTTTTACAATAAGAGGGAACCAAACACCATGGCTAACCAAGCCCATATGGAGAAGGGAGGGGAGCTACCTGTGGAAGTGGGAGAAAAAGAAAGTTGCATTTTGATTGTGTCTAGAATCATCCTTATTCAATGCAGTGAGTATAGGCCCTATTAAATTCAGGGTTTTTTAATCTCACGTATTGGTTTCTAGACCCTTCATCATCCCGAATCCTCTTATCTGATTACACTTCAAGTTTGCCTGGGATTTTTCCTCTTAAAACAGACTATTTACATAGGCTCATGCCTAGAATTGCAATTTTTCGAAAGCTGGGTTTTCATATTGTTGCCTGCCTATGGACTTCCCTTCCCAGCATTCTGGAAGGATTAACTCACCAGGAGGTATGGATGATGGCCACACCCCTGGGGCAACGGTTTTACTGCCCCTAGGAAGGACATGCACCCCAAAATCCAACATTCCCCAAAGTTATTCAGTGTAGCTCACAAGAACCCAAAGAGATTGTTGGTAGGTTTGATTCCTGCCATCCTCCCGTGGGGTTTTGCACTCCTATCGGGCTCAGTGCAAATTCACAGATTGGAGGGAAGGACCCTTGTTAGCAGAGGACACGTGGGCCAAGTGGGGCCAGTGCTTCAAGTCTTCAAAGTTTCCCCAAATGTCAGAAACTTGGAATTTTTTTTTGTAACTCTCCCGAGTTCTATATGCTGGCAACAAAATAGAAATAATTTTAAAACATTCTAGGAGCCCAGCAAAACAAATGTATCCACCTGATTCAGAGGAGGCCTGCGACCTCTGATTTGTGGCAAGCTCTAATCGGGAATAAATCCCAAAAGCGATTAAACTACCTGGGCCAGAACTGGATTCAGCAGAGAAAAGGAGATGAGAGTCGTTGCTGTGTCTTTGCCATGGAAACTCCATGGGAGGAGGCTTATTTTTTTTCCTGTATTAAGAGATCAATGGGAGATTAATAATAATCCGGTACATTGATGTAACACTTCAAACTTGAGTGGTCGCTCAGCTCTAATCGCGTTTGATCCTTGTGACAACCCCTTGAGCTTGTCAAGAACATCCAACACTCTCTAACCCAATAAAGGGAGATAAGAACCCAGACAATTTCACTTACAGAAAGAAAGCAAAGAGAGGAAAGGTAGCAGAGGTAAAGAGAGGACCCAGGTTTTAGTGGAAATGCTCAGAAATAAGCTCATTTTTCTTTGCTTTTGTCTGCTGTCTCTGTGAGATAGACTTTCCTGTCCCGAGGCTGCAGAAGGCAGGAGGCAGGGGTGTTCTAGGGTGGAGAAACAGTCGGAGAAACAGAGCACGGCTGGCAAGATTTGTCAAGAAAATACAGCCCCATAGTTGAGGATCTGGGGACACAGTTGGGGATCTGACTTGTTAATGTCCTCAGACTCAAACCTGGACTAACCTTAGTCAAGTCTATATTCGTTAAAAAAAAATCATTACCTGGAGCCCATCTTTATAATCTGGTGACTCAGAGGTAGTATTCTCTTATCAAAAGTGGAGTAAATCTACCCATTAGGAAGGCTACTATTTAAAAAAACAAAATAACAAGTGTTGGCGAGGATGCAGAGAAATTGGAACCCTTGCGCCCTGTTGGTGGGAATGTAAAATGGCGCAGCCACTATGGAAAACAGTATGGCAAATCAAAAGTAAAATTACCATGTAACCCAGTGATCCCACTGCTGGGCACACACTTGAAAGAATTGAAGGCAGGGTCACGAAGAGACACTTGCACACCCACATTCCTAGCAGCTTATTCACAACAGCCAAACGGTGGAAACAACCCAAGTGTCCATGGACAGATGAGTGGATAAACAAAATATGGCCTATCCGGACAATGGAATATTATTCAGCTTTTCAAAGGAGGGACACTCTGACACCTGCTACAAGATGGATGAAACTTGAGGACATTGTGTTGAGTGACATAAGCCAGTCACCAAATGACAAATACAGTATGAGTCCAGAATGCTCTTCCCTCCTTCACCCCCTTTTGTCACCAAACTCAGCTAAAATGTCAGCTTTCTGAAGACTTTCCCATCCTGACCACCTACAACCTGCCCTGAACGTTCGCTGCTCCATCTTTGGGCCACACCTTTGCCCCATCTATGTCTCTGTCACCATCTTGTCACACGGTATTATGTCTGCTTGTTCACGTGTGTGTCTCCCCTATCAGACCCCGGGGGGGTAGGGGGGGGTGTTGCGAGGAGGGTGCCCGAAGGCATGGTGGGACCAGGCCTTTCCTCACTGACCCGGACGGAGTAAGGAACCAAATCTTTGCAGATTGGATTTAATTAATATGGGATTGTGATAGCCTTAAACAGGTACACCTCATAACTTCCTGGTGAATTTTCTATTTCTCTAGGTTGCAGCATAGCGGAGGTCCCTAAGCTGGTGTTACTGCAATTTGGGGCATCTCTAGGGGCCATCGGGGCCCTCTGAGTCTCGTGGGAGAGAGGGAACCCACGGGAGATGGCTTGGGCTCCTGGCCTGGTCCCGGGCTCGAGATGTCTTAGTAAACTGTGTCCAGCAGGGCAGGTCCCCACCCTTAAAGAAAAGTGCCTGGTGACACACGAGGCCTGGGAAACTGAGATGGGAACAACTGAACCATGAAAATGCTTTCAAAGGACAACCTTGGAGACCTTTGTGTATATAGCCTATCCCAACCCGTCAGGGGACTTGGGCCAGATTCCCAAGAAAAGGAGATTATAATAAACAGCTTAAATAGCAAAAGAGATCAATAATTCTTTAAAAGCTATACCCCCTGGGATAGTTAAGAGCCTATTGAAAGACTAGAGGCATAAAGAGAAGGAAGAAATGAGAGTCCAGAAATAGACACACATGTGTATCATCAATTGATTTACTACAAAGTTGCCAAGGCCGCCCAAAGGAAAAGAGACAGTCTTTTCAACAAGTGGTGCTAGAACAACTAAATATCCATATGCAAAAAAATAATAAGAAACATGTGGCTGGATGTGATGGATCACATCTGTAATCCCAGCACTCTGAGAAGCCGAGGTAGGAGGGTCACTTGAGCTCAGGAGTTCAAGACCAGCCTGAGCAAGACGAGACCCCGTCTCTACCAAAAATAGAAAAAATTAGCCGGGCAAGGCGGTGCATGCCTGTAGTCCCAGCTACTCGGGAGGCTGAGGCAGGAGGATTGCTTGAGCCCAGGAGTTTGAGGTTGCAGTGAGCTAGGCTGACGCCGTGGCACTCTACTCAGGACAACAGAGTGAGACTCTGTCTCAAAAAAAAAAAAAAAGAAGAAACTCCATGCTGTGTAAAATATTAACTCAAAATGGACCTAAATTAACCTAAATGTAAGAGCTAAATCCATAAAACAGCTAGGAAAAAAAAGCACTGGAGAAAATCTTTGTGACTTTGGGTTAGGAAGGAATTTCTTAGGTATGACACAAAAAGCACAATAAAGTGTAGGAAAAAATTGATCAATTGGACTTCATCAAAATTAAAAAACATTTACTCTTCAAAAACACCATAAAGAGAACAGAAAGACAAGCCATAGACTGAGAGAAGATATTTGCAAAGTATGTATATGACAAAGAACTTATATCCAGAATACACTAAGAACTTCTACAGCTCAATAATAGGAAGACAAAGAACAAAAAATAAGTTACAGATTGAATAGACATTTCACCAGAAATTTAGATAAATAGCTAATAGGCACACAAAAAGATTCTTGGTCTTATTAGTCATTTGAAGGATGCAAATTAAACCCACAGTGAGACAGCATTAGACACCTACTATCATCAAAAAGATTGTCAATTTGCAAGGATATGGAGAAACTAAAACTCTCAAATATTGTTGGTGCAAACGTAAAATTGGAAAGCAGTTTGGCAGTTTCCTTAAATGTTAAGCATATACTTATCACATGAACCTTATCACACAAACCAGCAATTCCAAAATAAAAACATGTCCCCACCAAAAGTTGTCCGTGAATGTTCATAGCAGCTCTATTCATAATAGCCTCAAACTGCATAAAACCCACATGTCCCATCAGGGGATGAAGGGATGAACAAAATATGATATAGACTAACAGTAGAATATTATTCAACAATGCAAAGGAATAAACTACCGAGACATTAACAGTAGGAAGGAAACTCAAAAACATTACACTAAGCCAAAGAAGCTTGACACAGGCCGGGCACGGTGGCTCACGCCTGTAATCCTAGCACTCTGGGAAGCCGAGGTGGGTGGATCGCTCAAGGTCAGGAGTTCGAGACCAGCCTGAGCAAGGGCGAGACCCTGTCTCTACCAAAAATGGAAAGAAATGATTTGGACAGCTAAAAATCTATATAGAAAAAATCAGCCGGGCATGGTGGCGCATGCCTGTAGTCCCAGCTACTCGGGAGGCTGAGGCAGTAGGATCGCTTAAGCCCAGGAGTTTGAGGTTGCTGTGAGCTAGGCTGACGCCACGGCACTCACTCTAGCCCGGGCAACAAAGTGAGACTCTGTCTCAAAAAAAAAAAAAAAAAAGAAGCTCGACACAAAAATCTACATATTATACAATTTCGTTTTTATATGGTATTTCCAGAAAGGGCAGAACTTCACAGATGGTAAACAGATCAATAATTGTCTGAGTTTGGTGTTAGGAACAGGCACAAGGGAATTTGGGGGGTGATGAAAGTGTTCTAAAACTGGGGACAATGGTGATGTTTTCAGAACCATATAAATTTACCAAAAATCGAACTGTGCACTTAGAATAGCTGCATTTATGATACATAAATTATATTTCAATAAAGCTAATTTTTAATCTGCTGTAAGTTACTCAGAAATTCTCTCCCCAAGAATCTATCCTAAATATACTTTAGCAAAAATATGAAATGACTCATGTATTAGTCTACTCCTATGGCACTTTTGTATAAACAAAAAGCCACAAACAACCCAAATGTCCTTTGGTAGGGGACTGAGGAATTATCTGTGGCGTAGCCAAACAACGGAACACTCTGCACCTACAGAAAGTCATGAAGTGGATTATGAAATATGCTCTACAGAAAATTCCAGAAAATATAATTAAATGAGGAAAAATTAATCTGCAGAAGAAGAGTTTGTTGGATGAAGAGTTCTAAAAGAGATAATATTAATGTATTTAAATATGTATTTGTTTATCCTTTCAATAAAAAAGTGATTAAAGATTTTTGGGAGGTTTTTTGGTTTAATTTTGCTCACCAGATAGTCTCGTGCCTGTGCTCCCTTCAGTCTGAAGTGGCAGTGCAGTGACAACCCTGCCAAATGCCACCATAACTGCCAGTTAACTGTGCCATTTCCCACAAGTGCCTTGTTGAGACTTTCAGCCACAAACAGGACTTTCATCAACCTGGTAACCTGGGAGTCACGTGAGATGAGTTTAGGGGAGGAAAGTGGGCCAAAGAAGCCCACTGGGTAGGCAGTGGTGGCCTGCAAACACTTAACAACTGGCTGTCCAAGGGGAAGCCCTGACTTGAAGTGTGTGCCACTTTCCATGGTGTAAATATTCCCACACAGCCAATTTCAAACTAACCCTGTGAAGTCACTGAACCTGGAATTGGGATGAGAGGCACAACCTCAGCCCTCCACAAAGTCCAAGCTGGTTCCAGCACACGGCTGGCAACGAGGTACCATGTTACACATCCAATTGGCAAATCAAAACGTCTGACAATACCAGATGTTTAATATAAAGATGCATTAAAATGTGGTAGAAATGTAAATTGGTGCAATCACTTTGGAGAGCAATGTGGCATTATCGGGTATCGCACATGCTCTACAATCCAAAAATGTTTGTGGTTTTCCATCAGGAGATCAGCGTTTGTGGCAGAATTGCTGGTAAGAGCAAAACACAAATGAAAACAACGTAAATGTCAGATATAGTTTGGATATGTGTTCCCTGCAAATCTCGGGTTTAAATTCCATGCCCAGCATTGAAGGTGGGGCCTGGGGGGAGGTGTCTGGGTCATGGGGGCAGGTCCCTCAGGAATGGCTTGGTGCCCTACCGCGATGATGAGTGAGTTCTCACTTCATTAGTTCACGCGAGAGCTGGTTGTTTAAAGGCGCCTGGCACCCCCTCCCTCTCTTGCTCCTTCTCTGGCCAGGTGACAGCCTGGTCCCCCTTCACCTTTGGTTTGATTGGAGGCTCCCTGAGGCCCTCACCAGAAGCAGGTGCCACTGTCACCTTCTTGGACACCTTCACTGTCCACTTCTTGGACAACCTGCAGAGCCATGAGCCAAATACGCCTCTTTTCTCTATAAATTACCCAGCTTCAGGTATTCCTTTATAGCAACGCACAATGGACTAACACAACATCCATCAGTAGGAAAACTGGTAGATTAATTATGGAATAGTCACTCGATAGGATAGAATACTCTACAGCGTTTAATATTAATAAGCTAATATACGTATCAAGGCGATCAGATCTTGGAAAATAGAATGTTGAACAAAAAACAAGCTTTAGCATGCTCTGCTACGCATAACATAGAACTTCTGTAAAACTTTAAGATGCATAAAGTGATACCCTGCAATATCATGGAGAGAGATGTAGTCACTGAAACACAATGAAATCATTTTAAATAGAATAGACAAACATATGCCAAATTTATGAGAATGTTGCCTCTAGGGAGGAAAAAAGGAGACTGAAAGACATAAAAGGTTCTTCATTATATTGTTCTATTGCCATTAAATATTAAAAAATTATCTGAAATATTAATTGTAGACTCTGAGTAATAGGGCGTGTGTGCTGGTTACCATAGTCTTTATGTTTTTCTGTATTGGGAAGCTCCTTCAAAACACTGAAGCACAGTCTTTTATGACCATAGATATTTAATTCTACCACTGTTCACTAGCAAATCCCACAGGCCTGATACCCAGGCACAGAAGTGTCATTAGAATATGGTAATGTGGTGGGCACTTTCCACTCAAGTGGCCTGGGACCGAATGTGGACAGTTTAATGCCCCCTTTTCTGGGCAGCCCCTCCAGACCCCACCACTAACTCCTGGGAGTATTTCATTAATGGGGACATTTGTCCTACTGTATGTACAATAATTACGTTTCTGTCTCTCCCATGAAACTATGAGGTCCTCCTGAGTGGGAGCCACAATTTATTCATTCCTGTATTCCCAGGGCCTAGGAGGGCCATAGCAGGCATGGTGGTTTATTAATGAATACAGGAATGAAGGAATCGCCTTCATTTTGCATAATCATCTTCTAAATTTCACAAGCCAGAGAGTGCAAAGCTCACGTCACTTTGAAAACAGACCAGTTACTCGGTCCTTATCCCAATCCTTACGGTGTAGCACAAAGGGCCACGAGGCATGATGACGTCAGCCCCTTGCATGTCCCAGGCAGAGGGAGGGTGAGCACTGGGCCAGCGTGGCTAGGCCCCTGGGACCATTGGTGCCCAGAGCAGCTGACTTTAAGCCCGGGGGCTGCCTCGGGCACTTCACCAGAAGTCAACTGGAGAGAAGTCAATTCACCAAAATTGTAAGACATTGAGACCTAGGACATCCCATCCCTGACACTTCTCTGCCACAGATGGAGACAGAAGTCCACAGAAATACAGAAAAGTGTAAAGTGGGGTTGAGGGGAGCCCACCCATGTGCCCATGGGGTGGGGATAGCAGGGCGGGCTACGAATGGGACAAGTCAGGGGGACAGGGCAGATGTCAGGACAGGACTTATGTCCAGAAATAAAAATAGGAAAGTGTTTGCATGTAACAGGGCAGGTGACAGAGGTGGAGGAGGAATGACTAAGACTCAAAGTGTCCTCAGGAATCCAGCGAATACATTATTTGGCAAATCGGGTCCTCAGGAAGACTGCTCTGTGGCACATTGGCCTCTTCCCTCCCTTCTGCAGCTCAGTAACCACGGCCAGCACTGTTGGTGGCTGGCCACATGCCTGCAGTTGTGCTAAGAGCCTTGCACATATTAATTCCCTTCATCTTTGCAATAACCCTATTAGGCAGATGCTATTTACATCCCTATTTTACAGAGAAGTAAACTGAGGCTCCAAAAGATTGAAAAACTAGATCAAATAACACTAATCAGGTGTCAGGCAGATGTGAGCGGGGAGGGGATGGGTGTATACCTACATAATGAGTGCAATGCGCACTGTCTGGGGAATGGACACGCTTGAAGCTCTGACTTGGAGGGGTGGGGGGGCAAGGGCAATATACATAACCTAAACTTTTGTACCCCCATGATATGCTGAAATAAAAGAAAAACAACTAGATCACACAGGTTGAAAGTTGCAGGGGGCTGCTGTCATCTGGCAGGCGGACTAGGCTGGATAACCCACTCTAAAAGCAGCTCACTCACATGCCGGGCAAGTCAGGACTGACTGTGGCTGGAGTCTCAGTTCCTGGCCATGTGGCTACTTGAGTGTCCTCCCAACATGGCGGCTGGCTTCCCCAGAGTGAGTGATCCAAGAGGGAAAACCGTGTAAGCCTCAGTGTCTATTGTGACCCAGCCTCAGAAGTCACACACCATCATGTCCACAACAGCCTGGTGGTTTTCCAGGTCAGCATTCTTCATGCGAGAGGACACTACACAAGGGTGTAGATGCCAGGAGGGAATCATGGAGGTTGCGCTGGAAACCTGGCTCCCACAGCCCACACTGCAGTGTTGCCTACTAGCTGCAGAGCACAAAGGATTGGTGTCAAGCAGACTCAGCACATAGTAGGTGCTCAGTAATGTCAGTAGCCTCCTCATGTCTCCCTGTGGGGAACCATGTGACTCCAAGGGCCACCCTTGGTTAGCCCTCAGCCCCCCTCCTTCTGAGAGGATCCACAACCCTGTGGCTGCTCCAGAGAGTCACAGTTACTTAAAGATTTCTTCCTGCCTCCAATTTTCTCCAGTTCTCATCTGTCTTCTGGGTCCTGCACATCTTACTCGACCTGAAACAAAGAAGGGATGCTCTAAGATCTGTTGTGGCATAACAACCACGGTCAAGCAATGGACAATAATGATCCTTTATTTTGCTCATCAATCCGGGGGCTAATGGGGCTGAGCTGGGCTTGCTTGGGGTCTGTCGGTGGTTTCAGACAGGCTGTGGCTGAGGTCATACTGATGTCTGGGCTAGAAAGACAGACAGAAAGATAGATGGTAGATACCTAGGTGGGTAGACAGACAGACAGAGCTAAATAGAGAGAGATCATACATACATACAAGCACCACACTTACAAGGCGTTTTTGCATCTTCAAACAAGATTCCAAGGAGAGGACAAGTCTTGGCCAAAAGGAGTGAATGTGGAAGTTCAGAGACCCAACGGAGGACCCTCCAGCCCCATCCAGAATCACCCAGAAAGAATGTTCTGCAGAAGTTCTCAGCCAGTCTGCCACAGGAGAGGGAGTGAATCCTGAATTAACCAACGTTGACTGGACATTGCCCTGGTGCTGCCTGTGTGTCTGACCCCTGAAGGGATGGCCCTGACTAGTCCCAGCTTTTCACGTATCCTGGACGCTGCACAGCGTGGACCTGACCCAAGGGACTTGTCAGAACTCTGGGACCAGAAAGGCCGTCCTAAGGGAGGGCCGGAGACAGCCAGGCTCACTTCACTCCTTAAGCAGGTAAGTTACTCCCGGCTCCCGTGCACAGGTGAGAAGACCCCCCCACACCACCCCCAGCTGCCCCGCCTTCTCATGTGAGCCCCCCCTCCCTGCCCCTTGGATGGCCTGTTGGAGTAATAACACCACACCCTGATTTCCGTCTGGTCACTGGAATAGCGCACCCGTGGGAACATCAGCTCCATGGCAGGTGGCCCGAGGTCTCGTGACAGCCCAGAGCCCCACCACTGTGCTGCCACCCTCTGTCTCTCAGAGTGACAGTCTTGTCTTTCTCTGTCTCCCACCTCAGTTTTCTCACCAACACATCTGCATACTGGCCCGTGATGGGGAACATCTGAGCACAAAACGCAAAAACAGCTCTTCAAAGAGATGATTGGAAATAACGTTAGAACATTGGTTCAGTCTAGGTGGTGCCGACGCGGACATTTCCTGTACCATCCTTCATAATTTTGTGTGTGTTTAAAATTTTTCATTATCAAAAAAGGACATTAGGTCAGTGAAAATTTGAAGGCAAGTAAATTATCTAAGAGCAAAAAAAAAAAAATTAAATGAGAACCCACACACTCAGCCATTAAAATTTATAATTTTAAAGACATGTCAAAAATATGAAAAATGCATATGACATAATATTAGATGAAAAGTGGAGGCAAGCTGATCCCAAATGCATACAAATGTGTGTGCAGATGGAAAAAGACTTGGAATGCTCAAAAGCAATATTGCAATTATGAATAATTCCTCTGCCCTATTTTCTAAAATCTTCTTACTATTTTACAATTTTTAAAAGACAATATTATTTTAACTATTAAAGAGAGGTCTTTGGTAACATTAAGGCCAGAAAATCTTGGAAGAAAAGAACACAGCCTATAAAGGAATAAAGAAAGGAGCATGTATAATTTATTTTTTAATTATTTTTCATAATTTATATTCTTTTTTTTTTTTTTTTTGAAACAGGGTCGTGCTCTGTCACCCCAGCTAGAGTGCAGTGTCGTCAGCATAGCTCACTGCAACCTCAAACTCCTGGCTTAAGTGATCCTCCTGCCTCAGCCTCCCGAGTAGCTGGGACTACAGGTGTGCACCACCACACCCAAAAAATATTTCTATTTTTGGTAGAGACAGGGTCTTGCTCTTGCTCAGGCTGGTCTCAAACCCCTGACCTCAAGCAATCCTCCAACCTCAGTCTCCCAAAGTACTGGGATTACAGTTGTGAGCCACCATACCCGGCCTCAGTACTTCTATTTATTCATATATAGGGATGGTGACATCCCCTCTCAGCCGGGCGAGCCCATTTTTGACACACACACCACACAAAGCTGAGCCTCTATATGTGATACATCCCAGTAAGGCCAGCTCTCCGGGTTGTCGGGGTCCCCATGCATGGCAACAGGCCCCCGGCATGAGGTCTATTGCAGGTTTAATTACACTGTCTGGCATTTTGTTTTCCATTATAAATCGTTTGCATTCCCTAGAACAAATTGGAAGGTTTTCCACAAGTCTCCTATTCTTTGACTTCACAGAGGAATTTCAAATAGTTTCATGACCGTATATAAAAGTTGATGAGATGCATTGCCCAGGTCCAAAAGTGTTCTGAACCTTGGGAAGTGTAAGCGGGTGTTGGGTATATGTAGGTTAAACCACTGACGGAAATCATGGAGTCCACACTTAGCTCTGACCCAGCGTCACTCTGATCCTATTTCTTCCTCTTCCCAACATGTTTGTTCAAGAATATCTGGGTGGAGAAGGGACAGTGTGAAGTTGTGGGTCATAGCACTGACAAATCGATCCTGGTAGCTTCTGCATCATTTTCCCCTTGGTTGGCCAGGACGTTGTATGGTCTTACGTCACTCCCAGTATGTCTTCAACCATCGGTTAAAATTCAAACTCTTGAGCCCCACCCCAGATCCTCCAGATTCAGTCTTGCTGGAGATGGGGGCCCAGGAATCTGCATTTTAACAACCTCACCCAGGTGAGCCTTATGTACACCCAAGCACAGGAACCATTTTCTAAAGAGGAGACTAGGGCCCGTGACTACCTCCCTCACTCATGAGGACTAAATGTTGCAGGGGCACTTGGAGCCGGGCCCATGCAGACCGGGTGCTGTGTGTCCTTTCAACTCAGTCATGTGGCCTTTACAGGGCTTTGCCAACTCAGCATGACCCTGTGGTCAGCCCTGTGCTTTCTGAAGACTTGATAAGAAAAAACGAAGAGGTACAAAGAGGCAAAGCCTTTTTCCGCTTGCTTTTAGCATGCGAACACACAATCGCAGCCCCTCCAGTTCCCACCGAACCTCCAGCAGCTCCGAAAGCAAACAGCTGCTGCTGTTGGCCGAGGCCACCCTGCAAAACCCTAAAGTCCATCAGCCCACTGGGACCCGGTGGTTTAGATTACCCTACATCTCATCCTCCAAGGCAGCAGAATGGAGGAGACAAAGAAATACTTGTATGTTTGTACAAACCTCTATTGAAATGCCATGGCTTACATTTCAAAAAAAAGAAGAAAAAAAAAACAACTCCATGCTTGCATAAAAAGCAGAGCCTAAATGCCTTCTCAATCTGTTTACCTCTATACCCCAAGTCCTTCTTCCAAAAGTACATATTAAATCCAAAATTTAAATAAAGGATTTTTGGCTTTTAATTAAAAGTGACACCATCTGGGAAGGAGATCATGCCGTGCATTGATGAGCACATATTAGAAGAGTCTGAAATAATGTATTTTTCTGCAATTAAAGGGGACTTAAGGAAGGGAAAATGGAGAAGAGGGAGTAGCCAGACACCGGACAGAAAGCGACGCTGGGAGTCCCTGGGCCATCACAGCCTGGAGGAAAGTGATAACCCGCAACGTTCTCGGCCCGATCCAGTCTGCAGACCTCAACAGCTGGAGACGTACAGGATCCTTGGTAGGACGAGCATCCAGAACCTTCACAATAGACGGCTTCTTCCCAAGAGGCTCTGGGCAGATTGTTCTGCACGCAGTGGAGTACGTCATCCTAGCGGCAAGTCTATGTGACGGAACTTTCCAGAATACTCACCCCCACATTTTCCCATACTTTTTATAACATTTCATGTCAAAATCCTAAACACCCTGGGAAAGGAAACAAAACAAAATTTGATTATTATTATTCTAAATATGCTGAACCCCACCCCTCCTCATTGGGGCAAAAATGGCTCCAATCGGATGAAATCAGGCTTCCTACATAACCCAGCAGTTAGAGGGAAGCTTTTATTCAGAGACTTCTCATGGGAAAGGAGTGAAAATAGAGGCGTTATTTGAAATGGAGAATTTAAAGTCACTCTTGAACTTTCTCTGAGTTCCATGGATACAGAATGACTTAACCTTGTCTGTGGCTACAAAGTCACTCCTTGTCTGTCTGAAGTGCTTTTGCTCATGCGTGTGTCATTTCTAACGTCTCCTACCTTTCTGAATAGCCCCCTCCCTGGACACTGGAGGAAGCCAAGGCTGCGGGAAGTGTCTCCAGGGTCACACATTCTTTCCTCTCCTCCTTCCGCGTCCTCTCCGCATACCTCATGAGCTCTCCCTGGAATCCCAGTGGAACTGGGAAGTTGAAGACAGCAGGGACCTCCCTGGGTCTCGCGGGTGTGTATATAGGTTTAAGGCCGATCGCTGAGTGAGGAAATGAGCGAGCGAATGACAAAACGGACTCGCCTCCAGTTGTCCGGCTCAACGCGGAGAAGATCGGAAATGCCACCTCTACGCACGGGACACAGCGAGTTACAACACGTGCTCCGCAGTTTCACTTCTGGAGCTTAAAAACAAATCTTCCTGCTGCTAAGTTGCAGTTGCGATGTTTTAACTGTGCAAAAGACGGTCCCAGGGATGTGGGTCTTGGGGTGCCTCTACTAAAGAATTGATCTGGGAAGGGTGAAGAGGAAATTATCGCTTTTTCGGAGGAAAAGTATGGAATTCTTAGGCAGTAATTAGAGACACAGAACCCCAGAAACAAGCTTCAGGTGTGTGGGGAAGGAGGGCGGGGCCAAGAGCACCTGCGACACGTGAGCGCGTGACTTTCCGCCCAGGCGTCAGGTGCTGGGGAGGCATCAGACCAGGTTAGCCACAAAGGCCAAACGTCACAGTCAGTGGGACACATGTTGCATCCCATTCAGTTAAATTAAATGTTTGATAATTTTATCAAATCATCCCCTTTCCGGTGATTTTTTTTTTAAGTGATTCTGCGTTTGTGTAAAAAAAAACCTGCTCATTTTGTGGTTAAATATCCAAAGACAACCACAGTCTTGTCTCAGTTATACCCACTCCCTGCTCAGACTCATCCAGAGGTGCCGCCTTTGAAGGAAAAGAAGCAAAGTGGAACTTTCTTACGATGTCTCTCAAATCCCTGAAAAGTGTGGTGAGGAGCAAAAGCCCGGGGGCTGCTATGGAAATGCCCGCAAGGAATTGAGCTGTTCTGGCGAGAAGTCAAGCAGGTGCAAATTACCCGACGGTGAGTACTTGGGCTGCCTGTAAACTGAAGTTGCAAAGCCGTTCAGGAGGATGGAAAAAAACGTACCCCTTGATCTCGTGCACACAGCTTAACAAGCTGCACCAGGCCCCCGCCTGCTTTTCTCCTAAGTACGATGCACCTGCCTGCAACCCTGCACCAGGCGAGGACGTCCTCTTTGCGGTGCTCACAAAGTCTGAACATCAAGCCCCGAACATCATCCAGTCCTGACCTGCCAGAGATCCGGGCTGTTCCCCTGAGGCACAGCTGAGGCCCCGAGAGACAGCAGGGCCCCGGGTGAACCTGGCCGGCTCTGGGTGGGGCCTGCCCACCGTTCCTGCAGGTGGCAAACCTCAGGACCTCCTCGCAAGCAGGGGCGTTTTACTGACGGAGCTAAGCTGGTGTTTGCAATCGTGGAAGCGAAAGAGGGAGTTCAAAGGACACTCGCCTGCAACAGGTCACAAAAGGTAAGGGTGTGGGCCCCAGACTTCCCAGCTTCTAAAACGTCCATGTGACAAGGCCCCATATCTGTAAAGGGGATGAGAAAGCTAGGTCACAGGGCTTGTGACTTTACAGATCTGGGCGCCTGTCAGTCACTGAGGCAGACCCGGAACAGTCAGGAGAGGGGGGTCACATGCAGGCAGGAAATAACAACAGCAGCGGCCGGGCGTGGTGGCTCACGACTATAATCCCAGCACTCTGGGAGGCCGAGGCGGGCAATTGTTTGAGCTCAGGAGTTCGAGACCAGCCTGAGCAAGAGCGAGACCCCGTCTCTACTAAAAATAGAAAGAAATTATATGGACAGCTAAAAATGTATATAGAAAAAATTAGTCAGGCATGGTGGCACATGCCTGTAGTCCCAGCTACTCGGGAGGCTGAGGCAGGAGGATTGCTTGAGCCCAGGAGTTTGAGGTTGCTGTGAGCTAGGCTGACACCACAGCACTCTAGCCCGGGCAACAGAGTGAGACTCTGTCTCCAAAAAAAATAAAATAAAATAATGACAGCAGCGACTCCAACTGCAATAGTTACACTCACTCATCAGTTCCCGCCCCTTCTGTGAGAGTCCAGAGTCACAGCGATAAACTAACAGGAGCTGACGGCTTCGTAGTCTCGATTCTGGAGTGGACACTTGACAAATGTCCCCAGACTTGAGTGCTCCTGAGAGGTTCGGGCTGGGATTCTTCCAGGGCACTTCATTCACTCATGCCGATTAGTGAGTTGGCCCTTCCCTGACTTAGGGATCCTCACACTAGGTAAGCAGAGGGGGAAGTCTCTCCTACGGTGGTCAATTACATGTGTCAAGGGGGCCAGGCTGCGCTGCCTGTGTTTTGGTCCAGCTGGGTGTCGCTGTGAAGGTTATTTTGCAGAAGGGATTAGATTTAAATCACTAGACTTTGAGTAAAGCAGATTGCCCCATCCAATCTGTTGAAGGCCTTAAGTGAAACGACCAAGGTCCCCAAGGAAGAAGGAATTCTGCCTCCAGGCTGCCTTCAGATTCAAGACGGCAACATCAGCTCTTCCGGGGGGCTCCAGCCTGCTCACCTGTCCTGCAGACTTCAGACTTGCCGACCCCTGCAACCACGTGAGCCAGTTTCTTAAAATAAATCTCTCTCTCTCTCTCTCTCTCTCTCTCTCTCTCTCTCTCTCTCTCTCTATATATATATATATATATATATATATATATATATACCCCTCCACACACACATCATATTATTGGTTCTGTTTCTCTGGAGAACCCTAATACAGCTCTGATGATGAGATTGTGTGTCGTTGCACCTGTCCAATCGCAGAGGGTCACCAAGAGCTGCCACCACATTGTCCTGACAGCTGTCTTTTATGCGGTTCCTTCCCTAATCCTGTTTTAGGACCTGGCCCTTCTTAAATCTGCTTTCACAAAGAGGCCTGAGAACAGCCACAGTGTTCTCATTTCTCTAGAACGAAAACCACGTTCAAGGCTTCCGCTGGCCTAGTGGCAATGTGAGCACCTCTCAAGCCACCCCGAGTCTCCGTGGTCAGACGATCTGGTTGGCTTGAGCTATAGGGAGGGACGAGTGACCCATGTGTTCCCTGAATGACACGGTGCAGAGGAACCAAGGACTGAAGCATCCTTATTCAGGCCAGGTCTCCCCGCTGGCATCTGGCCCTTCCACTGGTGATACTCACCTGAGAATCTCGGGCCAGGCACGCCCGTGTCTGTCAAGATGGCCAGCCACCGAGCTGCCAGTTTGCCACCTCTGCACATCTGCAGGAAAACCCACGAATGCCAGTGCTTTCTGTGGCAACCTGAGCTGACTAATGACCATCGTTGCAAGGGCAGGGGTGGAACTGGAGTGGGGATAACCAAAGCCACCCTGGTTGTGGTCATCGGTGCACACGCTTCTCCCTGGGGAGGGGGCCAAGCCCCCAGCTGAGGCTGGCCTTGGGGTCCTTCAAGCACAGGTTCCTTCGAGCAATTCTTTACGTTGATTTTATCACATATCATAAGATGTATTAGGTTTGTACAGAATATTTGGAAGCTATACCACCTACAGAACAACCACCAAAAAAGAGGAGACAGGGTCTTACTTCAGCTGTTTGGAACATTTGGTGGTTACTTGTGTTATGTGGCATAATGCATCTTCTGCTATCAACAGGAAGGTACTTGAACTTCGGAGGTCCCCTGTCTTTTAGCTGAGAGCACCCGTGTGGCATGTGGAGCCATTTATACACACCCACTTTTCAGCACACTTTTCGCACTTGCCTGTATAGGGCCATCCTTGTGGGCCTGGCAGCTTCTTGTGGCTGGTGGCCCCTCCCTCAGCCTGTCTTCTCCCTCCCATCTGCCAGCCCTCAGTGGCACTCAGGTGGGAAGCTCTGCAGGGCTCCAGAACCCCCAGATGGGGGAGTCCGTCCACGTTCCTGAAGCGACCTGTCCACAGCTTGCAGGCACCAGGTGAGCAAAACAGAGCCTGCCCAAAAAATATTGGGGTTCTGTGTTCTGAACATCAGTTGCTGCTGCTTCCCATCCTGCAAGTCCCCAGCATGGCTCAACACGGGCCGAGCAGGTGGACGTCTCATTGGTAAAAGGTGTCAAGTTGCAGCTGTCTCATCTGCCTCCCTATCTTTACTTGGGAGCTATGGAGCAGCCGGAGGTGTCTACCATGATAGTTTGTCACCCTTGGGTCAGGGTTTTCACCAAGAGACGCCTATTAAAATCCATAGTTCCCCTATAAAGTGTAATGCACGAATCCATCTGTTCATCCGTGCACTGATTCGAGGCCAAGTGGGTGAAAGTCACGTGCAGGTGTTGTGCCAGGCCTGGGCTGGAAGCCACACAGTCCCCTTCCCCAGAAGCCACCTCGCAGGGCAGAGAGAGACTCAGAAACGTGCTGGGATGGCGGTGTGCACGTGCCATACCTCTGGAGCCCTACAGAGAGGTGACAGAAGGGGCAGCAAGCTTGACTATCAACCAAGGACAGACACGGGGAGCTGGGAGACGATCCCCGGGACAGGCAGGATAAAGTCCATGGAATGCTGATATGCCTCTGCCTCCTGTTTGGCTTCCCTGGGCTCTGTTACGTAGGGTCATGCTGCTGTCCCTGGTTTACAGGTGTGCAAACCGAGCCTCAGTGACTGCAAGCGGCTTCCCAGCAGCTATTGATCACAGCAAAATATCATATGTACAGCAAACGGGAAGGGAGGTGAAGAGCCCTCTGCTGCTCTCCTGCATCAGTATGCGACACCTGCTGCTCCCTGATAAGGCTCACTGTGGGCGGTGCTGCGACTCAGGAATGAAGCAGCAGATCGGTTAAGATTCTTGCTCCTGTCTCCGTGGTTGCTCCCACCACGGCTCCCCCGGGGGTCTCCCAGAGCAAAGGTCTCCATCTCATCCCAGCAGGGAGAAGGCAAGATGCGAGCTCTGACCGTGTCAGTGGCACTGTTGGGAGGTCCGCAGATTACATTCAGACAAGGAAAGGTTATAGTGTCATCTGATAACCATCGGCAACTTAATTAGCTCACCTAAACCCAAAGCCTTTCTTATTCTTTTTGGAAAACAAAACCCCTGTGGAAACTAATATGTTTTCATCTTCCTCCCAAACACACACTTGGCTAAGATGATTTTATAACTACGGCTAATATGACCATACACCTGCTCGACTCACGTGGTCCAGTTGTTGGACTCTATGCCAACAGCAATGGGCTAGTCACTGCAGGGGACTAAACTGCAGCCAGCACCATGTCCTAACCAGTGCAAATGGCCTTGTTCTGCAAGAGGAGATAATAGAAGCCATGTTCTTTGTGTCCCTTAATTCCACAGAAAGCGGCACCTTTAACATGAGGAGATTTGCATGCTAAGAGTTGTGCTAAACATGACAAGGAAGACACTATGTGTCACAAGCCCCCAACCGCCATGTGTCTGTCATGTACTCGCTCCTGTATCAAAGCAGATATCTGTATCAGTGCACAGGTTGTCCAGGGACTCAGTGGTGCCAGGAACACCATCATGCTGATATTTCCATCCTTTTATATCGTTAGCCCAAGCGATGCCTTTTCTGGGAAGCCTCCCTGACTTCCACTGGCCAAGCGAATTGTTCCTGGCGTGGCAGGCAGCGTCGCTCTGGAATAATCCATGTATTAGATTCAAATTTCATAGGCCACAATCCTGAGTGTGCACAAAATCAAAAGCAAGATTGTTTGTCTATAAGTCAGCTTTCAAGTCCTCGTTCTTCTCAGTAGAGCAAAACTTGATCTTGACCATTTTGTGTGGTCAGGGGGTATCCAAGTGTTGGTGGCTGGGGGAGGGGAGAAGCAGCTCTCCGGGTCTCACGATTGGGGGCATCTGTGGTGAGGACGGTGGCAGGACCATGGATGTTCTCTCTTGGCATTGGAGGAGCGGGGGGCACCTCACCCAGTGTCACTGCACATCGGCTGGGCTGCGTGCCTGCTGTGTTCAGGCTTTGTGCCACACGCTAAGGAAGTAGTGAGATAAGTAGCGTCGGATTATTTTAATTCTCACCTTGCAGACGTGGAAACAGAAGCTCAGGGTGGGGAAGAGACTTGCCCAAGCAATAAAACCACAAAGCCAGGGCCTGGAGCCAGATCCTGTCATCCCAAATTGTGCCAGTGGCACGCTTGTCTGGACGCCGAGGGGCCTCCTGAAATAACTTGGCAGGTTGTGTCAGCCTCGTAGGGGGGCAAATATTTCCTTTCACACCTCCCGGAACACTCCCAGTGTGGTTACAAAAGGCTGCCGTGCTGGTCATGACCACAGAAACAACACACACACCGGCCTGTCACCAAATTGCGTATTCTTCGAACTCACGGTATCAGCAGAAAGGAGCGTGTCCAGACAGTTCCAATGTGTCACAGTCAGGATTGTCTGGGTTGCCAGGAGAGCCAAAGGTAAGAGGTGATAAAACAATGGGGTGGAAGAGAAATCAGAGAATGTAGGGCAGATCGCAGAAGAACAGGTGGAAGGCAATTAATGAAAGAAGAAATGTAAGATGAGCATCACAGGGTGTGTCGCAAGGACAGGGCAGAGGCTTCTCCCCCTCGCCTCCTACCAGTCACAGCGACCTTTGACTGGGCACCTCGCCACTCCCTCAGTCATCTCAGCAGCCATGACATCATGGAACTGTCACCCTGAATAGGACAGCAACCCCGGTAAACTGCCACTTGCTAGACCCCACTTCTCCCTGGTTCTGCTGCTTCTGTGACCCTGTCTACTTGGACCACTGCCTTCACCAAGTTTCTCTGTGTCTCTCCTGGCCAAGGGCCCCAAGGGAGAGGCGAGTCACTGCTGTGAGTTGAGTTGTGCTCCCCAAAAAAATAATTTGAAGTCCAGACCCCTGGTACCTAGGAAGGTGGCCTTATTTGGAAGTAGGGGGTTGGCGGATGCAGTTAAGATGTGAGTTGAGGTCACACTGGAGGAAGATGGACCTTTAATCTCATATGACTCCTGTGCACATGGGAAGAGAAGAGACCCAGGGACAGACACACACAGAGGAGGAGCCACGTGAAGACGCAGACACAGAGGGGAAGGCCAGGGGGTGAAGGAGGCGGAGATTCCAGTGATGCAGCCACCAGCCGAGGAATGCCAGGGGTTGCTCATGACCCCCAGAAGCTAGGAGAGAAGCATGGAAAACATCCTCCCTCTGAGTCATAAGGAAGAAGGTACCAACTCGGCTAACACCTTGATTTTGGATTTCTGGCCTCCAAAACTAAGAGGGAATAAATGTCTAGGTTTTTTAAGCTAGCACATATATGGTACTTTGTTGGGACAGCCCAAGGAAAGCAATACAGACACCACCAACTCAGACCCATCATGGGCTCTGATCTCCTGTATCACGAAGATCAAAACAATCACAGCACATTCTTTACAAGGCTTTTGTCAAGATTGAATAATCAAATGCATGACCAAGGTTTAGCCCCGTGGCTGTCACAAATTAGGCTCTCAACAAAGGTAAGCAGGAAGGTTAGTGGACATTGTCACCATCGTCATCATCCTCATCATTGTTGATGGCTTCCTTGGGCCAAGTAGTGATTTGGGATCCTAGCAGCAGAAGCCAGAGTTGCAAGTCCCCATGACGCAAAGCAGGACCATCTGTGTGGAAAGAGCCACCCGATGGAACTTTCTTATATAAAGTTAATGAGCTCATTGTATTGTCAGGGCCTCAGAGAGGCTTCGAGAAGCAATTGACCTAGAATCCAACACAATCAGTGCCAATAGTGCAGCAACGTCTATACCAACACCAGCAGCTGGGTAAGACCTCGCCTGATGCTGTCTAACAGGAAATGGTCAACACTGGCCCCGCCACTCGGATGGACAGCTCGTTCAGTCCCACGGGGGCATTTCATGGCTAAGTCACGTGGCACATCCCGAGGGGGGATCCCCCAGGTTCCTGTCGGAGGGGCAGAAATCTCCCAGGTCAAAGTAATCTCTGCCTTATCCATTACGTTGCTCAGTGTCCCAGTGTGACAGCTGCCTGAAAAATTCCTTTTATAGTTTAAAACCAGAAGTGTTCTGTCTACCGACAAACGGACCAGCTTTGTTCCTATTAAATAAAGTGACTTACGCAACGCTTCCATTTCCCTTATTGCCCAGACCAATAGGAATCCCAGTGCCGAAGTCAAAATTTAATTACAGTAACTCAGTCCTGGAGGGAACATATTTGTTCCTTTTCGTGGCTTTGATTCATTTTTCTTTTCCAATAATCTTATAGGATATGCCTTTTATTCTAAGTGGCCTTAATCATCTCTGGGAATTACCAAGCCCGGTCTTTGAATGCTTTACAACAAATGGCTTTTGGAGCCAGTTAGCAAAAATTACAAAGAAAGAGAGAGTAGTCCAATCGTGTCTAGAAAAAACAGGTTTAGGAGTCTCACCTGGAGGGAATGGGGCAAAGGAAGACAACGGACGATGGTCAGAGCCTGATGGCTGGGCCGAGAGGTGCAAGCCCAGATGCACAAAATGACTCAGGAAGAGAACCACCAAGAAGAGGCCGTGATGCTAGAAAGAGGAAGGAAGGGAGAAAAAAAACAAAGGAAACAAAATTTAAGGTACATTTGCATAACACTAAGAATACTAAGAAGTAATTGAACATTCGTGGCTTCCGAGGGAAATGGAAGAGATTGCCCGGAGATGGGAAAATAATTATCACTATATCTAGTACTTTGACGTAAAGAACATAGTACTTCCATACCAAGAGTATTTTTAGATTTATAATCTGAAAAATATCCCACAGAGTCCGAGGTTTAGGTAAAGCCTCGCTTGGAATTGCAAAAGCAGAAGACAGGCTTGCTCAAGGTCACTGTCCTGGAACATGAAGAGGTGACGTCTGGATTTGATTTTTGATGAAGAATTTGAGAACTTTTATGCCGAGCTTTGGGGCCAACGCAGAGATTTGCAGTCCACATTCTCTGTCCCTCCATCTGACAGTAAATTCAAGCTAAAAGAGGTTGCTTTCGACCTATCCAGACTTCCAACTTCTGCATGAAACGCAAAAGGGATAAATTTCTATAACAAAATAGAGGCCATTCCTTGATAATGGTTGATGCATCACAAAGAATCGAACTTTTGGTGCAATATATACATGAAAATCACTATGACTTGGGAGTGGGTGAGGGAAGGAAGGCAGCTCTTGCTTTCTAATCACTTTTGTTTTAGCTAAAGGAAGGACTTGATAAATAGCTCTCCCTCCAACCATCTGTCCCCTAGCCTTTCTGTCATTCCTGCATGCATTTCCTCTGCCATACGTTTCATCTAACCAGACAGTTTTTCGTGATATGGATGATAGAAATCTTGGCTCTCCCGGTGAGGTTATGCTTTTAATATCATTTTCATAGTCATCAGAGGAATGTAGTGCATTCTTTCTGAACTTAGGGCCCTAAGCTACACGTGTGGATACCGGACACACCCAACCTCCCCTTTCTCCCACCCGACATCATCCACCAATTCATGGGCTCTCCCATCTCCTAGGTTCGAGCTTGGAGCCTGCAGAGCTAAAACTCCAGAGCTTTCTCTGAAGATGTGTATATAAGTTTATAAATATAAGTATCCCACCTGTTGAGTTGTAGAAGTTCTTTATATATTCTGAATATTAATTCCCCATCACATAAATGATTTGCAAATATTTTCTCCCATGCTGTAGGTTGTTTTTTCACTCTATTGATAGTATTTTTTGATGCACAAACGCTTTTCATTTTGACGAAGTCCAATTTGTGAATTTTTTCTTTTGTTGCTTGTACATTTGGGTCATATCCAAGAAATCATTACCAAATCTAAGGTCATGAAAGTTTACCCCTATGTTTTCTTCCGAGAGTTTTACAGTTTTAATTATTAAGTTTATATAGGAGATTTCCCCTTTAAACACTATTTTAAGCTATTTTAATCATTTTTAAAAGCTACCACAGCTCTGGGTCTAAGGAAACAAGGGTTATACTCATAAGCATTAAGGAGACAATCAAATTATAGAGAGAAGTTTTGAAAGAGAAAGAGACATAGACAAGATTAGGAGTGCTGAGGCTATGCCGAGACAGCTGCCCTGGTTCAGAGCTATCAAAGAACGGAAGAAGACCAGACAGAACCAGAAAACAGGTCAAGGAGACTTGGTGTCAGACTAGAAAATGCCCAAAACTGGAAACCATCGTGAAGCAATTACAAAAGATAAATTCTTAAATAAAGGACACTCCACAACAGAATTCTAAAGACCCACTCCAAGATAGATAAATAACAAGTTATAAACCTTTAAACAGAAGGATAGATTTCTACTGGATTCCAGGAAAAAGGAAAGAGAAAATATTTATGGATATGAGGGTAATTATGACCTCTGTCACCTGCCAGGCTCGGCGGGAGAGAACGGCTTTGGGGGAAAACTTCTGCATTGGTTTAGGAGAACAGGAGTTACCGCTGGGTCCTCCTTGAAGACAGAGAGCCTATCTTCATCATTGGGTAACCTGGAACATTTTTTTCAACAAAGTCCCACAACTGCAAGATTATTACAGAATGATGAAGACCTGAGAACCAAGAAAATGAAGAAAAAGACAAAGGAATTATCTTAGTCCGTTTTCTGTTGCTTATAACAGAATATTTGAAACTGGGTAATTTATTTTAAAAAGGAATTTATTTCTTGCAGTTATGGAAGCTGAGAAGCCCAAGGTCAAAGGGCCACATCTGGTGAGGGTCGTCTTCTCTACAGAAAGTCCCAAGACAGCTCAGGGTGTCACACGGGGAGGGGCTGAGTGTGCTCACTGGGGTCTCTCCTCCTCTTCCTATAAAGGCACCAGGCCCCCTCCTGTGAGAACCCATTAGTCCCTTATTCTGTGAATGGATTAATCCATTCATGAGGGCAGAGCTGAGACCCAATCACCCCTTAAAGGCTACCTCTCAATACTGTCACTTTAGGGATTAAGTTTCAACATGAGTTTCAGAGGGGACAAACATTCAAACCACAGCAGGAATCCATAGAGACTTGAGGAACGAAGTTGATCCAAAGGTTAACAAAGGCCCATATTGATTGTTCCAGAGAATGATCAATCAGAAAGTTAAGCAACGTATTGCCAGAGCTGGGAGGAGTGGGTGAAGAATTTCAAAAAGGCTTTAGGATGATAAAGACATGTGGGCAGCCCTGCAACATGGTGCACAATGCACGTGTGTGTGAGTCGGACACCCAGAAGGCAAACCGCCCCCTCAGCGTCATCACGGGGCTTCTGCTCCCAGAGAGCCCAACAGCACCCCATGATCTCCAGTTAACAGGGAAGGCCCTGAGGGACCGTCCTCAGTGACAGGTCCCAGCCATTTATGCACGTTCATTTGTGCCCATGTCCTTCCAGGTTGATTTGTGCAGTAAAGATTCTCCACTTCCCACCCTTCCAGCGTTTTCTGTCCTTATCTCAGTGGTATCATCTCTTGCTCTTCTTACCATGAGTTTTAGCACTAGGTAAGGTATACAAATACCGTTGTGAAATACTAAGGCAAAATGCAACCATGTGTTCAAATAGTTGTGCAGACATGCCCGGCTGGTCAGGAAATGAAGGTGGCACTGCCCAGACTGACCCGGCAGGGGGCGCCAGCACACAGTAGGTCCAATGTTCTTTTAGCACTTGGCAGACGGATGTTTGAGCTCATTGTAAGAGAGAAAAGTCATCAGGGCTGCCACTGGTTCTTGGACAAAAGTGTGGGTACCACAAAAGGCAAACGTATAGAAATATCAGGAGGAAGGAGCAGTAGGGAGTCCTGGACCCGGGCCAGCAACGTGCCCGCTCTGGTCCAGCCAGGCCACCTGCTTCATCTGCCTTGGGAGGGTCTCTGGGCACAGATGCTCATGGCCACGATTTGAGGCAGACTTCGGCCACGCATGCTGGTCCTCACTGGTCCCTCAAGTTCCGGTGGGATTCGGCCTGTGTGGATGGACTGTCACTGCAAGGGAGCCAGTGATGAACTGTCCAGCGATTTAAAGACACAGAGGCGGGAAATCTCCCAGCAGCTCTGGCTGACTTGTGTCTGCAACACGGGAGCAAGTTGGAATCGTTGATGTCCTCACACCAAGGCTGAATAGAACTGGCAGAATAACGTGACTAGGCCCTCGGGCTTCCTAAGTACCCCTGAGCATGGCTGGCTCCATGGCACCAACGTCCAGGAAATATGTCGCTCTCACCACGGCAGTAACGATCGTCAAAATCTGCATTCGAAGCACCCAAGTGAGTCTCTGCAACGTATCTATTCATTCGACAGATGCTTTCCTAGACCCTCCTGGGTGCTGGCTGCTCTGTTAAACGCCACGAGAGGATGTCAAAGAATTGGAGAAGCAGAATGAGAAGGAAAAGGTATCATCCAATCTTGAACTCCAAAGGCTTTTTGGATTTTAAATACTGCTATTATTCATTCAATAATTATCTATGGAGTGTGGCCACTCTACTCAAAGCTGATCTACTGGGTGGAAGAAAGCGGGAACATTTCCTGTCCTCAGAACGAATGAGTGAATTAATGATAATACTTACAACAATGCAGAGCTCACAGCCCCTGAGTCGGATATTAAACACCCCTCCTCTCGTCCTCACCGAGAGAGGTGATTTTATTATTCCCGATTCACTGCTAAAGAAACTGAAGCCCAGAGAAGTTAAGTGTCTGTGAGTCCCAGAAGTGTTTTTTAGTTGGCGATTAATTTTTCTAACATTTGGAAATATTTTGGAATATTACAACTTCTGATTACCCTCTTCCTTCTTGGATGTTTCTCGGCCGCATTTGACATTTCCTCGGGTGAAAGTTCATAAGACATTGAAGCGTAAACGTCGGATAATGGACAATATTTGCACATTTCCTCTCGGGCTGCTGAAAATGAATGAACGATTTTTTTAAATTAGAAGCCTGGCCAAGGTCACCCAACTCCTAAGTGGCAGAGCCAGGACTCAGTCCCCAGTCAGTCTGATCCACGCTTGTCCTCTTGACCATGACATTTGCTACATTAATCACATAAAGCCAGTTTGCCATAGCCGGAGACCTGAGCTCATGCCAATTAGCTGGGACAGAATCAAAGGTGCCGATTTCATGCCCTCCACCAGGCTCCTAGATTAGGTGGTGATGCCATGGGGTAACATTGTTTCATTATTAACTGATGCCTCGTTTTCCTTTTCTATTTAATCAAGTTGAAATTCACGTAACATCAAATAAATTTTTCAAAGTGGACAATTAAATGCCATTTATTTCCTTCACGATGGTATGCGACCATCACCACTATCTAATTTCAAAACAGAACTGATGCCTCTTTCATGCCCAGTATTTCCTTTAACTCCAGGAAAGAACAGCAAAGCAGAGATGCAGAAAGAACATGAGTTGTTTCTTGGATTTTGAGTTTCAAAAGTGACTGGGTCCCAGAGGACTAGAAAGTTCTCTCATCTATAGGTAAGAGATGAAGGTGAAATGGGGTGAACAGGATTGGAAGTGTCCTACCACTAAGGCCAAAAAGGCTTCCCCAGGGGTGGGGAGTGGGGGAGATGGAATGGACATGAGGGGTGAGGGGACATGCAGTGCAGCTACGCAGACCGGGATGTATCCAACACAGAGGGTTTTCCCCAGCACCAAAGCTCCTCCGCGCACGGCCAGCTTCTGGTAGCTGCGTGGATGCCACGTCAAGGCCCAAAGGCCACCAGTTTGTGTTGTCCAGACCGCTGCTGAGGGGCAAGGCATTGGTCCCCTTCCTTCTGGGAAGCAGTGGAGCACTAATCCCCCAGTCACCCCCATTTTTTAAAGCTTTTTACTGAGGTGTAACCTCCATGCAGAAGTGCACAGACCACAAGCATATATATATATAGCATATTATATGGCATATATAGATATATCTCAATGAAACCTCACAAACCCAACACACCCGTGCAACCTAGATCAAGGGAGAGAACACCGCCAGGGTCCTAGAAGCCCCTGTGAGTCCCCTCCTGCCACGAAGAGGAACCTCCCTCTTGATTTCTAACAGCCTAGATGAGTTGGAGCTGACTCTCTCTTCTATAAATATAAATGTCTTTGTCTCATACATAATAAAACCCAGAATGAATTCTGTGTCTGGCTTTGTCCACTCAACATTGTGTCCATGAGGTTCATCCATGTGTGTGGCAATAGCTGCTTCATTGTCACTGCCATATAGAATTACATGGTGTGAATATATTCAACCCTTCCACCCCTGGTGGGCGTTCAGGTGATCTGTGATTTGGGGCTATTACAAATGGTGTTGCTATGAGCATTCCAGTCCATATCTTCCAGGGAAAGTGTGAATGCATTTCACTTAGAATATACCTATGGATGGGATTGCTGGCCTTTGGAGCATGAACAGGTTCAGCTGTAGTAGATACCACCAAAGAGCTTCCTGGAGTAATTGCACTAAAATTCATACAGAAATGCAAAGGGGCCAAGAACAGCCCAGGCGATACTGGAGAAGGAATTATATTTATATTTATAGAAGGAAAATAAGGGAGGAGGAGAGACCTACTCTCAAGACATATTGTAAAGATAGAGTGATTAAGGCAGTAAGGAAATGGCTCAGAGGTAACAGGCAAAGGTTGAAAAATCTTTTACAAGAAAAAAGCCTTAAGCTAGAAATTTTCATCTCTGTAGGAAATGAAAATGTCTGCAACTTGTTAAGAGGAATTTGGAAGAGAATTGAAGGGCTGAGTGCTGAGACGGGAAGTCGGGTGACCCTGAATGGCTGTCCTCTTGTTTGCTGCACAAGGTACCCCACGGAAGGGATGAATGGCCCAAAATCCAGCCAACACTTGACTTGCTAAGCTGTGCCCTGCAGAACTGGGTCTGCCCAAGGGGTGCCTTTTCCCCCAAAATTTTATTATACAAAATATTAAACAAGTAGCAAAGTTGAAAGAACTTTACAGTGAACACCCATATATATAGCCAGCGCCTAGATTCTACAATGAACATACTTTACCACATATCCATCCATTTCTTCATTACTAATTTTGGGATGCCTTTCAAACAAATTGCAAACATTGATATACTTCTTCCTAAATGCATCCACGTGTACACCATTGATTAGAGTCCAGTGTGTGTTACTTTACAGTTGTTTATGTAAAATTTTCATACAATCAAATGCGCAAATTTTAAGTGCGTATCTATTGACCTTTGACAGGGCATACACCTGTGTAACCCAAACCCCAGTGATTTGTAGAACATTTCAGGAGAGAATGCCTTTTTTAACTCACACAAAGGTTGCCTGTGGCTCTGGATAGAGGATTTAAAGCTTGAGAAGCCAGAAGTCCCTAAGCAGGGTTGATCTCTGGAAACTGTGACCTCACGATAAATGTTTTATTGAAAATACATTTGGCTTAAATCTTATTTTGCTGAGATGAGACCAGGTCTATTCCTGGGTTTCATACAGGACCAACTTTGTGGATCCTATGCAATGTCCTATGAATATTAGACTTTAGACCCACAGGCGGGGCAGGGGGTGCAAGACAATCGCCTCTAAGTAGAATGAGTATTGGCCACTCTGCCTGTAGAAGAAAAATAGTTTCTAGAACGTCCAAAAAATATCCACAGATACAACACTCTGTATCTCCCAGCAAAACGTTCCCCAAAACTGCCCAGTGGTTAGAAGTTCAGGCTCTGAAGGCAGAGAGCTCGGAGGTGAACCTCAGCTCTCCGTAAACCCACCCTGGCCTGGGGCCCCCACTGTAAAACGGCATCATACAAAATCCACTTCATGGTGTCTTTTTTTGTTTTTTTTTAAATAACATATTGCAGTGAAATTCACACAACATGAAATTAGCCATGTGAAAGTGAACAATTCCATGGCATTTAGCACATTCACGATGTTGTACGACCACCACCTCTATCTGGCTCCAAAACATGAAGTTGTTTTGAGAGAGAAATGAGTTAACACATGTGCTTTGTCTGGAACATAAGGGCACTTAATAAATGTGAGTTATAATCATCATCATGACTTTTAAAAAAAAACTGCATCAGGAAAAGAATAACTTCTGCTGCCCCGTGGGGCCGGGGACAGGGCTTCCCCTTTACCTAACAGACAGGCGGGTGGTCGGGCAGGAGAAGCTGCAACACAGCAGAAGCAGGAACCCCGCGGAGACAGTGGTGTGGTCGGGCATCCCAGAATCACAGGTTTCCCTGTCATTTGAGGAAGCAGTGGGGTTATGTCCTAGAAAGGACCTTGATCAGGAACCATCCCCTCCCCAAAGAACGTTCTCTCGGTTGAGCAGAGCAACCTCTGTCCAAACGAAGCCAGGTGTGCCTCTGGCCCTTTGTCTAGGGTTTGACTTTAATTTCATTTCAAAGTCGGTTGACTTTGCTTTTCAGATCAATTTCCTTATGTTTTTAATTAATTTAGAACGTAATTAGTTTGATTTTTAAAGGGCATGAGATGGTTCCAAAGGGTCTCTTGGGACAAAAACAAATGAAGGCTCAACCTAATAAAATTAAGCCATTTATAGCAACTGTTCTCACGTGCCCCTTGTACCCAAAGAAGGAAGCGGAAGAGATGGGAATTCACTAGGGAGGCCAGAGGGCCCAGGGCCTTTTGGGCCCAGGAATGAGACGAAAGGGATCCCAGAAGGCCCTGCCCCACCAGGGAAGAGACTTTTATTCTGCTCATGGATTCTGTGAGTTTGGAAATAAGACATGGCATCGCCAGGATGGCTTCTCACTGCTCCATGCCTGGGGCCTCAGCTGGAGGTTGGAGGTAGAGCCACCCAGAGATGCCTTTTCTCACATGTCTGGTGGCCGATGCTGCCTGTCGTCTCAGACCTCAGCAGCTGTCAGCCAGAACGCCTGCACTTGGCATCTCCGTGTAGTTGCCACATGGCTGCTTGGACTTCCTCACGGCATGGTGTCTGCATTCCAGGAGCCAGTGTCCCCAAGTACAAAGCAATAGTGCACCGCATTTTTATGACCTAGCCTCAGAAGTCACAGAGCATCGCTTTTGCTGGACTGTGTTGTGCACTCTGTGATGGTCCATCCATAGGTGAACATCTACTTGCAACTTTTCATCCTCTCCTTGAGAGTGGAGAGTGTGGGCTGCTTCTAGTCTGCCATCTTGGCTCTCTCTGCGTGTTCTTAAATCTAAAGTGAGTCCTTTGTAGACATAATAGAGTTAGGTCTTATTTTTTGTATCCATTCAACCACCCTTTGTCTTTTGATATGGGAGTTGAATCCACTTACATCTAAAGTATTGACAGGGAAGGACATGTGCTGTCGTTTGAATGTGTCCCCCAAAGTTGATGGGGGGGGCAGAGGCAAGATGGCTGATCAGAGACAAAAGTTGCCAGAGAGTCTCAGAAAGAAGGAAAAGTTTTCTATGAGAAAAAAAAAAACATAGCTTAGGTGTGATTCAGAGGGAAAAGTGCCAGAACCCTACTGGAAAATCCTCAGGAAGAAGTCGAGGAGTAGAACAAAAAGGAGCAAGAGTTTGGCAGAGATCAACCCCTGAGAAACTTGGAGTCCCATGGAAGGGTGTGGCTGACACTTAGCCACAAGCACCACCTACTGTCTTGGAGATTAAACTGGGCATCCCAGCGTAATTCACACTGGTAAGAAGACCACAGGGCTGGGGAAAGAGAAAGGATTTCAAAGCCCTCCATCTTCCTTTGCCAACAAGAAACAGGAAATCTGCCCACACGCATGGTGCTCCACCGCTACAGCCAACACATAACTGGCAATTAAGAAAACCATTGCACTAAGGATGGCTACAACCAAGGTATCCATCCAAATAGATTCAACCCAAAAAGATCCTCTTTGAGGAACATTAGAGTCAAAGTGTGAAAAAGTTGGAAACCACGAGTTGAGAAACCTCAGGAGAAATGTAGGAGCCAAGCCTCCTGTACAACGCCGTGCCATCTCTAGGCAAGAGGACAGGGGTCTTCTGCTCAAATGTCAGCTCTGGTGTGCAGGCACCTTGGGCGGTGTTTTGGGAAATGAAAGAGCATTGACCATGCTTCTGGATTTCCTTCCCTTTTAGCTCGTCCTCTGTAGCAGGGAGGGATGTCTTTTGTGGGGCATCCTAATGGAGTTATCACAAAATACATTGCCCAAAGAGCCTGTGTGAGTCAAGATTCTCTGCAGAACGGATAGGGTGTGTATATAGAAAGAGATTTATTATAAGGAATTAGCTCATGTGATTATAGAGGCCAGTAAGTCCCAAGATCTGCAGAGCTGGAGACCCAGGAGAGCTGATGGTGTAGTTTCAACACAAGTCCAAAGGCCTAGGAACCGGGAGAGCTGATGACATAGTTTCTGTGTGAAGGCTGGCAGATTCAAACCCCTGGAAGAGCCAGTGTTTTAGTTCAAGTCCAAAGGCAGGGTAAAAGCCAATATCCTGTCAAGCAGGAAGAAATTCCTCTTAGGTAGGGGAAGACTCATTTTTGTGCTATTCAGGCCTTCAACTGATTAGATGCACCCACCCATATAGGGAGGGCCATTCTCTTTACTCAGGGCACATATTCAGATGTTAATCTCATCCACAAACAACCCTCACAGACACACCTAGAATAATACTTGACCAAATTTCTGTCCCGTGGCCCAGTCAAATCGGCACATGAAATCAACAGTCATGGGGCCCTTGGTACCACCAGAACAGCCCTGGGGAGAAATTCTAACTCCTTGCATTATTTGTATAGCCCTTGAGAGTGTGCAAAGCACTTTGTATGTGCTTGATATCATGATCCACGTCTGCCCAGTGTCCCCATCTGGGGACAGATTTGACTTTGTGGTCCAAGGTTACCCAAGGTCACATTGCAAGAGCACAGTGGTGCCAACCCAGCCTCTGGAGTTCTTTCCCCTAAGAGGAGCACAGCCTACTTAGCGATCTGCTCATTTACCAATCGATTGACAGCGAATATTTATTGAGTTCTGACCTCGTGCTCAGCGCAGTGCATGTTGCCATTAGCCCCTGGGAGACATGTCCACAGAGCCCACGGTGCCCCAGGGCGCTGCCCGGAAAGAAAAATTAAGCTTAACACTGATTTGCTTCCTCTTGCCAAGGACACAGTGAGAGCTTAATCATGGCCGATTGAGCCCCGGGATTATTTGTCTTCATTTTAACATGGCAAATGGGTTTCATGCCAAGCAACAAAGGCAGACCCAGCCACAAAATGATCTTTTAAATTTCCAGCCAGGTTGAGTACTTCTCAACCTCCTCCGTACACAGAAACTGGAAACACGGCCCTTTAAGGATGGGAAATTAGATGGGTCCAACTTGTCCCCCGCTCACCCCCAACCAACTCTAGCAAAACTTCATGAACTCAAAATATTAATGAAAGGAAGCTTGGAGGAAATATGCCAATGGCCCTACATTGTTTTAGGGTTTTGCTTCACATTGCATTTGATTATTTTGGATAAAAGAGCCTGGGTTTAATGAGGTTCTGCCATCTGAGCAAATGTGTGAAGTGGTGAAAATTGAGAATTAGCTCATTTTTACCGGTCTTTGGGTCCCTTTTCTCTAACCACTCTTCTAGGTCGAATCCCCCTGGGCAGACCAGGGAGCTGCCCACCCTGCACTGGGCGGGGTCTCGGGACACAGGCACTGCCAGCAGAGCGAGAAGGAAGGAGGAAGCACAGCTCATCGTGCTTCTACATAAATGTTCATCAGAACATTTTTTTCTTAGTTAAGTGAAACAGTGAAGAATCATTAAGAAAACATTTAGAAACATGGGCGCATTCACACCATTCTTCATTTCCCCCATATCACGCCCCATGTGTATTCTTCTACTTCATGTCCCTCCCACCTTCTCTCATTTAAAAATAATTTTCCCCAGACTCGTGTTCTTGCTAGTTGCATGTCCCACTGCTCAGAATTTTTAGAAGGCTTGGAACACATATTTTATGTCATTCCATAGAGGTAATAACTTACACGTGGTACAAAATTTAAAAGAAACCAAGTGGTACAATGATGGGGAGGAAGCCCCACCCTCTCACCCACCCACCTGCCCCCAAGCGCAACTTTCCTCTTCCGATGCAGCCTATGTGTGTACACATTTTCAATTTTTCTCTTTTTACACAGTTGGTGGGACACCATACACACACCCACTGTTTGACACCCTCCTTTTTTGCATTTAACAATGCAACGTGGCAGGTGTACTCTGACCGTCCATAGGAGCTACCTCCTTGGGGTATTTTTTAGTCTATGGAGCATTTTGAACCCCTCCGAGACAGGCGGAAATATACTGTCTGGGCATGATTGGAGCCACAAGGGAGCATTACAGTTATATTTACACAATATCCTCCTTTCTCCTGATATTATAATAACTTCCACTTAATGCCTAGCAGTTCAAGGCAGCCTGCATATATTATCCCTAATGTTTACAAGATCCCTGCAAGGAAAGGAACGTTATTTGTGTTTTGCTGATGGAGAAACTGAAGCTCAAAGGGCTGGGTCGTTGGCCGTGAGCCTCGGGGTCTGCCCAGCGTCCACCCTCTCTCAACTGTTTCCTCCTAACAGGGATCGGAACCAGTCGCGGTGCCCGCCACGCTGCCAGCCCGTCCAGGGTGGAGCTGCCCTGCCCGAGGCCCCCGCTAAAGAGGCAGCTCCCTGCAGACCACAGCACCCAGCCACTCGGCCAGGCGGGGCCACCGAATCCGCAGTAGCCCCTCTGGCCTAAAATAGACTGCTAGTCTCCAGAACCCAGGTGTGAAACGGTGCCGAGATTGTCCAAGTGAAGTCAGGTGGGGTCAGGAGCCGGCTGCGCAGCGGGAGCCTTAATCAGCCGAAGTGGGGAGGAGCAGAAACCGGAGGAAGTTGGGCTACTAAGCGGAAGAAGGACCGGCTCCGTGCAGTGAGGGTAAGTCGAGGCAGCGGCTCGCAGAGTGGAGGGTCAGGAACCCGGAAGCTGCCCCCGGGCCAGGGACGAACCCGGATGGGCCCCTGCGCTGACCACTGCGCGGCCCTGCCCCGGCCCATGGGCCACACCCTCACCCCAGCCACCAAGTAAGTGTCTGCGGTTTTCATTTAATGATCGTGTGATGCGGTGGAAATGACACATCAGGAACCCACGGGGACAGAAAGCAGATGGCGCCGCCAGGGGCTGGGGAGAGGAAAGGGGAGTGAGTGCTCAGGGGCACGGGGTCTCCTTCTGGGGTGATGCGAACGTTTCCTAACTAGACAGAGGTGGTTGCAGGGCACTGCGAATGGACTAAACGCCGCCGGATTGTTTGCCTTAAAATGATTCATTTTATGTGATGTGAATTTCACCTTAATAACAACATCCACAGTAATAATAAAGCAGAGCAACCCCCTCCCCCAGAGACAAAAGGTCACCTGGCTCTACCTGGCCAGCACCAGGAGTCCTCACCCCTCTTGGGGCCCCAGCCCAGCCCGCGTGGACGCTCCCCCCTGCCCGCGGGGTCAGAGGAGCAGGAGGCCACGCGGCCCCGCCCCAGCCGGCAGGAGCAGGGTGTCTCCCCCAGCGTCCGGCCTGTCCGGAATAAAAGGAGCATCAGGGACCCTCTGGTTCCACATTTCTTATTTCACAAACACGAGCGGGTTAAGAACGTGTTTGAGGACACGCGGCCCGTTTGAGGCCGAGCCAGGATCACTTCTGCCCGGCAGAGCAGCCTCGCCTGGACTCGCCTCTCCCAACACGTGTTTTTAATAATTAAACGCACGGAGAGAGCCGGGGCAGCTCTGGCCGGAGAGGAGTCTGAGCCCTCGGCCCACCCCGCGGGCTCTCCCGCCACGCACAGCGCAGAGCTCGGGGCCACCTGTCCCCACCCTACCGGGAGCCTCCTCCTGAAACACCGTCCATGGTCTCTCTCAGGACAACCACCTGCATCCAAAGCCCCTGGGTCGGCGGTTCCACTTTTCCTCGCTGGAGGAACCCTGGTTTTTTTTTTGTTAATAATAATATATAATTTTTTTCTGTTTGTTTTTTACTAAGGTGGAATTCACACAACATAAAAATAACCATTTTAAAGTGAACAATTCAGTGGCCTTTAGCATGTCCACAGTGTTGTGCATCCAACAGATGGGCGGCCACCAGTCTGTTCTGCCTATGGATTTTCCCTTTGCCAAAATTTTTCCTTTACCAAAAAAATGGGAAATTCATACAATAGATACAGCTATAAAAATTGACGCTGAGGAAGAACACTTACTGATGTGAAAAGATTTGTGATATATTGCAAAGTGGAAAAAAAAAGCAGACATCAAAATATCCCACTAAGTATGCCACTAATTTTATAAATGTGTGTATTTTATAATTTGATACAAATATATATGATTTTATAATTATTCACAAATAATTTGCAGTCTATAAGCATGTGTAATTTGTGCGTGTATGTGTAGGTGTATACATATCTTTAAAACCATAAGAACATTATCAAAAAATTCGTGGTGGTTATCCCTGGGTAGCAGGATAAAAGAGAGATATTTAAACTTTGGTGTTTTCTATGGGGTTTTTTTCCCCAAGTGTTTTGCATTGAGTATGAATTGTTTGTAATTCGAAGGTGAAGGAGAGCTACGCAGTGGGTACATCTGCCTTTATCTTGGCCAATTGGCAGCAATCTTGGATCTGTGCAACCTACTGTTTAGTTGAGCATTTTGAATTATATATAAACTGAACCATCTGTAAAGTTTTTCCAGATTACGTTATTTGGCTGTGAAAACTGGTTAAAATAAAACTGATGCATCTTAACACACATATACACACAAGGAAGGTTAAGTGTCACTGAGGCTGATTTGGAGAAAGTCACTTTGGTTGGTTGGTTGGTTGGTTTGGCTCAGTTTGATCGGACCTGGTTTGAATGTGGCCAACAGGGACAGGTGTGCCTTGACCTTGGGTTTTTGACCCGACTAGGAGGAGGACCGTAGGACATGTTTAGACAAGGGTTTCAAGGAGTTTTGCTAAGAAAGGGAAGGTGAGAAATGGATTGGTAGTTACAGAAGAAAGTGGAGTCGAGAGAGGATATTTTTTCTTCTATTTTAAAAGTAATTCAAGACATACTTATGTCATGGGTGTATTTTGGAAAAACCTCTTGTTGTGATAAGATTCTGTTATTGAAGTCAACTGAGAAATCACAATTTGTAAATTTAGGAGACTTTTTTACAGCCTGCAGGCTGGGAAGCGGACCTCCAGCAGAGGCAGAAAGAAGGCACTGGAAGGAGGAGGGGTAGGGCAGGAACTTGTGCTGAGCAGGTTAGTTAAGCATGCATATTCAGCAGGTTATGGGAGGAACTATGAATATTCATGGAGGAAGATCATGTGCATGTTACCTATGTCCCATGTTCACTTTGGGGTGGAGATGTCACATTTAAATGTGTTATGATTCGGCCCCATATGTCAAAATTAAAGCAGGCACAGGAAAGCACTCCGGGGCACAGGCTCCATAAAGCAGCCAGGACCAGCCGTGGCCAGGGGTCTCTCACCAGGAGGAAGTTACAGAAATCAGTCTCTTGTCTGATCAAAGCTGCTACAGCTTGTGGGACGCAGAATGGGTTGGATGAGCCGCTGTTGTTTCAATATTGCTTATCCCAAGGCCAGGGCTTGTTTAACTGCTAGAGAAAAAGAAAAAACCTCATGGCAGCTAGAACACAGTTCATTCTTTAAGTGTAGGGGTGTGTGCCTGAACCCTCGCCTGGGATGGCCTTAGGGCTTGTTTATAATTCAGTACCTTATTGCCACAAAGAGTCCGTTCTCTCTCACCGAACAGAATGTTATGGGTTAAATCATGTACCCACAAAAATTCATACGTTGAAGCCCTAATCCCTACTGCCTCAGGATGGGACCTTATTTGGAAATAGGGTCACTGCGGATGTAATTAGTTAAGATGAGATCATACTGGAGAAGGTGTGCCTTTAATCCAGTATGACTGGTGACCTTATAAAAAGAGAGATTGACAGGAAGACCCAGACACATGGGGAGAAGTCCCTGTGAAGACAGGCAGAGGTGGGAGTGATGCACCCATCAGCCAAGGAACCCCTGGGGGATTAGGGTTAGGGTTGGGGTTAAGGTTAGGATTAGGGTTAGGGTTAGCTCCAAGGAACCCCTGGGGCTGCCAGGACTGGAAGAGACCAGAAAGGACCCTCCTAGAGGCTCCAGAGGGAGGGCAGCCCTGCTGACACCTCAATCTTGAACTTCCAGCCTCCAGAACTACAAGAGACTAAAAACTTCTGTGGTTTTAGCCACTCAGTTTGTGGGAATCTATGACAGCAGCCCTGGGACACTCACAGACAGGATGAAGATGGGCTGTGACAGGAGGAGGCCATGGCCAGGGACATGTCTAGGCATGAAGCTGCCCCCTGCATGTCCCCAGTGGATGGTGATGACAACAATAGGGCAAGAAGGTCCCGGGCTTTATGCTACAAGTGAACCTGGGAACACAGCTGTGGGGCATGATCTTCCAGGCAGACTAGGGGGAAGCTGGAAGCTTCTAAAAAAGTCCCTGGAGCATCATGTCCTGAACCTAGGAGAACAGTGGTGGCAAGGAGTGGCCTGAAAACAGTGTGAGGGAGTCAGGAGTCTCTGCACGCTGGAAAGGGGATGAAGATGTCCCTGGGAGGACCAGAGACTATGACAGGAGAAAGATAGCCAGGAATACTCATGCCCATAGCAAATACCCACGAAAGGCCAAACACAAATTGAGGGAGCGGACTTGACCAGTTGTCCCATGGAATATTCCAGGAAACCCCACAGGGTACTCCTAGGATGTTCTCTAAGCTCTTGAGAAGAAGCAGGAGGAGAAGGTGGCAAATTGATAGATGGAGTCACCTGGACAGAAGGTTGCCAATATTGGCATGGATTACGTTTGCTATATGGGACTAAAACTAAATGACCACCACCTCTGTAACTGGGTAGCCAGACAGTTCCAGTCACAATTATAGCAATTGCCAAAATCCTCGGGCTTTTCTGATATCTTAAATCACATTCTCTGTGTGTCATTATTTCTGACTATTTCTTTGTACTAGTTTTCTATCTTTTGTTGGACTGATCATGTTTTCCTTGTTCCATTTTTTCCTAATGGTTGAGAAATTAGTCATTCTAATTATCTTCTAGATTTTCGCCATGCCTATTTAAGTAACTGCTTTGGTATCTCTTTGTAGCGTTGATCTGAATCTTCAGCCTTCCACACACCCAGACGAGAGTGTGCGCCCTCTCCCTCCCTCTGCCCCTTCTGCCATCACCTCTGCTGCTATCTCGATGCAGCAGCTGAGATCTTCATTGGTTCGTTGTTGGGTTTTTTAGACTTGACAATGATGTTTCCGGGATTCCTTGTTCACTATTGTTTCTCATAACCTGTGTCTACCCCCAGAATCATTTTTCATTTTGCTGGAGGATACCCTTGGCTAATTCTTTCAGAAATGGTTCTTGGGTGATGAACTTGAGTTACTGCATGTCTGAAATGTATTTTATTCTTACACTTGAGTGACCTCTTGAGTTAAGAATTACTTTTTCTGAGAACTTTGAAAATATAATACTTCTATGTGATCTTCTTGCTCCCAGTGTTGCCAAGGAGCATGTTGGGGACAGTCTAAATTCTCATTCCTTTGCAGTTCATCTGTCCCCGCCCCACTCCCACCCATTTGGCTCTGAAAGCTTTTAGCTTTTTCCCTTTACCTTTGGACCATGATAAACACTTCAGGAATCTTTAGTTTGCTCTTCCAGTTTACTAATTCTCTTTTGAACTGTGCCCATTCTGCTAGTTTGCAGACTGAGACTGACAGACATTTCTTGAAATATTAATATTAATAATCACAGTTATAGTTCTCGTTTTCAGAATCTTACATTCTTTCTGATGGAAGCTTGCTTGTGTTTCTTGGTTGCAATTATCCACTTTTATTCCTCTGAGGTTATTAGTTAAATATCTCTTCAAGTTTCTACCCAGTTTCTTTTGGTTTTCTTTTGTTATGAATTCTGGGTGTTGATTTTGGTGACTGTGTGTTGGTGTTGGCTTTTCTTAACTTCTGGTGGTTCCTGGTTGTATGTTCATTTTGAAACTGGAGATTCCCTGATAGGGTGTCTGTTTAGCAAATTCATCCTCCAGCGATTTTGAGGAAGGGGTGGAGTAAGCTGGGTATGCAACAGAGAAAGGCAGGCTTCTGTGAGGGATCCAGTACGCAGCGACTGACGACACAAGTGAAGCCAGACAGTGAACCTCATGCTGTCACTCGGGGAGGCAGGAGGATTCAGGAATGCCAGCATCCGCTCCTTAAAGTCCTCAGAAAGCACCAGCAGATATTCCCTCGATTTCACGTTGAGCAGACCCCACCCCAAGCAGGGCTCAGGAAGGCAGGACAGGGTCTTTGAGGGTAACAGAGGAGGAATAGCTCCAAAAGTAGCCGCAAAATCCAGCTCTCAAATGTAACAGCATTTCCTTAGAAGTCGAGTGAGCAACCGCCTGGCATCCCCAGGACTGGGAGGTCTCCCAGAGGGCAGGACTTTGGGTGCTAAAACTCAGGACAGTCCCAGGCAAACCGGGATGGCTGTTCTCCCTGCTCGGAAGGCAAGACCTGCTTAGAGCCCAGGTAGGCATCTGGGCAGAAATAGAAGCCCCCTGAGCCAGGACTGGGAGAGATGTCCAAGGAGGCTGCATTTTGAACCCTTTGCAGTAGTGACGGAGGAGGGAGCCCGGGAGACAGAAAGCTGGGGACGTTACCTGCGTCCACTCCTCCCCCTAGTGGACTCTCTTGTTAACAGTCCAGGAAAACCCATCTCGCTCAACCATGAACAACAGAAAAGGAACAAGCTCTACCTCCGCACAAAGGTACTATTAAAAAAGGACAAGGAAGAGCAGCTTAACTTTCCCACAGACAATAAAAACACCCCCGACAAATGAAGCACAAAATGGATGAAAACCGAAACCCAATAATTCAAAGTGAGCTAAAACAAATTAAGAAAATAATTGAATTTCCGAAAGAACAACACAAACGTGAAATATATGAGCTTAGAGATTATGAAAAAGAAATTGACAGTACTCAGAGAAAAAAACTGAAAATCATTTTAGAAACAAGGAATAAATTATAGGGAGGACATGAGAGAATAGACAACATGGAAAGCCCAGGAAGGGATGTATTTTTTAAAAAAAGAAAAAAAAGAAGAAGAAAGAAAAAGTGCAAATAAAATGAAACAGAATCAAGAAAGAGATTTTTTTTTAAAAGTAGTCAAGAATGGGAGAGTCACAGTGCAAACAAGATGGTGTAGACTGAACTCTCCTTCTCTTCCCCACAAAATACAGCCATAGACCTTAGACTTGGGACATCAGTCCATAATTAGACTCTGGAAAGTGGAAAGAGGAAGGCAGGCTGACTAGGGACCGCAGGACTGAAGGAACAACACAGTGGCTCTGTGTCACAGGGCCCCACCCAGTGACAGATGGCAACCCCGACCTGACATCTCTGGAGCCCTGTCCTAGCACCAAAAGATAGTCTCAGTAGACACATTCCTCCCCTGAATCATAAGGGAGTCCTGCCAACACCAGTGGCCCAGTCCAGACTGGGGCATCACCCTCTGTCCCTGCAGGCTCCCTTCCCCCGTGCAAAAATGCTTGGTGTCCCAATGACACCAGCAGGGTAGGCAGGGAGCCTGCCAACAACAAAATACTGGACCTGGAGAGGGGCCTTTTGTCTCCATGGGGCCAGAGAGCCCCTTCCCCCATATAGAGGTACCAGGTGACTCAACAGGGGAAAGTGCCTCCCACCCGTGCAGGAGGCACCGACAGAGATCACTGGGGGCCCAGCAGCACCAGGATGAGCAAAGCACCCAAATCTCACAGCAAAGACTCTGAAAACTAAACTGTTGTTGGAACCATAGCCTGCAGAGCAGGCGAGGACCTGCGTGCTAACCCTAAACAGTGACTGTCTGCTGAAATAGATTAAAATAGGACCCTGTGCTTCTTAATACAATAGCCAAAATGTCCAGGATAGAGTGTAAAATCATTCATCATCCCCAGAACCAGGAAAATCACAACTCGAATGAGAAAAGATGATTGACAGATGTCAATACCAACATGTATCAGGTGCTAGAATTTTCTGATTTTAAAGTTGCCATCATTAAAATGCCACAGCAAGCAATTACAGATGCTCTTGGAACAAATTTAAAAAAACAGAAAATCTCACCAAAGAAATAGAAAATACTAAAAAAATAACTAAGTGGAAATTATAGAACTGAAAAATACAATAAACCAAGTAGAAAACTCACTGAAGAGGCTCAATAACAGTGAATGTGACAGAATAAAGAGTCAGTGAACTTGAAGATAGAACAATAGAAATTACCCAATCTGAAACGCAGAGAGAAAACAGACAGAAAAAGAATGAACAAAGCTTCCCAGATCTTTAGGACAATAACAAAATATCCCACATTCTTGTCACCTGAGTCCCAGAAATAGAAGAAAAAGAGAGGAGGTTGAAAAAATATTTGAAGAACTAATGGCTAAAAATTCCCCAAATTTGTAAAAAAAAAAAAAAAAAAAAACCTGAAACTACAAATTCAGTAAGCAGAGCAAACTACAAACAGGATAACCTCCCCCTCAAAAAAAATCCACACCAAGACAGATTATAACCAAACTCCCGAAAACTATAGACAAAGAAAAAAAAATCTTGAAGAAAGCCAGAAAGAATGATGCATCCCCTACACAGAAAACCAATCCAAACGAGAACAGATCTCTCACCCAAAACTACAATGTTTCCTCTCAGTCAGGAGAAAAGTGACACAACATTATTCAAGTGCTAAGAGAGGAAAACTGTGATCCCTGATTCCATACCCAGCAAAGATATCCTTTAGGAATACAGAGGAAATGTTAAAATTATCAAACAAAGGAAAGCAATGATAATCTGTCACCAGCAGACGACCTACCCTTAAAGGGTAGGTGAAGGACGTTTTCCCAACAGAAAGAAAATGATACCAGAAGAAGGTTTGGAACTCTAGAAAGGAAGACCAATGGAATTGGGAAACAATAGTGGTAAACTTAATAGACTACTCTTCTCCCCATGAAATTTTAAAATCATATTTTGTGGTCGAAGCAAAAATTATAATAGCATCCGATGTGATGCCTAACATGGATAGAGGAAGTAGTCATGTTCACTGTGTTTTTAAATTGGGAAGAGTTAAGGGACACAAATGGAAGCAAAATGTCCATACTTCACTTGAAGTGGGAAAACACTGATACCAGCAGACTGTGATAAGTCACCTGGGTACGTTGCGATACCTAGAGCAACCGCTACAAAACTATCCAAAGCAAGAGACTCAAAGCACTACAAATAAACCCAGATGGGATCCTAAAAGCATTCACATAGCCCAACAGAAGGCAAGAAAAGAGAAACAAGAAACAGAGGAAACCAACAGAAAACAAATAATAAATTGGCAAACGTAAACTCCACCATATCAAAAATTACCTTAAATGTAAATGATCTAAGTATACCCAGTAAAAGATGGACATTATCAGAGTGGATTTAAAAAATCACAACCCAGTGATATGTTGCCTACAAGAAATTTATTTCCAATGCGATGACACACAAAGACTAAAAGTAAAAGGATGGGAAACTATATATCATGCAAACATTAATTTTAAAAGCAGGCATAGCCACACTAATGTCAGATAAAGTACACTTCAAAACAAATAAAATTGCCAGAGACAAAAAGTCCCTTACATAGTGATTTAAAAAAAAAAAAAAAAAGCAATCGACCAGGAAGACATAATGATCCTAAATGTGTAGGCACCAAAGAAAAGAGTGTCAAAGTACATGAAACAAAAGTTGATGAGGCTGAAAGGAAAAAATAAATGAATCCACAGTTCTAGTTGGGAACCTCAACACTGCACTCTCAGCAATCAATAGAACTAGTAGGTAGAAAATCAGCAAGGTTAATACAAGCCACCAACAGAGTCTAATTGACATATATAGAACACTCTACCCAACAACAGAATACACATTTTTTTAAACACAAATGGAGCACCTATTAACATAGACCATATCCTCACCTGTGTCGTAAGACAAATCTCAAAAAGTGTAAAAGAATTAAAATCCCACCGAATATGTTCTCTGACTGCAGTGGACTCCAACTAGAAATCAACAACAGAAAGGTAACAGGAAAAATCTCCAAATGCCTAGAAATCAAATAATGCACTTCTAAATAGTCCGTGTGTCGAAGAGAAAGCCTCAAAGGAAATAAAAAATAGAGAGAATTGAATGAAAATGAAACTGGAACATGTCAAAATATGTGAGATGCAGTTAAAGCGGTGTGGAGAGGAATTGTGAACGCTAAATGCTCCCATTAGAAAGGAGGAGAAGTCTCGGATCAATTATAGATACCAAAAAAAACAAATCTCCAAGTATTTTCACTGGAGAGTACTACCGAATATTTAAAGCGGAATTAGCATGAATTTTATACAATCTCATCTAGAAAATAGGGTAGGAAGGAAGGAACACGTCCATACTCACTGTGGCCCTCGTGCAGGGGCACCCCCCGGAGCTCTAGTCCAGAGCCTGCACAGCTACACGTGGTGGCGTGTGCAGACCGTAGTCTGCAAAGCCCGACACAATGTGGCTGTGGCTGCAGCCCAACTTCATTTCTACTCTCCGGGTACAATGAGTTAACTGCAGTGTCTTCCAGAAGGCCAGGCTGTCTCTTACCTCTGTGGCTGGTGTTGATTCCATTCAACAGAACAGAAATCCAAAGCTCAGAGAGGCTGAGTAACCTGCCCGCATCTGTACAGCCCTGCCAGTCCCTAGGGCTGAACAGTGAGTAGGTAACAAAGCTACCATGTTCAGGGGACAGAGTAGATATCAGAATGTCAATCATTCATCTATGATGAGCATCAGAATGGTCAGGCTGGAAGTATTTCTTCCTGTCTGCATTCTCTTCCTGTGTGTGAGGACAGGTCCTATGGAACTGCCATGAGAAATCATCTTATATAGGCCGGGCGCGGTGGCTCATGCCTGTAATCCTAGCCCTTTGGGAGGCCGAGGCGGGTGGATCGCTCGAGGTCAGGAGTTTGAGACCGGCCTGAGCGAGACTCCGTCTCTACTAAAAATGGAAAGAAATTATCTGGCCAACTAAAAATATATATAGAAAAAATTAGCCGGGCATGGTGGCGCATGCCTGTTGTCCCAGCTACTCAGGAGGCTGAGGCAGTAGGATCGCTTAAGCCCAGGAGTTTGAGGTTGCTGTGAGCTAGGCTGATGCCACGGCACTCACTCTAGCCCGGGCAACAAAGTGAGACTGTGTCTCAAAAAAACAAACAAACAAACAAACAAACAAACAAATCATCTTATAAAGAACTGGAAACTTCCAAGGTCAACATGAGCACATCGCCTCCAGCAGATCCACATGCAGATCAAAAGGCGATGCCACCAGCTCCAAGTCACAACATGGGGCATCAGTTATCTTCCATCCCATAATGGAGAGAGTCTTGCCAGTAGGATCAGACGTGCTCAGCAACCATGGCCAAACCATCCACATCCGTCTCGGCCTTGACACTGGAACCAGAAATGCAAAGTCCAGTGGCCAAGAAGTCCTTAAACTCCAGCAGCACTTGAGTGATCCTTTCGTTCTTGACGGCTACCTTGGGTCACGTTCACTGGAAGCAAACGCTGAGATGGAGATGTGTGTGCAGTTGACGCATGAAGGATGTGCTCCCAGGAGAAACCAGGCAGGGCGTGGGGAAGAGCAGACAGGAGGAGAACAAGCCCAGCACGTGAACAGCTTTAGTAGCACGGAGAAAGCCCTGGGCAGGCGCGAGCTGTAAGAAGACAAGCACAGGAGCTGGGGAGAGCACACCAAATCTGCTGTAGGGACCCCAGCAAACCGAGGCAGAGCACCCACAGCATCCACCAAAGCCTCGGAGACTGCCGTCCCTCTGCCTCCACCGGCAGTGTTCACTGCCCCCAGGGTGGACACAACATTGCCTGAGAAATGCCCCTTTCCTGCAACATCTTCATCAAAGCACCAAGGACAGAGGAGGGCAAATACAACCCCCAGGAGATATGGAGTTCACATCCAAGCTGGCCTGGAACTTTAAAACAAGTGAAGCTGTTCATTCTAGTTCATAATCTATCCGTAGGGACTTGCATATGGAAATGCCCCTCTAAATTACTTTACCACCAGGTCAAGTTGAAACTCCCAGAGGATGCACCACGTTCACTCTGGGGCTCAGTGTACCCCAGCACGGTGCCACTCAGGGCTATTGCCACAGATTGAAAGCGCTTAGATGGGACGCATCAGACACCCTCCGGGCCTGCTGTCCCGGGGCTCAGCTTTGCTCTCCTGGTGACTTTGGTTCTCTCTGCTCTAGCCCAGCTCATGAGTGGGGTACACTATGTTATCAAAAGGCAACCGTATTCCTCTCTTTTTCTAGTTCTTCCAAGACAGGTGCACACGTCTGCAACAGCCCTCAGACACCCAGAGCACCTCCCTAGGTCTGTGTCATGCTCTGCGTTAGTGTAGAAGGCACCGCCTCTTTGGGGAGGCTTTGAAACATGGGGCTGCTTCCTGTCCCATGCTCCTACTCTTAAGCTGTCTGATTCTAGGGCTTTCTGAGCTTTGCAGCGAGAAGCCATGTCCTGCCCAGACCCGTCCAGGACCCCACGGATCCTTTCTGCTCGTGTGGTCATTTGCTCCTCCTTGGAGCTCTACTCCCACCTCGGAACACTTGATTGCTTTCTGTTTCACGGGTCCATTTTCCTAGCAGATGCAAAGCCAATGCCAGGGTTTCCCCCACCCCCACCCCTTCTAATAGCACAGAGTAAAAACAGATCTTCCAGATGCAGGAGTTCTCCTGACAGCTCAAAAAGTGATGGATGAGCTGGGGTCTCCATTCATCAGAACATCGAGGCATGAAGCTGGCACCTGCCACTCAATCTTCCCGCCTGAGTCATCCTGCAGTATGAGACCACACTCCGCTTTGGAAGCAGAAACACTGTTAAGTCTTCTTGTCAAAGCTGGGTGCACATGTCCGTTCATCCAAAGGCGGTAGGAAAAAGGTGCAGATGGAACAGTTAATTGGACTATTTGCTCAAGGTGAACTTGAAGGAAAAAAAAAGAGGCTGTAGACAGGTGCGTGTGAAAACCAGAGTCCCCTTCCTGCTTTTCCCCACTGTACTTAGGGGGCTCTGTGGTGGCCAGGAAGCCAGGCAGGCGATGCAGATATGGCTCTTCATTTTCTTATCACTTGTCCCTGCTGTCGCCCTGCGGAACCTCCTACTCCCTCCCTGCAGCCTTCCCTTCCCGCTGACGACAAAGGCTGAGGAATGGCAAAGAGAACCCGGCACTCCGTAGATCAGAGTTCTCCTCCAAGCCCACGTCCCAACGCCCTGGGTCCTGGAAACATCGCAATCATCTGAGAATGCAACACGATCCCCGTCAAAGTTCCAGCTGGATTTATTTAAACAACTGTACAATTGACTCCAAAATTTATATGGTGGAATAATGGGCTACAAATAGCTAAGTCGAACTGAAGAAAGAAGGGTAAAGCAGAGAACTTTCCCTATCAGACATAAAGGCGGGGACAAACAACAAATCTCTGCTAGTGCCACCAAACTCCTGGCCTGGGGTTGTGCATAGTTAGAAAGAGCCACAAGGCCAGGCCCACTGGAGCCACCAACGGGCCCCTTAGTCACCAACAGCAGCTCCCCCATTCCTCCTACCGCGTCTTCCCAATTGTCACCACTCTCCTCAAGACCCTTCTCCAGCACCCCAAACTCCTCACTCTGCGGAGGCAGCCTGGCCTCTCACTCCACGATAATTACAGCCTTTGGGTCTGAAGTCCTTGTTTCTGCTGTACTCACATCTTTCCATAGAGGTGACCCCACCTAGAGCTGTCCGTCCACCTCACCTTCTTCCTGACTCTGCTTGGGTGAATAAACCAATGTCCCGCTGGGCACAGTAGCTCATGCCTGTAATCCCAGCACTCTGGGAGGCTGGGGCGGGAGGATCACTGGAGGCCAGAAGCTCAAGACCAGCCTGGGCAAAATAATGAGACCCTGTCTCTATAAAAAGTTGCAAAGTTAGCCGGGTGTGGTGGTGCACACCTATAGTTCCAGCTACTCAGGAGGCTGAGACAGGAGGATCATTGGAGCCCAGGAGTTCGAGGCTGCAGTGAGCTATGATTGTGCCCCTGTACTCCAGCCTGGGCAACAGAGCAAGACCCTGTCTCTAAAAAAAATAAAAAGATAAAAAAACAAAATATCCCAAATACGTCCACTTGACTTTGTCATCAAAAATTATCGCTGGCTGTGACCAAAGCATCCCCAGCACTGGGATGGTGCCACAAGACAGATTACGGCAGACTGAGAAGCAGATGGGTAGGAGGAGCAGAGACCTGGAGCTTTTGGCGGGGGGGGGGGGGGGGGGGGGGGGTGGAATGTTCTAGATCTTCATTGTCAGGGAGGTTTCATGACTACACACATTTGTCAAAATTCATAAAACTGCACGCTGAAAAGGGTGAATTTCACTAGATGTAAATTGCACCTCAATAAAACTGACTTATACACAAAAACATAAAAATAAAAGATAAATTATTTTTATCCAACAGTGGCCACTTTCCTTTTCAAACCCCACCTTTTCATTCTACACATGGCATTTCAGATGCCGCTAATCTAAAAGATGATGCGCATCAACATTTCTCTCCTCCATTTCCCACTTTCTCTGTTCACCAATTTTCTCTTCATTTTCCCCTCAGCATAGCTTTTCCTCTCTTCCCTTAATAGCCTCCGTGCTATAATTAGTCCTCTCTGATAATTCTTTTATCATGTGTGTTTTATTTCTAAAATATTCACTGCCGCGACTGTCCCCTAACGCTTTTATTCCCAATTCTCTGATCGCCGTTTTTACAATCATACAGTATTAATAATATCTTCTATTTTGGTAGTGCCTTTTATTTTCTGTCTGATGAAAGAAAAGTACTTTGCAGGCATGTTGTATCCCTGCGAGGCAGTTAGGGAAGGAAAAGACGTTTTGCAGATGGAAAAAATATATGACTACAAAACATTGTGCAATATGCTGTCAGTTGGGGTGGGAAATGACCAAAAATGAAAATGCTACGAGGATACGGTGTTTACCTGGGTAGAATTCTGAGATTTCTCGAATACAGATGCCAACTTTGCTAAATCCCATGAGTAGTGTTTGTAAGCATGCAACTCATGGGCCCAGGGCCAGACTTCAAGCCAGCACCAACCCCACCAGGTCATCGTCTGTATTAAGGTCCCCCTGCCCCCAAGGCCAAGCCAGGAAACAAAGACATTCTCCCAGCAAATATGGGGTCTCTGGGTGTGGGACTTGCCTGACTTTTCCTCCTCTCTGGCAGGACCCTCCCCCAGAATCCACCGTACCCCACCCCCAAAGTCAGCTCCCGACAGTATCAATCCTTACAGCAAGGCGGGCACATCGGGAACAGACCGCATACACGGTGACCAAGGTGTGCAAGGGGCTTTTGCAGCAGACCTGGCCAACTGCCACTAGTAGTGTCTCGACTAACCAGCATCCTAACCACCGCGCCGTGAGCACCCAACCGTGGCAGGCACATCGCACCCACCAGCTTGTTGCGGATGCAGGAGGGGAGGCCAGGGAAGGTCACATGGTGGCACCTGGGTGAGTGGGATTTGGACCAGGAGGCTTTGCACCGACCACGAGTTTTTCTTTACATACATTGTTCACGCAGGCCCTCGGTGAGGTTGGCAGTGGATTCCCCTAAACCCTTCGTCTCCCTGATCATTGTCCCTCTTCTTTTCCAAAAGCAGCCACGGCAGTATCTCCCATCCCACCTGCTCTTCTTAATTGGAGTGATGGGGGCCATGTCCCCTCCCCTTGAAACTGGGCTGGCCTCTGTGACCACCTTGACCCATAGAACAAGGCAGAAGTGATGTGTGTGACTTCCAAGGCCAGATCGAAACCCACCAATGCCACGGATGTCTGTCTCACCTTGGAACCCGGCCTCTGTGCTGTGTGAAAGCCCAGAGGAAAAGCCGTGCTGTGTTGTCTTCTGGCCAACAGGCCTCGGAGGGCCCAGACTGCAGCCCGCGTTCCCCACCGGCCACGTGAGAAGGATACCTGCGGATGACTGCAGCCCCCAGCCGCCAAGGCACCAGGCATCGCGGAACAGAGACAGCACCACCATCCCTGCTGAGCCCTGTCCATATTCCTGCCCCACAAAATCCCGTAAATACTGGGCCCATTGGTTACACGGCCGGAGAAACTCTCTTGAAGAACCAGATCTTGAGAAGAGTCACCGTCCGTCCTGTTCTCTTTTTGGTCCACTTCATTTCCAGCTCAGTTTTGGTCTCTGGACGAGGAAACCCCAAGATCCCAGTCAGGGACAAGGGGGAGTGATGGCATTCACCCCAGCCCGGCGGGGGAGAGCCCGGGCACCTTCTGGGAGGACCAGCACGTGCCCTCACCTCCCCAGATAAGAAGCTGTGCTCCTGAGCTCTGCTGGCCTCTTTTTTTTTTTAATCCTATTTTTTGTTGACACATAATAATGGCACACATTTGTAGGATACAGAGGCAGATTTCGATACGTGTATACAATGTGTAATGATCAAATCAGAGTAATTAGCAAATACATCACCTCAAACATTTATCATTTCTTTGTGTCTTGTGAACATTCAAAATCCTCTCTCCTAGCTTTTTGAAAATATACAATAAATCATTGTTGATCATATTTGGCCTGCAATGCTAGGGAGCACTGTAACTTGTTCCTCCTATTTAGCTGCAACTTTGTATCTATTAACCAACCTCTGCCCACCTTCCCCTTCCCTCCCTACCTTTTCCAGCCTCTAATAAGTACAATTCTACTCTCTGCTTCTATGAGATCAATTTTTTTAGCCCCCACATAGGAGTGAGAACATGAGGTGTTTGTCTTTCTGTGCCTGCCTTATATCACACACGGCATCCTGTGCTCCAGGGCATCCATGTTACTAGCGACAGGATTTCATTCTTTTTCATGGCTGTATGGTATTCCACTGTGTGTGTATCTCATCTTCTTTACGCGTTCATCCACCGATGGGCTCTCAGGTGGATTCAAAATCTTGGCAACTATGAATAGTCCCGCAATAAACATGAGGGTGCAGGTATCTCTTCTACATACAATTTCCTTTCTTTTGGATAAATACCCAGCACTGGGATTGCTGGATGGTACAGTTGTTCTGTATTTTGGGTGTTTTGAGGAAACTCCATATCATTCCCCATAGTGGCTGTACTAACTTACACTCCTGCCAGCAGTGTGCAGATGTCCTCTGTTCTCCATGTCCTCGTGCCGGCCTCTTTCCAAGCACCACCAACACCCAACACAAACCCTGGATGGCCATAGGGTTCTTCTGGCATATTCTGTCTCAGCAAATTATGCACCATCTACTCAATGGGCCACACCAGAAACCCTCAACCTCACACACCCGAGTGCACACACACATACACACACGTCCAGCAGATGATCACCTGCGAACCAGCTCTGGGGTCTGACCAGGTCAGTCCACTGTCTGTTTCCTGGGTGCCCACGGCAACCTCCTCCCTGGCCTCCCTGCCTCTACTCCAGCCTCCCCACAGCGATCAGAACAACCCTCCTCAAAACGAGGTGGGGTGCAGGCTGGCCACCTCTCTCCCCTCCTGACCACTCCCTTTAGCATCACTCGTGGTGGCGTGGCAGAGGCGGAACTGAAAACAGTGGGGAGAGCCACTATTTCATGGACATAAGTAGATTTTATCTACATACAGCAGATGGTACTGTGCACATTGCTGTGAGCCGTACATTTGTCACTTGGTATACTTGGAAGATTTTTCCAAATTGATACATATATTTTATCTCTCTCTCTCTTTTTTTTTATTTTTATTTTTTAAAGACAGCGTCTCACTCTGTTGCCCAGGCTAGTGGCATCATCACAGCTCACTGCAGCCTTAAACTCCTGGGCTCAGGAGATCTTCCCTCCTCAGTCTCTCAAAGTGCTGGGATTGTAGGTGTGAGCCACTGTGCCCAGCCATAAGTCTTCTTTATATATTTTGGACACTAGACATTTACCGAATACACAACTTGCAAATATTTTCTCCCATTCTGTAGGCTTTTTCTTTTTTCTTTTTTTTGAGACAGGGTCTTGCTCTGTCACCCAGGCTGGGGTGCAGCGGCATCATCACGGTTCACTGCAACCTCAGGCTCCTGGGCTCAAGTGATCCTCCTGCCTCAGCCTCCTGAGTAGCTGGGACTAAAGGCAGGCACCACTGCGCACAGCTAATTTTTTCTATTTTTAGTAGAGATAGGGTCTGGCTCTTGCTCAGGCTGATCTCGAGCTCCAGCGATCCTCCCGCCTTGGCCTCCCAGAGTGCTAGGATGACAGGTGTGAGCCACCACGCCCGGGCATCTCATTATTTTTGATGGAGGTATACTATGCCATTATGTGAATGCCAATCACTTTTTAAAAACTTTTTCAAACAATTTCATTGAGACATAATTTATATACAATAAATGTGCCCATTTTAAGTGAACAGTTTGATGACTTTTAAAATGTGTATGCGTCCATGAGATACTTTCTTCATTGTCACTGTAAGGGCACATTCAATGCCTAGCACAGTATCCACCACATAGTAGGTACACAATTAAATGCCGAATGACTATGTGAACTGAGGGGGAAAGGAGTGAATGAGTGAGTGGCTTCAGGGGTTGCATGTGACCCACACACGTGGACTGACCCGCCGTGTTAATATTCATTTCATCTGCTCTACTCTGTCAAATCTCTGAGCTGCTCCTCAAGGTGTCCAGGGGCTAATAGCTTAGCCCTTTGTGGCCTCACAACAGAAACACCACTGGCAAAGGGTCATGTGGGTGATTGTTGTATTATTCTTATAATTTTTTAGCAGGGAGTTAATTTTCAGAAAAAATAGGTGGAAAACACTCTATTTGGTGGCTCTGCCTGCTCTTAGGAAGATGTCCACCCCGAGGCCAGCACCCCCAGGGCCCAGCGTGACCTGCCCCCTGCCAGATCTTCAGCAGCAGCTATTGCCGTGAGCACCGTGATGCTCATCCCAGAATAGGGCCGCACCTGCCATAAGGCTGGCGCTCAGTAAATATTCGTGGAATGAACAGATGAATGAATGAATAAATGAATGAATGAATCAGGAGGGTTAGGGCCATAATCCCAAAAAACACAATCCTGAACACCATAATCCCAAATGTCGAAATCCAAAAAGATCAAAATCCCTAAAGTCTAAAATCTCAAAAATCCCCAAAATCCCAACCCCAGAAGTATAATTCTGGAAAAAAATAATTTCAAAAAATTCTTTTAAAGACATGCATTTAAGGCCTGGCGTGGTGGCTCATGCCTGTAATCCTAGCACTCTGGGAGGCCAAGGTGGGCGGATCATTTGAGCTCAGGAGTTCGAGACCAGCCTGAGCAAGAGCGAGACCCCATCTCTACTAAAAATAGAAAGAAATTATATGGACAGCTAAAATATATATAGAAAAATTAGCCGGGCGTGGTGGCGCATGCCTGTAGTCCCAGCTATTTGGAAGGCTGAGGCAGTAGGATCGCTTGAGCCCAGGAGTTTAAGGTTGCTGTGCGCTAGGCTGATGCCATGGCACTCTAGCCTGGACAACAGAATGAGACTCTTGTCTCAAAAAAAAAAAAAAAAATGCACATAAAGACATGCATTTACAACTTAAAGAGGATTTATTTGAGAAACGTATAAAAGCACCACAGAATACATCATAGGCCACTTTACTCAATAAAATAGGCGATAATAACATGCATGTTTTTGCAAGCATAAACAGGCATACGAATGACAGTTGCGTGGGTATCACAGTTATGAATATATTCCTAACAAGGGAGCGAGGTAGGCCAAAAGGGGAAATGTGTAAATGCGTATCGCTACAGTTGGTAATTGTGCGCTCCCAGGTTTATAACTGCCGTCATCTGAAATACCCTGTCGGACAACCCAAGTCTTTTGATGAGCTGGATCAAAAGCTGCATGGGTCACCACCACGTCTGCAGTCGCCCGAAGAGAAGTTTTATCTTTCACAAATTCAGATGTACGAAAAGGACATCTCTTTGTTTATTGGGGAAGTTTCAACATTTTTATGTACATGTACAAGGCTTATACACAAAGTCAATGTTGTGATAATGCTCTTGTGTGCAGTCAACTTTGAAAAAAAAATGCATAAAATGAACTTGAACTCTAGAAATGTCTTTATACTACTTATACCTCCAGTATTGGAAGTGACGCAAAGATGAAACACGTAGCAAAGCACATTGGCGCTGTCTATGAAGGGGCAGAAGTCATGACACGATGGAATAGTTTGGCTGGGGAGAGTTCTTGGATTTTTCACCTGCATTTTCACTCCTTCTGTAAACTTCGAAACACTTGCTGCACTTGTATTTGGAGAGTGGTTGTGGTCTACAAATTTCATAAGTATATTCTGTCCATGTGAAGGTCTGGTTATTGCTTGGCTGTTGCAATTAAGTGATTTTCTGCTTTCCACAGCACCAATGATAATTAGATTTTAAACTTTTATGGTTCCCCATTAAGTAGCCTCATACACCATCACAGCCTTTTTTCGAAGGAACAACTTCACAGATCTCTTTCATTGTGTCATAAGGAATACGGTACAGTAAGGATGACCTTTGGCTCCCCTAATACCAAATCTTAATAGTCAGGGTTCTCTGGGGAGACCGGATCGATAGGATTTGTACACAGATTACAAGAGGGGATTTATTAGGGAAATTGGCTCACAAGGTAATGGTGGCAGAGAAGTCCCACCATAGGCCATCTGCAAGCTGGCCACCCTGGGATGTCAGTGGCGTGGCTCAGTCCAAGCCCAAAGGCCTCAGGACCCAGGGAGCCACTGCGGTAAGTCTTGGAGTCCAAAGGCCGGTGAGCCTGGAATTCTGATTTCCAAGGCAGCAGAAGAAAAGTCAGTGCCAGCTCTCAAAGACAGAGACAGACCGATGTGCCTTCTGTGTATATTCTCCCCGGGCCCCCAGTTGATGGGGTGGTGCCCCCACATTGAGAGCGGATCTTCGCCCCGTAGTCTGCTGAGACTCACACACAAATCTCTGCAAACACCCTCATGAACATGCCCAAAATAATGCTTTCCCAGGTTTCTAGGTGCCCCTGCATGCAGTCAAGTTGACACCTAAAATTAAGTCCACAAATCCACCCCTGTCAACCTGGCACCCCAAGGCATCTCCTGAAACACGTTTAATTTCCAAATAGAGACGATGACATGGTGACAGTCCTGCCTAACATGATGCAATGACAAAAACCGCGTTAATCCCTTTCTCAGAATTTGGCTTTCAGTATTTCAACATCTGGAATGTGAACTTTTTGGGATAGTGATTTGGGGGCTTTTAAACATTAGGGGTTTTAGGCTTTAGGGATTTTGATCTTTAAGGATTTTTGGTATTTAGAGATTTTGATCTTTCAGGATTTCAACATTCAACATTATGGCATTCAGGGTCGTGTCTTTAGTGATGGGCACAGAATCAGACCTACCCGGATAACAAAACACCAGATTTCTTTGGTTTAGGCAGGAAAAACACCAAAGCAGAATAGTAGCGCTGGCTCATGTGTTGACCCAAACCACTGACAACCCTCAATGACAGGTGACATATGGAAAGAATATTCGCCATTTAATTACCAAAGCAGTACTGCACCCAAAGTCTTTGTAGATATGGAGTCCGAGAAGTAAATAACAGTAACGGTCATTCTTTGAGGCTGAAATCACTTCTCTGGGAGACCAGAGACTCCATTTTTTCACTCTGTTTATTTCATATGTACTTACTGGGTGTCAGCTTTGTAGCTGGCATCTTTGCTTGTACTTTAAATCCTTGAGACTCTACGTTTACGTTTTAGGAGAGAAGTTTCTCCCCGCCCCCCAGGCTGCTCCTCGATTCTCTCTGAGGAAGGCGGTTATGAAGCACCCAAGGTGATGTCCCCACGGGCACGAGGTAGAACCAGTATGGACCATGGCGCAGGAAGGACACATCCCACGATAAAGACCCTCGGATCCTTACAGGAAACCTGGCGCAGTCAGGGTTACCGAGCATTCCCACTCCCTAGTTTGTTTTTAATGCAACCCCTTCCTCTAGACCCTCATCTCCTCCTGGATCATAGCCCGACGCAGTCAGGCATCACACAGATAGGAGCTTGGGAAATGGACCGTTCTGATTAATCGTGTTTCTGGTTGATGGGGAGGGGGCAGGGAGCTGAGCAGACGCTGTCCTGCCCTGACCCTTGGCCTTGTACAGCTTTCTGCTCTTCAGACGCAGCATCAGCCGGGCTGCACGATCCCATCTGTCCTCACGATCTCCCCATTCCAGAGCTGGGCAAACTGAGGCTCTGGGAAACTAAGTTCCCTGCCCGAGGATACCCTGCCTGTGAGTGTCAGCAACAGAGTTTGACTTCTGCGCTCAAGAGCTCACCAGCTGTGGCACAGGCATCCCGTGCCGCTGGTCCCGGGTCTGTCGGTGTGCGAGCGCTGCCATGACAGGGGCTTAAACAGCAGACATTCGCCGTCTCCCAGTTCTGGAGTCTGGACGTCTGGGATCAAGGTGCCGCGGGTCTCAGACCGGGGGGCTGGGTGTTTCCCTTGGAGGCCTCTGTCCTTGACTTGTGGGTGTTGTTTTCACCCTGTGTCCTCACGTGGTCGTCCCTCTGTGCGCGTCTGTGTCCTAATCTCCTCTTCTTATAAGGACACCAGTCACGTTGGATTAGGGTCCACCCGTATGACCTCATTTCACCTTAATTCCCTCTTGAAAAGCCCCATCTCCACACAGGGTCCCAGTCTGCAGTATTGCAGATTAGGGGTGCAGCACATGAACCTCGGAGGGACGCAGTTCAGCCAGTAACACGGAGGGACCACCAAAGCTGTGTGCCTCTCCACCGCAATCCACGGCATGACTTGCTTCCCTGAAGCTTCCAGAATATTCACCATGCAGATAAAATTATGCTGTTTCTAAGATCACTCTGACACATTCAGGATTTTATCTGGACAGGGAAGGCAAGCACTGAAAAAGAAATCATGCATTCTATGCAAATAAGAGTGAGAATATGGTATATGTCAGTGCACGTAAACCCCAAATAATCTATCTTAAAGACTTGGGGCAGTAAATCTCTGTGGATTAGAAGCAATGCTAGAATTTGTGTTCCGTGGTGGGTTTTTTTTCCCCCATACCTAAAGCTGAGACTTGCAGACACATTTGATACCCGTTGCCAGCCGGCCCCTCCTGTGCCCACCATTTAAACTCCCTCGGATAGACGCAGGGTGCCCACTGCCTACCACCCCCCACCAGGTTCCTGGTCCTAATTCCTACTGGTGTCTGCCCTGGGATCCCGGTCCCGACCCAAACCTGCTTCTCTGCCTTGCCTCATTCGTCCTTGTCCTCAGGAAGCAAGTGTCTCAGGGGGTGTCTCGGCTGCTGGGCTCTGCCCACGAGAAAGCTCAGGGAAGACCCCGATCTGGGTCATAGCTGAGCTCAGCGCCCACCCCACCCGCCTGCCCCTCTGCAGACCCTGCTCCCCCAGAGCCCTGCTGAGGTGGGCAAGGCCCGGGCCCTCCCCGCCCTCCCAGCCCCACGCCTACGGGACTCCAGTTTGAAATTCAAAGCCCCCTTTCATCTGACCCAAAGACCTGGCCAGCCTCATCTCCCCTTACACACAGGCACACCACACACGCATGTCCTGCACATGCACACATGCACACAAACCACACACAGCACACACAGCACATACACATACATACATCACACACACCCCCCACACATCCTTCACACGTACACATGCACACAAACCACACATAGCACACACGTCCCATACACATACACAGGCATACACCACACACACACACACACACACACACACACACGCTCACCACACACACATACACATGCATACAAACCACACACACAGCACACAGCACACATATACACACAGCACAAACCACACACAGAAGCACACACATGCACATACCACACATGTACACACAGGCACACATACCACACACGGGCACACATGTTCACACACATGCAAACACACATGACTCACACACACCACACAGACTCACTTGGTACACACACACACGGACACACACACCACCCTCTGATCCTCCCCGACCTTTGCTGACCCCTCAGTCTGAGACCCTTGTCTCTCCTCCTCCCCCTGTCAAAGAGCTTCTGGTTTCTCAAGCCCCGATTCCAACGCCACGTCCGCCCTGAGCACCCTGCTCACTCACTCCCCACCTCACCCTGCGCCCTGGAACAAATGAACCCTCATGTGATCATTTGTCCCAGACATGGCCACACAGGGGCTGGGAAATGGCCTTCCCAGGACTGTAGGAACCTCCCTCCTCCTCGGGGGGCAGGGACTCGACCCCCCAGATGCCCGGGCCACCCCCGAGCCAGCGCCACGCAGGCTTGCCCACCAAGGAGGGGCCCAACTCTGGCCTCTGGCCCAGCCCTCCCCACCCCGGAGCGTCTCTAAGCTGCTATATTCTTGTCACAGATCCAGAGCGGCCTCTGCTTCTTCCAGCCACAAATCCTGCCTTACACACCTGCTTTCCTCTGGGTTCCAGAAGATCTTTTTCATGCCTCTGCTGTAGATCCTGCTTCGGCGGCCACATATTACATCCCGCCGTGTCTGTGTGTTCTCAGCTACACTGTGGTGCCCCAAGGAAAGGGTCTGTCCAGTCCCCTCCTCTCCCGCTGCCTTCACTTTCTTCCCCCAACACCTGCAGTGTCACAGGAAGGCTGGCCGCTGTAACAAACAAGCCTGAACGTTCGGAGGCTTAAAACACTAGAAAGTACTTCTCGTTCACGGGACAGGCCAAGGCAGGGTGCTGTGCTCCACAGGGTCACTCGAGGCTCCAGCCTCCTTCAGTGCCACACCTTAGGGGCTTGTCTCCTGTGGATGGGTCTGGGTCTCCCGGACCTCCTGGCTGGCCACAGGGAGGCTCGTGGGACAGAGGGACACAGGACAAGCAGGTGTGCTGGGGACACTCTGGGGGTGGGCAGACAGGTCCCACAGAGGGAGAGAGAAGCAGGGTTAGTGGTGCATTTGAGCCCAGGCCACCAATCAGAAGAGCCTCCTTCCTTCTGAAAGGGTCAGAGAGTCCCGCTCGAATGGTGTCTGTCCCTCCTGGGGACAGAGAGCCCTCCTTCTCCATGGAAACATGAAGAAAGGAGCAATAAACTTCCCCACAATCGGAGGGTCCCACCGCCTGGCCTGAGCTCCTGTCCCACCCACTCCAGGCCACCCCTGTGTCCAAACCCCCCCGTAGCTTCCAGCCGCTGGGCCTTTGCATGTGCTGTTCCTTCGCTGTAAATGCCTATCCCTTCCGTGTCTAAGTGGAAAAGTCTTATGCGCCCTTTAAGACCTGATGTAAATGCTGTCTCATCTCCAGAACATTCCCTGACACCCAGATCCCCAGCAGTGTTGGCTCTTCCCACATCCGTGCCCCAACGGTGCCATGTCACTCACATGGGTGTCATTTCTGCCCACACTTTGGGCCTAGAGGGCTGGGTCCATGCATAGGACAAAGCATGTATTCAACACGTGATGTTTTTATGAAGAAACAACCAAATGAACACGTCCAACCTGTTCTGGCTTCTGCCCCCTGGAAGGAACTCACAGGCGGACCCACCCCCGCCCGTGCCGAAGCCCCTTCCCTCCGGGGCTGAGGCCTTCTCCATGAGGCTGTAGAATTGGCAGGATGCAGGCAGCATCTCTTTATTTTCTTAAGAGGGGAATTTCTCATCCTCATGAATGGCTACTCCTCCGTGAGGCAAATAATCATCTTTCCGTGGCCTGAGAGAAGCTTGCGTTTAATCTAGCCACCAGATGTCTTCAATGGAAGGATCCAGTGCAAATAAAAACGTGGAGCCAAAATGTCAGGGATCTAAGTCACTCCCTGAGCAGCACGCCAGCAGCCCCTGGACCGTCCCCGGAGTGAGCAGGAGAGGAAAAATGAAACACACTCCTGTCCGGCTTTGCACCACGGTCACCACCATGCTCTGTGTTTGCCCAGCGGTTTACTCTTTCTACAAACACTTCCTTATGCAGATCTCATTTGATCCCTACCACACCCCTGCGAGGGCGAACTGCAGGGCTGATCATCCCGTGCTATCCCGGCTAAGCCCTCGCCGCGAGGACGAGACTGAACCTACTCCAGCAGGAGTGCAGCCCGCCGCTGCCTCTGTGCTGTGGCCAGAATCAAAGATGAGCTGAGCTCCCCGGAGCAGCAGGACGACCAGGAGACACCGGCATGAATCAAAGCTGCCGTCATCTGCCCAGTAGAGAAAGGTCTGTCTGGGAGAGGGGGCTGTGGGGTCCTGCTGGAATGCATGCAAATTAGCTCAGCCTTCCTAAAGAGCAGGCGCTCTGATAACTCCCAGATCCCGGAACTCTGAGACCCCACGGTGGGTGGAGAAAACCTGTGAGTGCAGGACACAGACTTCCAACTCGGGTTCTGCCGCAGATTGGCCATGCGACCTTGCGAACAGCGTTGGGTCACTCTGAGACTCCAGGAAGATGACGAGGTAGGACCTAGGTAGGACTTGAGTGGTTTCCAGCCTTCAGAGTCTCAAAGCTCATGACATCAAGGACCAAAAAGACCCACATTTCCAAGAAAGATGTTCATTGTTCATCCGCATCACATGAACGTGTATGATATGACAAAGCACCGGTTTCCAACCTAGATTTTATCTGGTGTCACCAGTTAAGGGGTTCTGCTTCTAAACCAGACACTACCTGGGCAGAAGAGCAGAGAGGGCAGAAGCTTGAGCCCTGCCACTAGTGTGATCTCAGGCAAACTGCACAACCTCTTTAATGTCCCATTTGCTTATCTGTAAAACAAGTCTATGAAACGGAGCCGAAAATAGTATCTACATTACGGTATACAGTCGCTCTGAAGATTAAATGAGATGATACAGCACCTGACATATAGTAAGTGCCCAGAATACACTGGTATGATTATAGTCGTTCTCATTTAACAATGATGATAAAGACAATTACTTCATGGTTAGCTGACTTAGCTATTAGATGCAAAACTAAAATTTCTATATAGAGATAAGCAAAAAATGCTTGAGTTCATCAATTCAGTTTAGAACTCTGTAACATCCAGATTTGGAATTTTCAATTCAGTCTCTTCCCCATGGCTTGTCACTTGCCACCTCAGCCGCGATCCCTGGAGGACACCAGATCCTTTCTGAGCAACTTCTAGATGCAACCAGCTCACCCTCAGCTGCTCACCCCGTAGCCCCTGCCCTGCCCTCACCGTATCTCTGGGCTGCACCATTTCTTCGCTACCGGCTTAAGAAGCACCAACCCTCTTGGGCAGGGCCAGGCCATAAACACTTGCCTTATGACCCCATAGTTCCAAAGAATCTTGTCAGATGAGTTTCTGACTCCAGCACAGAGGTGATGGGAGTTATTTTATTTCATGATATAATGATCATCTTGAGTTGGTTTTTTTTCCTCTTTATCAATGTCAAGATTAGTGATCACAAACGTACAAGCCTATAGCAGCAAGGCAGGTACCATAATAAGCGAAGACACTGGGGAAGGGAATATGGTATTACATTGTCACCTTGCTTTGGTTTTGCTACTGCCATTGGCACAGGCCGTGGGGTTGGTGGAGGCTATGGTGTGGTGTGGCTGGGGTGTGGTGGAGGCTAAGGCTAACTGGGGACACATATAGATCAGCCTCTATTTTCTAATTTGGGGATGAAGCCCAAGTTCTCTAGTCCCACTGATTTTTCCATATTTTGGGGTAAAACAGCCCAAAATTTAAAACATTGGCTCAATTTTTTTTTAGCACTGTGAGTCAAATAAAACATAACTGCAGGTAGATTTAGCCCCTGGGCCACCATTTGGAGAGCCATCATTAGGCTTCCTCCACTCAGTCCTCACCATCACCTTCAGTGTGTGTTGACAAGAGTGGAGAATGGTCAGTGTCACCATGTATGGTTGTCTAGGGTGTGCACTGCCCAAGGGTGTCATGTCACATCTAAGAGGTTGCCATTTCTATCACAGGCATCCAAGATTCGTACTATGAATTTCAAAGGAATTCCAGCAGAGGGCAGTAACATGTCACACTCTAACGAAATCAGCCTATCGTGAAAATTTTCAACAGTTGGCAATAAAGTGTCACAAGGAAGGGATGTCCTTTTGTAATTCACACAAATGTGTTACAAGAACTAGCAGCACATCTCAGGGCAGAGAATATGGAAATTAGTGACCCTATTCTTTCCGAGGAGGTTGTAAAATGGAAGTTCCAAACACCAAACGTGGGAGAGGTTACAGAGGAACTGGAATTTCTACATTGCTGGATAAAGTGTAAACCGATACACCTCCGTTTGGCAACTGTTTGGCAGCCCCTAATCAAGTTGAACATACAAATATCCATGATCCAGCGATTCCACTAGGTGCATACCCAATGGTGTCTGTACACATGTGCACCCAAAACACATTCCACCCCGCTCACAGGCACGCTGTCTGTAACAGCCCACACAGGAAAGACCCCAAATGCCCAGCACTAATAGAAGGATAACAACTGTGCTAGATTCTCATAGGGAATACTATTCAGTAATGCAAACTGCTGCTGTGCACCATAATATGGACAGACCTCATAAAAGTCGTATTAAATCAATGAAGCCAAAAGAGAACATCACATGTGATGTCACTTCTATAAAGTGTAAACAGCAGGCAAAGCTAATCTCTGGCATTAGGAGTTGGGATGGCAGTTTCCCTTAGGAGTGAGTGTTTAGTGGCTGAAAGGAGATACAAGGGCTAGGAAGGCTGTTTTTTTTTTTTTTTTTTTTTTTTTGAGACAAGAGTCTTGTTCTGCTGCCCGGGCTAGAGTGCCGTGGCATCAGCCTAGCTCACAGCAACCTCAAACTCCTGGGTTCAAGCAATCCTCCTGCCTCAGCCTCCCTAGTAGCTGGGACTACAGGCATGTGCCACCATGCCTGCCTAATTTTTTTTCTACATATATTTTTAGCTGTTCAGATCATTTTTTTCTATTTTTAGTAGAGACGGGGTCTCACTCTTGCTCAGGCTGGTCTCGAACTCCTGACCTTGAGCGATCCTCCCGCCTCGGCCTCCCAGAGTGCTAGGATTACAGGCGAGAGACACCGCGCCTGGCCAAGGCTGTTTCTTGCTCTGAGTGGTCACAGGGGTGAATTCACGTTGGAAAAATCCACCCAGCTGTGCACACTCACGCTTTGCGCACTTTTCTGTGTGCATGCTGTACTCTGATAAACAAATGCCTCACAAGACAATCACGTGTGTGTTAGGCAGGAAAGGGGAAGGAGGGGAGGGAGAAACAACCACCATGTTCACGCATCACTGCTTCAAGGTGTAAGGTTCATTCCGGAACTGCCCGGAATTGTAGGCTTTGCATTCTTGCAGAGGAAACCGGCTTCCTTTGATTGGCGGTGTCAATAGGCCGACTTCCCAGATTTGCTGCCCGGGAGTTTTCACTTCTGGCTGCCGCTAAGGCCGGATTGGCATTTGCGATTCTGAACTGTCGTTGGCCTTGCTATTTTTTCCGAGGAAATGAAAATGCTACGCTGGTATCAGCATATCATTTAACAATTTACCACCACGCCGGAGCCTGACAAAGTTGATTTATGAGTCCAGCAAGAAGAGCAACCACCCATCCCCCCAGTTCAGAGATGGAGATGCTCAGGGGATTCCTACGCAACAGGCGACAGGCAGGAAAGGCCAGGAGGTCGGTGTAGACTCGACGTCCCCAAGTCCCAGAGGATGACTGTGCAGACTCTGTCCCCGCTCCCTCGAGATCCTGCCTTGGCTTCCGCGTGCCTTCTCCTGCAGAGCGGCTTTGCCTGCACATGCAGAAAGTGGGAAGTGCTGGGTTTTCAGGCCCCAGGCCAGCTCTTAGCCAATGACAGACAGATTTGAGAATGTGAGAGCCCAGCTCCCCGGCCTGCATCCAGACAAACCCGGAGACGTAACTTTACAGTCTTCCGGCAGGATCAGGCTGGGCCACCCTGGGCCGACTTCACCAAAGGGCCTCGCCCTGGCTTGGCTCCCGGGTCTTCTGCTCCCTCACCAGCCTCCCTGGGACCACGTCCTTAATGAACGACTTGCACGCAAACCCTCACTTCCGGGTTTGCTTCTGGGAAACCTGACCTAAGACAGAGGGGGAAATGGATTCCAGCATCTTCTAGATTGAGAAACCTGAGGCCCAGAGTGGCCAGGCCTCCTCCCCCCCGCACACACACAGGCCTGTGTATCAGGTTTCTGCAAACACCAGCAAGTGGCTTGCAACGCGCTCGCAAGCGGCTGTCATCATTTCCAGGATTTGCCATTACTCAAGTTGTAATGTTTTCTTTTCGTACACAGACACAGGCCACACTGCAGGGCTCATTCCCGTCTCTGTGGCTTGGAACTCGGAACACATTTTCCAGGATGGCTAATATCAGGTCGGCAACGGCCAAGTGACAAAGCCTGTTCCCAAAAACAGCCTTCTTAACCCATGTGTTGCTGAACCTTAATCTGAGTTCCAGTGTGAGAAGGAAAAGGATTTTTCCCCTCCTAGACTCAGGTCTTCTCCGTGGTGCCGCAGGTAGGAGCTCACACTCCACTCACCAACCATGCACCCGGGAACAGCCCACTGGCCCTCTCTGCCCTCCAAAAGGGCATCTGTCCCCATCTGTCCAAGGGACACAAGAACACCCACCTCCCAGCATCACATGAGAGTTATTCAACAATGATATGAAATGGGAATGAGCACATGGAAAATTGCTCAACAGCGTTAACCACCGGAGCAAAACAGAGAAAATTACACTGCAGCACCAGATGGGGCGAAGGCAGACTCTGTCCCATTACCTGGGAGCACAGCTTGGTACTGTGACTTTGGAGAAATATCTAAACAGAGGTATTTCTGCCCCGTGCCCCAGCAAGTTCACTCATTCCCAAGAGAAACAAGGGCACGTATCCGCCCAGAGACATGTTCAGGCATGGGCACCTCTGCTGTGTTTACAACAGGCTAGAGACGGGAACAGCCCAAACGTCCATCAACCGTGCATGGCCAGTAGCCTGCAGTTACTCTAACAACAGAACACCTCGCAGCAACGAGAACGACGGGCTACCACCCCATGCAACGACCCGGATGAATCTCACAGACACTATGCACAGCAAAGAAGCCAGACGTAAAACTGTATTACTATATGATTGCATTTAGAAACAGTTCAGAAATAGGCAAAACTAACTGTCTTAGTCCTCTGGGATGGCTAAAACAAAGTACCACCGACCGGGTGGCTCATAAACAATACCGATTTATTTCTCAAAGTTCTGGAGGCTGGAAGTTCAAGAACAGGGTGCCAGCGTGGTCGGGTTCTGGTGAGGGCTCCCCTCTGGGTTGCAGACAGCTGGCTTCTTGCTGTGTCTTCAGACAGCAGAAGAAGCAGGAGAGAGCTCTCTGGGGTTCCTTTGATGAGGGCACTAATCCCACTCATGAGGGCTCCACCCTCATGACCTAATCACCCCCAAAGGCCCCACCTCCTAATACCATCACCAGGGGAGGTAAGGATTTCGACACATACAAATTTTGGGGGATGCAAGCATTCAGCCCATAACACTAGCCCCTGGGGATAGAGGCAGAGCAGTGATTGCACATGTGTTGGCGGGGAAGGGGGATGGGAGACCCTCTGAGAGCTGGAAATGTCCCAGAGCCAGATCTGTGGGGGCGCCACAGGTACACGGTACACGCTTAAGATGTGTGCACTTTCCATTATGTAAGTTATGCCTCAAAAAAGAAGAACAGACAGTGAAGAAATGTGTTTCAAGGATCTAGTGCAGTGTCCAGCACATTATAATCAGCCCTCAAATTAACACCTGCTAACATTTGCCAAGTACACCCCAAGGCAGATTCTCGAGATGTACTTGGGTCACCTCATCCCTCCCTCCCTCAGCCCCGGCCCCCCACTCAACCCTCCCTCACCTGCCCAATTCCTAGTACCTGGGACTGTCCTAAACCGACCACTTTGCAACCCAACCTGAGCCTAACAGGCTCCTACACCCTTGTTAGGGGCTGAACTGTGTCCCTTGCAAAATTCACATGTGGAGCCCTAACCCTAGCACCTCAGAATGTGACCTCATTTGGAAATAGGGTCTTTACCAAGCTGATCAAGTTCAAGTGAGGTCAGTAGGGAGAGCCCTGATCCAATATGACTGGTGTCCTTATAAAAAGGGGAAATTTGGGCACAGAGACAGACACGCGTAGTAGGAACGCGATGTGAAGGGACCCAGGGCGGGAGGCTGGACCTGGTCCCTCCCCCACGGCCGCAGAAGGAGCCAGCCCCGCAGACACCTTCCTCTCGGTCTCTGACCCCTGCCTTAGAATGTGGTTGAACCTTGAAAGCGTAACTGAAAGAAACCAAACCCAAAAGGCCATGCACGGTATAATTCCATTTATAAGAAATACCCCGATAGGCAAATCCATAGAAACAGCAGATTCGTGATTTCCAGGAACTGCGGGGAGGAGGAGGTGGGGAGTGACGGCTTGATAGGTGTGAGGTTTCAGTCTGGGCTGATGAAAAAGTCCTGGAACTGGATAGTGGTGATGATTTCGCAACTGAGCCGTACCCTTTAAAATCGTTAAGATGATACATTTTATGTCCTGCGTATTTCACCACACAAAGAAGTTGAACAGAGAGTTACTCTGTGGCTCAGGAATTCCACTCCTAAGTATATATCCAAGGGAATTAAAAACATGCCCACACAAAATCTGTCCCTGAGTGTTAATAGCAGCATGATTCATAATAGCCAAAAGGTCAAAACAACCCAACTGTCCATCCGTGGATGGCTGGATAGATGAGCTGCCCCAGGCTGTCATAACAGACATCACAGACCAGGTCATTTAAAATGATAGAAATGGAGTTTCACGGTTCTGGAGGCTCAGAGTCTGACACCAAGGTATGGGCAGCACCACCCTCCCTCTGAAACCAGTATGGGTGGCGAGGGGTCCTTCCTTGCCCCTTGCAGCTTCTGGTGGAGGCCAGCAACCCTCAGCATCCCTTAGCTTACGGCTGCATCACTGCCATCTCTGCCTCCACCGTCACATGGCCGTCTTCTCTCTGTTTCTATGAACACCAGTCATACTAGACTAAAGTCTCAGCCAGGCGCTGTGGCACATGCCTATAGTCCCAGCTACTGGGGAGGCTGAGGCAGGAGGATTGCTTGAGCCCAGGAATTGGAGGCTGCAGTGAGCTATGATGATGCCACTGGACTCCAGCCCAGACAATCAAGTGAGACTCTGTCTCAACAACAACCAAAAAAAGGCTCACCCTCCTCTCAACTAATTATAGTTGACCTCATCTCAACTAATTATAACTGCAACAACTCTATTTCCAAACAAGGTCACGTTCTGAGGTACTTGGGGTTAGGACTTTGACATTTCTTTTTGGGGGACACAATTCAATGTATAATGATGGATAAACAAACTGTGGGATACCCATACAATGGAATATTATTCAGCCATAAAAGGGAATGAAATTCTGATGGGTACCACAACACAGGTGAAACTTGAAAACATTATGCTCAGTGAAAGACCAGACACAAAAGGCCACTTGCTGTATGATTCCGCTTAGATGAAATACCCCGAACGGCAAATGCTTAGAGACAAAACGTAGGCCACAGAGGCTAGTGGGAAGGGAACAAATGCTAATGGGTGTGGCGTTGATTTTTGGAGTGATGAAAATGTTCTGGAATTGAATAGTGGTGACAGCACAACTTTGTGAATATACTGAAAACTACTGAATTGTACACTTTAAAAGGGCAAATTTATGGTATGTTAATTACATCTTGATATTTTAAAAAAGACCCTGTTAAGAAGATGAAAAGGCAAGCTAAAGACTTGGAGAAAATATTTGCAAACCACAAATTTACCAAAGGACTTATGTTTAGAATATATTTTTTAAAAAAGGAATGGTCAAAGATCAACAGTAAAAAATAAACAATCTAATTAGAAAATGGGCAAAAGAAATAGAGAGATTTCACTGAAAAAGATATATGGATAGAAATAAGCCCATGAAAAGGTGTTCAACATTAGCCACTGGAGAAAGGAAAATTAAAACCACAATGAGCCATCACTAGACAGCTATCAGAATGGCTACAGTAAAAAACAGTAACAATATCAAATGCAGGTGAGGATGCAGGGAAACTGGATCCCTCAGATGCTGCTGGTGGGAATGTAAACTGGTCCAGGCACTCTGGAAAATAGTTTGGCACCAACTGTGTACGTATCATGCGACCCAGAAATTGCACTCTTGGGCATTTATCCCAGAGAAAGGAAAAGTTATCTCTGCACAAAAACCTGTACACAATTCTTCAGAGAAGCTTTATTCCTAACAGCCCAAAACTGGAAACAACCCAATGCCTTTTAATGAAACTGTAACATCCATACCCTGAATACTACTTAGCAATAAAAAGGAACAAACCATTAATATATATAATTACTTTTATGGGTCTCAAGGGAATTATGTTGAGTGGGGGGGAAAAAAGCCAATCTCAAAAGGTTATATACTATATGATTCCATTTATAAAACATTCTTTAAATGACAAAATTATAGAGATGGAGAAGAGATTAATGGTTGGCAGGGGTTAGGGGCAGGTGGTGGATGGGGGTGTCTAAACACGTCTGTATCTTGACTGTGGTGGCAGTCACACGGATCTGCACAGGTGATAAAAGTAATACACAAAACACATACACATGCATAAGTGTATCGCGATATCTAGTAAAACCAGAACAGACTCTGTGGATGGTACCAGTGTCAATTTCCTGATTGGATAACGTACTGTAGATATGCAAAATCTTAGCGTTGGGGGAAACTGGATGAAGGGTACTTAGGAACTCTCCATCCTTTTTTGTTTGTTTGTTTGTTTGCAACTTCCTGTGAATAGAATTATTTCAAAACAAAGAATGTTTTTTAAACAGATTGTTTATTTACAAAAACATCGAATAGCAAATGCTGCTTGGATGCTCACCGGTAGGAACAGAGTTCAGCCGTAAGCAACCAGTGTGGCCACAACGGTGTGTCACTGCCTCCCACAGACCCCAGAATGAAACCCGATGGGAGGTGTCAAGTGTGTCATGGAAGGCTGTGTCCCAGGACGAGATACGCTGAAAAAATGGCAGGGCTTTTAAGGATGGCTGCTCTGGTTACGCTCCCTGGGAGAGGAGAAAGGAACACGCTTCCTTAGCACGAGGCTGCTAGACAGCAGAGGAAGAAGAATGACTCAACTCCCATGGTCCTGTCGCCCTCTCCAAGGCAGTAAATAGGCTCCTATGGGAAACAACCTTAGCTAAATGCAGAGAAAAGTTCAGGGAGTTTATCTGTAACAGAATTTATCTACCACAGTGGGAACTAGGCAACAATGTAAATACCCATCGACAGGAGACTGATGAAATAAATTATCGTGCACGTCTACGACAGCTGTGGGCAGCCCTTCACAGCCATGGTTTCCCAGCCGAGCCCCATATTTAGCAAAGGAAGAAAGGGACTGCCTGGGCCCCGACCCCAGCACCAATCAGAGCAGCTGCCTTTTCCCTATTTTATGAAGTGTGAGCCTCCCTTTGAGATTTTGTTTATTTTTTTTTTAAGCTAGAAAACTACCAGTTAGTGGCATTTTTATCAACATAAATAGATTATGCATGGCCTTTATCTCTACGTAGTAGAATCACACATGAGATGAGCCTTTTTTTTCTTGCCTTTATTTTTCTTTTTCCCACAACAGATCTAAATCCCTTGTTTTCGAAAGAAGGAAAAAGTAAGTTACGATGTCCCTGTTCTTTGGTTGAACGCCACGGAAAGTAACTCAAACTAATCAAAGTGAAGAAGTCATGGGAGGGATGTCGGTGACTGAGAAAAACAGTGAGACCCGTCGAGCACCCATTCCCTCCCTCTTACAGCCTGGTTTCAGTCAAGCAGGAATATGTTCAGTTAAATCACACTTCTCAGCTTCCCTTAACATGGGTGGAGGGGAATCATGTGACATTATCATGACAAATAAGGTATAAGTGGACCCCCACTGGGTTGGGATTCTGGGGAAGTTTTCTTTAAGGAGCTGAGTATGCTGATGGTGCCTTTTAACCACCCTCCTGCCTTCTTCCTCCAACCTGGAATACCACCGTGATGGCTAGCGTTGCAGCAGCTATAATGACCATTGTGTGACCTTGAGGACGGAAGCCTGGAGGACACAGAGGATGGATGGAACAGAGAGACAGGGAGAGTCTGGGATGTAGGTGACTCCAGAGAGCCACAGACCAGACCTGAGCTGCCCGTTTCTGTTATTTAAGACACTCTTTTGCTCTCATGCAGGGCTCACAGGATCAGCAAGGATCTAGAGAACCCAGCTTGGAAAGGGAAAGAGACAAGAACCAAGGCAGCTCAAGGATTGAGAAACAAGAAACACAGCCAGGGAGGTATGGACAGCCCTGTCACCGTCACATAATTCTCCTTCTTAAGGGAACAGCTGGGAATGTAAACAGTCGTTGGTATCTAAAAGCAAGCCACACCCTGCCCTGGGAGCTAAATTACAGGTTGGGGCAAGGAGGGAGACCATATAAGTCTGTAAATGTTCCTTCTGAAAGTCCCTCTTTGGAGATTTTTCTTGTTTACCCTTACGACGTTGCCAGAGAGCAGCTGACCCTCTCAGGGTCTCAGATAAAACAACAGTTGTGAGTAGATGTTCCCACCATTTCCCTGTCATGAAGGATTTCTCCACCATGCTCGAGTGTAGACGGGGAGGATCCTTGTGCCCACATCAGCCTCCAGCCTCGCCAGCTCAGAGCTCCGGGTTGTCTAGACATGGGATGAAGCCAGTCTCAGCAGAGCTGGAAGCAGCATCAGAAGTGTCTACGGACAGCTTAGCATACTGCTCTCCCCTCCCCATGGTTTTGCTTTCTGCAGTTTCGGTTACCCGTGGTCAACCACGGTCTGAAAATATTAAATGGGAGATTCCAGAAATAACAATGCATGAGTTTTAAATTGCACGCTGTTCTGAGCCGAGTGATAAAAGCTCGAGCCCGGCTCCATCCCACTCGGGACGTGAATCAGCCCTTTGTCTAGTGTGTCCCTGCTCTCTGCACCACCCACCTGCTAGTCCCTCATAGCTATCTTGGTTGCCAGGTCGACAGGTCACAGGAAGAGTTAGTGCCACAGAGTAAGAGACTGGGGGCCGGGGGGACCACATTCACTTAACTTTTATTACAGTATATTGTTATAATTATTCTATTTTTAGTTCTTGTTAATCTCTTACTGTGCCTAATTTATGAATTAAACTTTATCATTGGTATATACATATAAGAAAAAACATAACATATGTAGGGTTTGGGACTATCTGTGGCTTCAGGTATCCACTGGGGGTCTTGGAACGTATCCCCCACAGACAAAGGGGGGACGACTGCAGTGTTTGATAGGAAATCAGAGGATAGTAAAGCCCTTTGGGGTCCTGGAACTTCCATCATTTTGTAATTTTCAAAAATACAAGTGTGTCTTAGTTCTAGGAGGGGGGTAAAGCCCTAATTTTGACACATCCTAAGACAAAGGGTCCCCCAAGATGGCCTGAGGAAGGCGTAGAAGACCCCACTGATTTTTGGCATCATCATTGTTTTGCCCCAGATTTGGTTTGCAGAGGGGGCTCCAGCTGGGTCTAGCTGGGGTCATGTGATACCCTTTGGCCTGGGGAAGGCAAGAGTCCCATTTACAAACGCCACCCCAATCCACCGGACTGGACCCAAAGAGAAAAGGACAGACAGTTCCCCAAGGAGAAATCAAGGCGAATGGACAACTGAGGAACCGGGGGAAAAAAAGTCCATTCCAATTAATTTAAAACTTTTTTAAAAAGAAAACTGAGGATCCAGAGAGGCAGGGTGATACCAAGAAAGCACATCTGTGCTTTAAAAGAGTTTGAGTTCCTGGGCCCAGGTGGATTCTGTGCTGAAATCAACCTGAACAATAATGTGATTCTCTCAGGTGACACAAAGAGAAATGAAACAGTCTCTGACATCAACGAGTTCCCAGTCTAGAGAGGGAGCAAAGATATACATGCACCAAACCCTACAGTGAACAGTAAGAACCCGTTAAAGGTAACCAACCAAAGCACTGTGGGAGAACAGAGAATGGGGTGGCTAATTTGACTGTCAATATCAGAGTGGGCTTCCTGGAGGCAGTGATGTTTGAGTCGGTGATGAGGACAGAGAACAGTGATTTGGATGGAGTGATGTAGAACTTTGAATGTCATGCTGGATTTTTCTATAGAAAACAGAGTGTTGTTGAAGGTTTTCGAGCAGAGGGCTAACCTGATCTTATCTCAGCAGCAACGGAGATTAGATTGCCCCAGCGGGAGAGATTAAAGGTTAGGAGACCGGTGAGAATGTTGTTGCAATAATTCAAATCAGCAACAGTGAGGGGATGCTTTAGAGCCCTGTAACGATGACAAACCACATTCCTGAGCTAGACTGGGCAGGTCTTGCTGAATAATTGGATGTTGGGGGTCAAAAGGAACATCATGTAAGATTTCTGTCTCGGGTGATGGGGCGAATGGTGGTGCTATTAATGAGTAGCTCAGGGGCCATGTGCAGGGGAAGAGAATGAGGTTGGTGGAGGTCAGGTAGACCTTGGGATGTTTCGGAGGTGGAAATGTTCTACAGGCAGTTGGAAATCTGAGTCCAAAACTCAGGAAGAAAATGTCATAGGTCATTACCTTTGAGCAGTGGAATTAGGGATGATTTTTATTTGATTATTTTTAGAATCCTTGATAGACATGTGTTACTGTTATAGTTACAAGAGAAAATATGCTATTTTTTGAGAATAACTAGAGCAGGAGGCAGGTTAGGATAAGGGAAATGAGGATGACTGCACACACAGCAGAACTTGTGACCAAGACTGCAGAATGGGAGTGAGTTCAGCTCAGACCAGCAGTTTCTCAGCATATCCCCTTTGCTGGGCTCCAGGGACCCTGCAGCAAACAGGACAGGGAGGGACAGATGTGGTCCCCATCCTCAGAGAGCCCCAAGGAGCAGGAAGGTGCAAGGAGAGGAGAGATGAACAGATGTCCCACTTTGCAAAGAAGCAAAGATGGGGAGATTCTGGAAGCTGCAGAACTCTACATCTATGGCTGGGCAAAAATTCTAAGATCTTGTCCACCCCGGGGGTGGGGGGGGACCAGGCACAGATGGATGGCCCTTCAGAGACAGCCTGGATCCAGTGAGGACACGCCTACAAAAGGAAGCGCCTTTCCCTTCCTGAGAGGGGAAGACCAACGAGATTGAGTGTCGGGATTGCAGCCAGACATCTGACAGAAGTCTCTCGATATTCCTGCGGGTGAGCTAGACACATACAGGCCGGAGGGGAGTCGAGTGAGCTGGGTGAGGCAGGGTGACCACACGCAAAGTTTTGATTAATGGGTTGATGCCAACCCCAGGAAAGGTCTCCAGACCTCACCGCTCTCCTCTTGGCTCTGTCCCCTTTATCATTTTTTTTTTTTGACCAAGAAAACAGATATTGGCTCAGGATAAAGAAAATTTAAACAAGGAAACCTCTTTGAGAAAAGAACTGGGATGCCTTTTGTGATGGGGAACTGTCATCACTATGTGTGTTTAAGGAGACCCCAAATGACCAACCTCCTTCTAGGGACGTGAAACACAGAATCCAGCCCTGGATGAAAGATCATAGTGATGTCCTCTATGGCTTCGGTCCCCAACCCCCGGGCCATGGAGCAGTAGCAATCCATGGTCTGTGATGGACCGAGCCACAGAGCTTGCCCCTACCCCTCACCCCCGTCTGTGGAAAAATTGTCTTCCATGAAACTTAGGAACCAGGGACCGCACAGCAGGAGGTGAGCGGTGGGCTAGTGAGTGAAGCTTCATCTTTATTTACAGCTGCTCCCCATAGCTCGCATCACTGCCTGAGCTCGGCCTCCCCCCTCCACCACCTTCCATGGAAAAATTATCTTCCTTGAAACCAGTCTCTGGTGCCAAAAAGGTTGGGGACCGCTGCTCTACTATCCTTCTCAATGCTAAGACTCCCTGAGTCTGCAAGCATCCTCTGGACACCGCCACCCAGAAGCCCGCCGTCTTTGCAAACTCACCGTGTCTGCCCTGATGCTCTCATGCCGGAGGCACTCGGTTCAGTGGGAGGCACAGGGTCTTTCAGCCAGCGACAGCGGGTTTCTGTCCCCCACCGCACTGCCCAGGTGTGTGTGCCTGAGACAAGTGACTCTGCCTCCCCCTCAGCGCCAGTTCCTTCCTCTGTGAAAGGCACTAATAGATTCTACCCACCCCTTGGAGTTGTGGGAGCTCTATAAGGACCTGCCGTGCACACCACGTGTCTGATCCCCCCACCACAAAGACAACTAAGCCCTGAGCATCTGTCAGGTGCCAAGTACTCAGCGAGGAGGTGGGTATTCGAGAGACAGAGCCCCCGCCCTTGTGGCATTTCCTACCCAAGGGAGAAATGGATGACAAATATATAGACAAAGTGGGCAAAGAAGCCAAAGAATATATATTTACAAAATGAGGAGAGACCTGGTGGGGAGGAGTCAGACAATGCCTCTCGGTATCTGATAAATGGCGATCCACTTCCACGCCACCAGGTCAGACGGCTCAGTCTGTTTCCTCTGAGTGGGCACCTGCATCTCGCACCCCCTGCTGGTTCTCAGCAGCACGTGAGCAAGCTGGTGCCACCAGGGCCCCTCCACCGGGCCCCTTTCAGCCAGCTCATGCCTTGCCCCACCCCTCCTCCAAACAGGCTCCTACCCCGCTCCTCAACAACGAAACCCTCAGGACCCAGGTCCTCCACCCGCCCCCAACACACACTCTTGAAGTGTGGGCCGCTCAAGGCCCTCTGTGACCCATTAATGATGCTGAGAGTCACAACATGCACCATCTATGGGCGACCTACTGGGTGCCGTGCGCGTTCACGGCTTCATTTCTCACCCAGCCCCGTCTGACTCCTCCCCACTCACCATTCAGGGAGCTCGGTGGGCACAGAGAGGAGAAGGAGCCTCCTCCCAGGTCACACGGGGAGGCCGTGTGGGATCTGAACCCAGGCCCCAAGGCACCGATGCACAGGGGTAGAAGGCCCTGCCCAGCCCACCCGTCTGTCCAGCTGGGAGTCCTGTCGGAGTCCGGCACCTGAATGCCCACCTCTTCCTAAAGCCTCCGTTTGTTTTGAGAAGTTGAAGGGAGGAAAAATATGCCAATACGCGAATGAGCAATTCAAAACATTGTTTTTATGCTAAACACGCCTATGTTGCGGAATAGAATGCAAAGTGTAGGAGCATTTTTAAGACAACCCTGGGAGCTTTGGGGGGAGTTTCACTGAAGTGGGTCCTGAGCTTCTCATTCCCTGTGTCCGGGGAGCCAGGTGGCCGCTCCCACCCTGCCCCCGCTCTGCATCCACCCTGCCCACCTGCTGCTCCTCAGTCCTCTCGTCCACACAGTGCCCCCTGCCCCTACTCTGCCCCAGACCCCACCCTCTGTCCTCTAAACTCCCTCCCATCCTCCTCCGCCCTGCAGCACGTTGGCCACTTTGTAAACCACGTCACACTGTTGGATTCGTTTTCTCGGGTAGTTTTCAATCTCTCCAGTGAAATCAGGGGCCCTTTGCAGCCAGGAGCCCACTGCTGCTTCTTGGTATGGACCAGACTTCCCAGGGCTGCACCTTGCACGTGGCACACACTCAGGGAACATGTGCTGAGCACTTCACAGGCAGCCATCCCCCCACAGTCTGGGGCCATCCCTACCAAAAGGCCATGGCCCTCTCTGAGAGACACATGTCACAAACTCTGGCTTTGATCAGCTAAGACTAGTTTGTTACCAGGGAGAAGGGGAAAGTATCAAGAAATCTGTCACTGTCACAGAAACACAGAGCTGTGCTTTTGCTTTAAAGTCACTAAGCATGCTTCCGGCCCCCCACTCCGCCACTGTCCCTTACATCTCACCCCCAGCCGAGGTCAAACCCCTTCTCACGTCCGTTCTCAGCCCTCCCAGGCAGCACTTGTTCATAGTTCATGTGTACTTGGGTGATGCTTAATGGCTGTTTGCTTTCTTTGCATCAGATCGGTGTCCCCTGCACTTAGCAGGCTGCCTGTCACACAGTAGGCAGATGTTGGTCAAATGATTAAAGGAATGCCCTCCCACCCCAGTGGAGGAACACCAGCCTCCCAGCAATGCCCACCCAAGCCGTGCTGTTGAGAGCTGCTCAGGCCAGGTGCTGGTCTGACTCTCGCTTCAAATTTATTCCAAGAGCTAGAGCCCAGGGTGGGGACCCAGGGACAATGACAGGCTGCTTCGGTGGCTATAGCCAGACTAAAGGGGTGAAGGCAGGAAGAAGCGCTGCGGATGTTCTGTTCAATCCCCATCCTGCACTGCCATCTCCAGGGCACTGAGCCCTTTCCAGGATGATCCAAGCTGCAGCAAACTCAGCTGGGAAAGCGCAACAAACATCACCCTTGTCACCAGGGCTTCTAACCCAGGAAGGTGGGAGCACACTGGGAACGTTTGCTCATCAGTACGCTCCCTCCGCTGTGCAGTGCTGGGCAGAGAGGCAAAGCCAGCTGTTCAAAGCTACCAGAGACAGAAGCCAGAAGCCCAGACACCCACTCGCTGCCCATCTCCTACGCTATTAGCAGGCGAGACCACAGGACCAAGGCAGGGAGTGCCCAGGCCAGCGCTTAACCCCTAGCGACGTACCCAAGCAAGCACCTGGAACCTGATTGGATCTGCACTGAGTACCACCTACATTTCAGGGGTTTTTAGAACTCTCCAAGTGATCTAGTAGAAAGCAAACATTGAGGGCTTTGCCTTTTATTAGGATATTTTATTAAGACCACATTAAATTTTACTAACATTTTTGTTAGTAGGTACTAAAACTTTTTTTCTCCTGAAAAGATATATAAACAGCCGCAGCACATGAAAAGATACTTAACGTCACAAATCATTAGAGAAATGAGACTCAAAAACCACAATGAGAGACCAGCTCACACCTACTGGGATGGAGGTAATTTTTTAAATGGAAAATAACAAGTGTTGGTGAGAATGTGGAGAAATTGGAACCCTCGTACATTGCCAGTGGGGATGTAAAACCGTGCAGCTGCTGTGGGAAATGATTTGGTAATTCCTCGAAAAGTTAAACATAGAATTAACAGATGACCCAGCGATGCCACTCCTAGGTCCATACCCCAAAGAGCTGAAAGCAGGGACTCAGGTACTCGCACACCCATGTTCATGGCCGGATTATGCACAATAGCCAAAAGGCAGGAACAACCAAAGCATCCACCAACAGATGAATGGATAAACAAAATGTGGTCTATCCACACAATGGAATATTATTCAGCCACAAAAGCCATAAAGTACTGCTGCATGCTACAACGCAGATGAAACTTGGAAACAGTCTGTGCTAAGTTAAAGAAAAGCCAAATGGTGGCCGGGAGCAGTGGCTCACGCCTATAATCCCAGCGCTTTGGGAGGCTGAGGCAGGAGGATCGCTTGAGGCCAGCAGTTCAAGACCAGCCTTGGCAGGAGCAAGACCCTGTCTCTAGAAAAAAATAGAAAAATTAGCTGGGCGTGGTGGTGCCTGTAGTCCCAGCTACTCAGGAGGCTGAAGCAGGAGGATAGCCTCAGCCCAGGAGTTGGAGGCTACAGTGAGCTATGATGACACCTCTGGACTCCAGCCTGGGAGACAGGACAAGACTTTGTCTCAAAAAAAAAGAAAAAAAAAGGAAAGCCAGACATGAAACAACAAATATTATATTATTCCATCCACTTATATGAAATATCTAGAATAGGCCAATTCCTAGGGGCAAAAAGTTAGTTAGTGGTTACCAGGAGCTGTGGGGAGGCAGAATAGGTAGTTTTTGCTTCATGGCTACAGAGTTTCGGTTTGGGGTGATGAACATTTCGGAGGTAGGTAATGGTGACAGTTACACAATGTTGCAAATATAATTACTGCCACCAAATTTTGCACTTAAAAACAGTTACAATGGCACATTGTATGTTATTAATATATGTAGTGTATCATAATGAAAAAAGTAGTAAAAAAAAAAACCAAAATGTATTCAGAACTCCAACCTTCCCATCTGCCCATCTGCACCCACCCCAGTTCAAACTACCATCCCCCGCTGGGTCACTGCACAGCCCCCTCTTTGGCTCCCTGAGCCGGCCTTTGTCCCACAACCTAATATTCCAACAAAGTAGTCGAGTCATCATCTTTAACAGGTTCATCAAATCACGTCATTACTTTGATCAAAACCCAGCAGTAGCTCTCATCCCACCCAGGGTGAAACGCCAAGTTCTTAGGAAAGCCACAAGAGCCCCCCTCCCCAGCCCTCCCCGCCAGCTCCCCACACTCCAGCCTTGGCTTGATCTCCACGTGCAGATCTCTGAGAACTTGAACCCAGCGCTCCAGATGCCCTTTCCCCGCCCTGCACTTCCTTTCTCCACAGCTCATCGCTTTCCAACATGATGGTACATGCACGTATTTACCAGGTTTCCCGTCTACAGCTGGGATCGTTGTCTGTTTTATTCTCTGATGTTGCCCAAACCGCCCCCCCGGCCCCAGACCCGGTGTTCATGGACACGACCATAATACACGTTCCATAAATACTTCCTGAATAACTGAATGAGTGCTAGTTCACAGACTCACAGACGCCAAATGCCTGGACCATGTTGATTAAATGGTCCCCAGGTGTTTGAGAAGAAAAAAGCCTGCACATCCCATGGCAACTGCAAGTCAGGAGTTCGAGTCCCAGTTGGTCAGTGACTTGGAGTCCCGGCGCTATGGCTAATAAACTAGAGGTCACTCGAGAAACTGCTGAAAACCGACAGGCCTCCGTGTCCTTACTATTAAAATGAGAAGCCTAGATAGGAGTTATTTTTAAAATTAATTTTCTTTCATTTTCTTGAATCGGTAATATATACACATGGAACAAAATTCAAAAGGAACAGAACTGTGACCAGTGATACGTCTGTCTCCCTCCCAGCTCTGTCCCCGCCTGCCAGCTCCCTGTCCAAGGACGACTGTTACCAGTTTCCTCAGCATTCAACAGGGATGTGCACATTCACGCAGACACGTGTGCATAGCCCACTGTTCTCATACACGCTCGCGGAAGACAGGAGAGCCTCGTCCCCAAGTTTCCTTCCCAGGCAGATTCTAGGCCCTGAGTCAGAGACTCCTCAGCCAGCTTGCATGTCTCTGCCAAGCCTCAGGTGCCTCTAGATTTCGCCTCTTCATTTTGTAAACCAAGAATTCACCTCTGCGGCTCTTCCAGAAGCCGTGGCTTGCAGGGACCACACCTTGGCACCCTTGGACTCTCTCCTGGCCTGTCAAAAAGCGAGTCAGCGCCTTCTCAACCAGCTCAGACAACCTCCATTCTAATCAGAGGATTTCTTGTGTCTTCCGGATCTTCAAGGGAGGAACTGATTCAGAAAGATTTTGCACATTTTTCAGTTTGTTTTGGGTATTTTCATTTTAGCTTCTATTGTATAAGGAACCTTTTCTAAAGAGCTGTCATTTGTATGTCGGAATTCTATTGATTTTTAAACATTCACGTATTGACCCACCCACCTTGTGGAATGCTCTTACTATTTACGGCAGTTTCCTGGAGACCGTGAGGTCTCTAGGTGTAGATCATGGTCATGGTCATGGTGATGGGCTGCACAGAACATTCTGGTTCTTCCCAAACTATCTGTGGTGAAGGACCGTGTTTTGGTTTTCTTCCAAATCTGTTTTGTAAAAGAGGTGACAAGTCCACAGAACCCATTCCTGGGTGTCATTGAAATATTTTTAAATGCTTATTTTCCACTTCTGTACTTATCTTGTAAGAGCAGTGAATAGCTGGCAGACAAGAGTGGTCCACAGCCCCCACTTTGAGTATCACGGCTGTAAACCTGTGCTCTAATGTCATTACAGGACGTTAGAATTCCAAACCCATGGTGCATTCTTGAATGTTCAGCTACCAAACTTGAATGTTCAGCCACCAAACTACTGCAAGATCATCAACAGTGATTATGCTAAGTACAAAAACATGGATCCATGAGTTTCCTAGTACTTGGTTATATGCATGTGTGGTTAATACACTTTTTATGTCTAAAACCAGAAGAAAAGGGAAGAGGAACGGTTAAAACCCCAGGGATATTTATGCTGATATTGAAAGAGTTTATGGGTTTTCTCCAAGCTGGGGGCGTGGTGGACGAGGTTGAACCTGAGCCAAAAACAAGTTTTAGAAATTCTGAACATACTACAATTTGGTGGGGAAGAAAAAACTAAAATTTCAAAACAGACGCCTCAATGAATAGTCTCCTCTTATTAATACTATTCACTAGTGTCACAAAGTGACATTAATGGCCTAATCGTTCCTGCTGCACCATAATTGCCTCCGAGTCTGAGACACTGTAATTACACATTGAACCGCACGTGTCTTACAAGATCTTCCCAGCACACTCGGGATGAGCGGCGTCTGGGATTCCGCCAGTTCCATGGCTTCACTGGCAGAAGAGCAAGTCACCTGCGGCTCGGAGGGCGGGGAGTTTTCCTGTTGGATCCTCAGGCTCCCACCGTGCTGGCTGGGCCTCCCACCTGCAGTTCTGATTCCCATGGGTCTTCGTTCTAAAACCAACCATCGGTGCCATCGAGGAAGGGGATGCAGCCAAAGCCTGTTTCCCTTTCTTCTCCAAGCACCTTTCTCCCACCCAATCATTGCGTTTCATTTGGTTGCATTTTGTCATCTATCACTAGGGGCCTATTTAGCTCCATTTAGAAATGAAGTGTGACACAAACACACATATATTTTGATAACAGCTCTTCACCATTGTGAGTGGGACCCCCACAGTTGACTAAACCCTTGTACTTACTCCCTCTTTCACCTCCGACAAGTTAGGGAGGTGGGGGGAGGGCTGTCATCAGCAGAAAAGCAATCTAGCCTGTGGCTTGAATCCTGGCTCTGCCTTCCTGAACCCCTACTTCCTACTGTGTAAAATGGGGCTAAGGGTCGCTGTGAAGAGCCATGTTGGTGTCTGTAACTGAGTGTGGTGGCTCATGCCTGTAATCCCAGCAGTTTGGGAGGCCACGGCAGGAGGATTACTTGAGGCCAGGAGTTTGAGACCAGCCTGGGCAACATAGCAAGACCCCATCTCTACAAAAAATAGCAAAAATTAGCTGGCTTGGTGGTGTGCACCTGTAGTCTCAGCTACTCAGGGGGACCACCTGAGCCCAGGAGTTTGAGCTATGATCGTGCCACTGCACTCCAGCCTGGGCAATGGAGCAAGACCTTGTCTCTAAAAATAATAATGATAATAATAATAAAGCACTTGGCATGTTGTAAGTGCTTGACAAAAAGCAGTTAGGAACACCAAGCCCCCCCTGTCAGGCGAACCCTGGGTTAAATCCATCCATTCATTCCACAAGTATTTACTGAACGCTTCCTGTGGGCCGAGACCCAGGCTGGGTTGGATGCTGCAAAGACAACTGCAAATGGGGCACACGTGGTTCCTGGGAGTGGCCCCGACAGAGGAGAAACAGGTAAACAGACAAACAAGATAATTTGAGACAGCGATGAGGGGTGTGAAGACAATAACACAGGATCGTGACATACAGGGTTTGTGCTACTTGAGGGTGGAACTGTTAAGAAAGACCTCTCCCAAGAGACATTTGGGCCAAAACTCGGCTGTGACAATGCCCATCCCAAAGCCCTGTCCACTGGCTGGAGCAGGTCAGGAAGGACGTGGTACAATAGGACCGGATCTGCTCACGTCCCAAGCCCTGAGTCCCACCCCTGCTCTTCTGTGTGCCCTGGGGCTGGCACTCCACCCCAAGGCACCATTTTCTCCATCTGTAAAAAGAGCTAACACCACCTGCTGCAGTGATGGTGAAACACGGCTCCAAACAACCTGGACCCTCCTCTCACTGAGAGGTGGCATCTCTGTCCCTCTCCTTGAATCCAGGCAGGTTTCTGATGCCTTCAACCAGGAAAATTTGACAAAAGTGACACTATGTGGTGACTTTTGAGGATAAATCCTAAAAGACCATTGTGTAGTTCCTGCCTGGTTCTCTCAGAGCCTTACTAGACAAGAAGTACAACTAAGCCACATGCGAGCACTTCTGACAATGGCAGCCCTATCTGACCTCCCAGCCATGTGCCAGCATCCCCTGCCAGCCACAGGAGTGAGCCATCTCAGACGTCCAGCCCTGTCCAGCCTTCGGATGCTCAAAGCACCCACCAGGATCTGACAGCAACCGCCTGAGACCCCAAGCAGGACTTGATTAGCTGAGCCCTAAGCAAATTCCTGACCCATAAAATCGTGAGCCAAATAAAATGATTGTTATTTTACCCTAATAAATTTGGAAATAATTTGTCACACCATTATAGGAATGAGAGTGCCTGTCTCTCTGCCTTCTTATCTTAAAGCTTTCCCTCGCATGCATGTACCACCTGGACCAGTCTTCTTTCTATTCCTCAAATACACCAAAATGTTCCCGGCCCCAGGGCCTCTGCCCTTGCTGTTCTCTCTCTTCCTGGAAATTCTCCACGCCCCCCTCTCAATCTTCCCGTTGCTGTCTCCTTCATGCCTAGGTCTCAGGTCAAAGGGCCACCATCAGAGGGTTCTTCAGGATCACCTGATCTAGGTTAGATCCCCAACCACCCCTACCCTAGCTGTAATCAGATCACCGAGTTTGCCTTAACAGCACTTACCACCAACCACCTGATATTTTTGTTTGTGTTTATTGACTATGTCCTTGCCAGAATATAAAGTCTGTGAGAGGAGTCCTTCCCTCTTCTGGTCACTTGTGTCTCTCTCACTCCTTTTATAATGCCTGGTAGCTACTAAGGACACATGTCAATAAAATGAATGAACAAATGAGAAAGAAACAGCCATGAGAAGATGAGGAGAAGCATTTCCACCAGCGAGAACAGTAAGGAGCAGCCCTGAGGCTGGGGTGTTCTAGGTCAGGAAGGCAGCCAGGTGGAGCCGGAGGGGTTCTAGATGACACAGGCCCGTGAGACTCCTGGGAGCCTTTTAGATCACAGAAAGGATATTGTGATAAGTCAGACAACGTGATCTCACCTGTGCTTTGTGCAGAAAAATAAGCACAGCGTAGAACTGACCATCGTAACCATTTGGGGGTGTACAGTTCAGGCATTAAGCACATTCACATTGTTGTGCAACCACCACCACCATCCACCTCCACAACTTTTCCATCTTCCCAACTGAAACTCCGTCCCCGTCAAACAACTCCCCAGCCCCCGGCACCCTCCTTTCTACTGTCTGTCTCTGCGGAATTGATGGCTGTGGGGACCTCATGCTAAGTGGAATCACACAGTATTTGTCATTTGTTGACTGGCTTATGTCACTCAGAATAGTGTCCACAAGGTTCATCCCTGTGGTAGCAGGAGTCAGAATAGCCTTCCTTTTCTTAACTGTGATGAAGCAGACAGAACATGAGATGTACTTCCTTCCTTTTGACGGCCAAACAGTACCCCACGGCGTGAGTATTCCAGTGTGCACGGTCTGTTCCTGAAAGGCCTCTGTGGCGGTGCCCAAGGCAGTACGGACCGGAGGAGCAGTCAGGGCCCGGGGCCCACAGAGGGGTCACGGAGTAGGGCTGTCCTCCGGGCAGGTCAGCCCTAAGCTCACGACCTCTCACCCAGGCCCACCCTACCAGCAAGGAGTCCCCCCCCCCCCGGGAACGAGCGCAGGGCCGCGCAGCTGGGAGGGGCGGGGCGGGGCGGGGCGGGGCAGCGCTGTGAACCCCTCGCGCTCGACCCTGCCCGCCCTTTCCCGGCCGCAACGCGCGACCCCGCCCCGGGATGGGCCGGCCGCCGCCCTGCCGCCAGTGCGCAAGCGCGGGACGAGCCCGGCGCCGCGGTCCTAGGACGCATGCGCGGAACACGTACACGCGCGGAAGGCTCCGCTTCCCCGGGTGTGAATCCACCGATCCGGGGTTTCGGCCCCGCCGGGAGCTCTGTTTATAAACACACCGCGCGGCCGCCGGCCAGGAGTAACCCTAAAGGTAGTGGGGTCGGAGGTCAGAGGTCAGCGGGCGCGGGGGCGCCGGCAGGGAAGCCGGCTCCGCTACCCTCGAGGGCTGTCGGTTGCGCGGCGTGGCTGGCCAGGCGGACCTGCAGCGAGCCGGGGCTGCCGGGGCGCCACGTGGTGCGCACGTGGTCCGGCCCTGCGCGGCGGCTCCCCTCCCCCACGCCGCCGACGGCCCGCAGCTCCCCCTGGCGGCGCCGCGCTGCACGGCGCGCATGCGCACAATGCGGTTTGGGGGCGTCTTCCGGGGGTCGGGTGGCCGGAGGCCTGTTGCCGGCTTGGGGTGGCAGCGCGTGGCCCCGGGATGGCGGGGCGGGGAGGGGGTAGGGAATGGGGGGGGTACCGGGCGGGGGGCGGGGCCTGCAGGACTCGGGGGAGGCACATGGAAGTATTCCAGGAGTGTCGTTTCAGGTTTTTTGTTATATTACCTACTTTTATAGATTTTATTTATGAAATTGTACGTGAAAAACTGTTGGGCGTTTCCTAAGCACTCAGTCAATGGTAGTTCTTATGGCTGTCGCTTTTTAAAAAAACACAAAGCTTTATTATAAAAAGATTTCAGGAGGTCTATAAAGATCAGACACTTCTGACTTTTTCTGCCATTTTTTCATTAAGGCTCAGAATTGCATTGCTACTGCTGGTTGCTCTGTAAAATTAGTGTCCCTCAGTGTATCCACCGCAGCAACATCTTTTAAATACAGTCTCGCGTGGCTTGACAACAGGATGCCTTCTGAGAAATGCAGTTAGGCATTTGTCCTTGTGTAAACATCCCAGAGTGTCCTTACGCAAACCTAGGTGGCACAGCCCACTATACGCCCAGGCTGTGTGCTGTAGGCAACTGTAACACGAGGGGAAGTATTTGTGTACTTAAACATGGGAAAGGTACAGTAAAAATACAGTATTATGATCTTACGGGACCACTGCTGTATACTCCATCCATTGTTGACCAAACATGGTTATGCAGCCCCAGATACTGCTCCAAGCTATGAGGTACCTGGGTCACCTCTAGGTAAGAGGAAAATCTACAAGTGGTTAAATTATAAAGAAAAGCCAGGAGGTACTTATCCTAAAGGTCAGGCTGATGCTTGCTACATGTTTAAAAACCAGCTGGGGAAGGAAGGAATGCATATGTACATACATATATTCATGTATTTATTTAAAATTTTACTGATATGAAATGTGTAGTACATGAATTACAAATGATGATAAAACACACAGTACTCTTTTTTGTAAATTCCATTCTTGATTCTCAGAGAATGCTTTCATTTACTTTTACTGAACTCTTGTATCCATGGCCAACCCGTGGTGGAAATTGAATTGTAATCTGCCAAATGATTTGCCTGTTTTCCCAGTAAATTTATTGTCACTAAATATGTGACATGATTTTTGGTATTTTCACTTACATTAACAAGTAAGAAATGAAGCAAGAAAGACATAAAACAGAACTTTATTTGTTCAACAATGATGTGATCAACTTCTTTGCTGTATGGGATCATGGTTTTCCATTACTGGACAAATATTCCCTCAGAATTTTGTGCTATTCACGATATAATGGCTACATGGCCAGGTGAGGTGGCTCACACCTGCAATCCCAGCACTCCTGGAGGCTGAGGCAGGAGGATCACTTGAGCCCAGGAGTTTGAGGTTGCAGTGAGCTACAATGATGCCACTGCACTTTAGCCAGGGCAACAGGGCAAGACTCTATCTCAAAAAACAAAACAAAACAATGTAACAACTATGATTTTAGGTTTAACTACATTGTTAGTTTTCTCTATTACTTTCTTAAGTCTAGGCTAGGGGTTGGTAAACGTGTTCTGCAGAGTCAGATAAGTAAAGATTTTACGCTTTGCCAGACTCATATGGTCTTTGGCACATTGTTTTGTTTTGTTTTGTTTTGTTTTAACCATCCTTTAAAAATGTAAAAACCATTTTTAGCTCACTCAAGGGCCAGATGTGGCCTTGAAGCTCTGAATTGTAGCACTTTCCTATTTTCACAGTGTAAATGTCTCTGGAGTGGGTGATGTCAGACTACCAACATGGACCATCTGAACTTGGAGTTGGGAGAGTACTTCTAGTATACAGTTAAAATCGATGCAGATAACCTCAGGAACAAAGGAAATGATGAGTTTTGAGACCTTGTTTTCAACAGAATTGATTTCACTGTAAGTTTCTATAATTTAATTTTAATTTTTAATAACAGCTATGTTTAACAGCCAGCTCACAGAATTCCTGAGAACTTTAATAACTGGCTCTCGTGAGCCAGCTCTGAGTCAGCACTGCTTAAGTGGAGATGGGATAGTGTTCTATTTCTCAGCCTGGGCTACACTTAGGCACCCTAAAGTGGGCCCCAATAAGTCACACCCCATATCACCCACTCCCCCTAAGTAGGGCAGGGCCTGTGACATTTTCTAATCAGTGGAATGTGGCAAAGGGGGGGGTGTCGTTGCCTTGATCAGGCAAGGGGCTGCTACTCCCATCACTCGCATAATCACATGACGTTATCTGAGACCCCATCTTGGCCACCTGGAGAAGCAGCAGTATGTTGGGAACCGTCCTTGGAGAGGATCCCATGACAGGGGACCGTAAGTGGCCTCCAGGATCTGAGAGCACCTCCAGCCGACAGCCAGGAAGAAGCCAGGGCTATTGGTCATGTGGCCATGAGGAAATGCATCCTACCAGCAGCATGCACTAGCCTGGGAGATTATTCTTGCCCAGTGGAGCCTCCAGATGAGAACGCGGCCCTAGCAGCACCTGGATTCAGCCACATGAGACCCTGAGCAGAGGACCCAGGTAAGCTGTGGTCAGATTCCTAACCCGTGTTGCTTTAAGCTGCTAAAATGTAATCATTTGTTACACAGCATTAGAAAACTGATACATAATTATTCACCAGATGTGCTCACCTTTCTGTATGTGTGTTATGTTTCTCAATTTTAAAAGATTAGGCGGAAAAATTTTAACGTTAAATAGTAGAAAAGGTCAGGGCAGAAAAGAACTGTACCCAAATGTTGGCAAGAATGCTCTCAGATGGTCTAACTCTGGGAGGAAACCGTGGTGGGTTTGGTTGGCCTGTTTGCCCCTAGAGAGCTTGCTGTCCTGACCCTGTGGCCTCCCTGGGCTGAAGCAGTTGCGAGGTTGGGAGCCAGATTGTGGGGCCCGAGTTCTTTCCCCTTAGCTTCAATGCTTCCTCCTGCCTGTGTGTCTCAACAAGTCTCGATTTGCTCATCTTTAAAATAAGATGACAGTGGCACCTGCCTCGTGGGAGGATGTGGTGAGCCAGTCATTTCAGTGGACCACACTGAGTGGCCACCAGCCCTTGTAACCCTCGCCTGCCATGGAGCTGTCAAGGGGCCGGGCAGGGGGCTGAGTCCAGCTCTGGGATGGGGCCTTGGTGTTTCTACACCAGGGGCGGCAATCCTGTCCCCATGCCAGTAAGTGCTTCAGGAATCTAAGTCTGTCATTGTCCACCATTCCCTGAGCCGTCCGGAAGGGTTCTGCACTCAGTTTGCAGGGGCATAGGGTCGGAGGGTCTGGAAGAGGGTTTATCTTCCAGGAGGCACCCGTGGGGAGAGATGGCCTTTCCCTCTCTGGATGCCATCAGGAAGGATGAGCCTTGGGCAGCCCGGGACAACGCAGTCACCAGGCCCCCGGGCTGTCTCTGAAGGAGAGCAGAGCCAGCCTCGCCACCCGCTGAGGGAGCCGGCGTCCCCGAAACTCCCCCTATGTCCAGACCCAGTGACGTGGACTGACACACTGCAGCATTGTTGAGACCATGGCGAGTTGGGGTTTCTGGTACTTGACGGGCTGAACTTGTGTCCTGATGGGGGAGCTATGTAAAGCCCTTCCTCGGGCTGTCTGCTGGGAAATAGGGATGAGGGACAGTTGACACTGGATCCTGTGTCTGCAGCTCGCCCTGGACTTGGGCAGGACGGGACCAGCATAGTGGCCGGCACTGTGTCACAGCTGACACCCGCTGAGGCCTCCTGTGTGCTGGCTGCAGCTGCTTTCCCGCTGTCCACAGCGCAGCGTTGCTCGGGCTGCCGTACGATCCCATAGGCCGGGCAGCTTCAACAGCACAAGTGTGTCATCTCACAGTCCTGGAGGCTGCAAGTCCAGGATCAAGGTGTTGGCAGAGTTGGTTCCTCTGAGGCCTCTCTCCTTGGCTTGTAGACGCCAACCCTAGGACACCAGTAGGATTGCATTAAGAGCCCACCCTCGTGACCTCATTTTACCTCAATCACCTCTTTAAAGGCCCCGTCTCCAAATACAGTCACCTCCTGAGGTGCTAGGGGTTAGGGCTTCAGCATGGGAATTTTGAAGGGACACGATTCAGCCCATGATAAACCCCCACCTCACAGATGAGGACCCTAAAGCAGAGAGAGGCCAGGCCATGTGCACGGGCCACATGGCTAACCAGGGGCGGGGCTCACCCCAGGTGCATCCTCCCTGCTGTGGACTGAATGCTGTGTACCCCCAAAATTCATATGTTGAAACCCTGATCCCCAACATGATGCTGTCAGGAGGTGGAGTCTGTGGGAGGTAAATAGGTCACAAGGGTGGGGCCCTCACAAAAGCATTAGTGCCCTTATAGGAAGAGACACCAGAGAGCTTGCTCTGTCCCACTCCTCCCGCCACATGAGCACAGAGTGAGAAGGTGGCCATCTGCAAACCAGGAAGTGGGACCCCCCCCTAGACACCAGATCTGCCAGCACCTTGATCTTGGACTTCCAGACTCAAGAACTGTGAGAAATGAATGTTGTTTAAAGCTGTTACAGCAGCCTGGGCTGACTGACACAGTCCCCTGCACCAGCCACTGTTCTTTGCTGCCTCTGACAACGTGTCATGAAGCACCTACGTGCTGGGGTGAAAGTGCTGTTAGCCGTGCAGTTTGCCCTCCGTGCTGTGCCTACTGATATATTTGGAGCCTAGCGAAGGCTCCATAAATGCTGCTGAGCATCTGAGCTTTGAATTTGCACAGGATGCCACCGTCACGGTCAGGCATTTGGCAATTGTTAAATGAATGAAGGAAAGGTGCCGGGCTCTGAGGAAGAGAAACCTCCCCAGTTGGTCCTCACTATAATGTGACCATAACAACCTTCTGATTCCCCCCATGCAGCCTTAGGGACAAATGCAACCAAGGGAGCATTGAGCCAACGTGGCATCCACAGCAGCGGTGGTTTCCAGCCTGGGCCTACGGGCTGTCGCTTTCCTTCCTATTCAGCCTGCCACCTTCCTCTCACTTCCAGAGCTCACGCTGCTTCTATTGTGATATTAGGTGCCCATGGTTTAGCCCAGGCTGGCCCAGGGCCATGTCCCTGTTCGCAGACCCGCATCTTCTCCCGGCCACCCCAGCCACAGAGGCCTGGGGCTCAGCAGCCCTTGGGGCTCCCCAGGCCCCTTCCCGGAAGCCTGGACACCACCGGCCTGGCCCCTGCATGTATGCTCTTGTCTGAAAAATTTCACAAAAGAAGCCAAGGGTCCCTGGGCCCCAACTGCGGCCCCAAGAGCTTTGCCAAGGAGACAGGCCCCCACTGACGGGCGGGCGAATCTTCCCAGGCCGGCTTAGGTCGTGAGGTTGGCCTGGCAAAGACCAGACGAGCCGGATGAGGGCCGGATTGCAAGCAAGCAGCTCAGCGGGCTTTATCACCATTTTCTGTGGAACAAAGGCCTGGCTGGCCCCGGGAGCTCACGCTGCTTCTCTATTGAAATCTGGAGGTGGCTCTCTATTAATCACTCCCCTCGGTGCCTCAGAGGCTGAAAAAAAGAGTCAAACAAAACCTCTTTTCTAAGCAGGAAGAGCTTTGCAGAGGCCTGAGCAGAAAGATTCCCCCAACCCCTTGCGCCAACCTAACATTAACGAGTCGCCTTGGCCTCCGGGACTCACACACAAACAAGAGAGGCTGCCCGGCTGTGTGGAGAGGGGGGTTTGGAATGCGACCAGCTCCACTCCGTGCAGGAAACAGGGCCAGTGCGCCAGGGGTCTCGCCTTCATGCAGCCCCTTCCTTGTTTTAGTTTAGACACCAGAAAGACCCAATTGTATGATTTTTTTTTTAAGTACACATATACTAGGAGCATGGGAGAGAAAAAGACAAAAATCCCATTTCCTTTCTTCCTTAGATATAACCTTCAACCACAACTCCTTTGTCTCTCTTCTTTCTGATGTTGCTGTTCTGCATTAACCAGTAGCTAATATAATTCATCAATCTATAAACATGAAGTTTGGCTTCTGCTTTTAAACAGAAGACTACAGGCCAAAACGCCAAGCAGTCATTTCCCCAGACAAGTCCTCATGGCCCCGGGGACCAGGCTACCTGTGCGTGTGCACGGAGACTGTCCTGTTGCAGAGAAATGCCGCCCGTTCAGCCAGAGACTGTGGTTCCCATCAGGCAGAATGGGCAGCAGCCCTAGATTTTTATGCCTCCCAGTGGAAGCACATTCTTTTTCATATAAATTTATTTTTAAAAAAGAAAGGAAAAAGCTGGCTCCAATTGCATTTGAGTGTCAGACGTTCATATCTGAGGGCAGAAGTCCGTCCAAAACAAGTGCATAACATCAGCTTAGAAAATCAAATGCATAGAGATACAGTCATTCATTAAAAAAGCACTGTCCTTGGCCTAGCAAGGCCGGGGTGTACTTCAAAGTATAGAATTTGGCATGGCTTGGATACAGCAGTCATCTTATGAATCTAAAACAGAAATAAGACATGACAGAAACAAAAGTCTGCACTGCAATGAGAGATTGCATGGTGGCATTGTTCATTTGTTTGTTTTTGATCACAGCACAGTGGCAGCTGGCACATAATATGTATTTAGGAATTATTTAAATGCTATGTGGTAAGTGGTCCCCAGTCCTTCAGCACCCTGCAGTAAGATTATATATCCCCATCTTTTGCCATGCAACTTTGCATGCCTCCCAGTAGAAAAGGTGGCATTATGTCCCCATTGATTTGCAGCCTGGCCGTGTGACTTGCTTTGGCCAGCGGAATTCAAGTAGAAGCCCACACTGTGCTAGCTCCAAGCTGAGACCTTAAGAAGCACAGTAAGTTTCTGCCAGTCCTCTTACAGTTCAGCTGTCTATGATAAGAACATGTCCTGCGTGGTGACTGGCCCAAGGAGAATGAGGAGCCCATGGAGGAGACCTGACCCCCAATGGCAACCTGGAGCCAGGCCCAGTGGAGCCCAGCAGAGCTGCAGCCAAGCCACAGACCCCTGATGGAGAGATACGTGCTTACTGTTTAAACTGCTAAGCTCTGGAGGGAGGGAGCTGTTTGTTACGCAGCCCTACAGCAGCAACGGTTAACTAGTACATAGTATCTGTCTCCCCAGCTGAGCTGAGGCCAAATCTGATTTTGCTCATGGTATCCACAGCTAGTTGTACTTTTTCTGGCATATAGTGGGGGCTCAATAACATTTGGTGAATAGGTGAATGGATGAGTGACACCTTTTACTTGGAAAACTCTTCTCTATTTTCAAAATGCTTGGATGAGTTAGGTTGGCCAATTTGTTTTTAACCCCATTTTTTACAGATTAGGAAATGAAGGAAGGTCAAAAGTCTCGCCTCTGTTCACACTGACAATAAGCAGGGAGAGGACAGATAGAGCCTGACTCGCCTGGAACTTTCATTGTGAAATTTGACTATCTTGGTGGTAAGCACACATGCTGTGTGTGCAAAGTTTGATGCGATTTCATCCAGTGGATTACAGGGCTTGTTTAATGCCTAGATTCATTTAGAATTTACTAGGTGCCAAAAAGTGTCCCAGGCTCTGAGGCAAAGCATAAACTGAGGCAAGGAAATGAGCCATGCAGATATCTGGGGAAGGGTCTGAGGGGACTGCGGTGCCAAGGCCCCAAGGCCTGGGCAGACTGTTTGTTTGAGGGAAGCAAAGAGTAGTTTCCTGTGGCCTCTGTTTAACAAATTACCTCCAACTGAGAGGATTAAAACAACAGGAATTTATTCCCTCCCATTTCTGGAAGCCAGAAGTCCAAAAGCAAGGTGTCGGCAGGGCTGCACTCCCTCCGAGGGCTCCGGGGAAGGATCCGCCCTCGTCCCTTCCAGCTTCTGTTGGCTCCAGGAGTTCCTTGGCTGTGGCCACAGGGCTGCAGCTCTGCCTTCGAGGTCACTCTGCTGAGGCAGGGCCAGCAAGGGGTGGGGACGGAGACCTCATAGGGCCTTGGAGGTCGCTGTCATCACTGTGGCTTTGGCTTTCCAGGAGACAGGAAGCTATGGAGCAGGGGAGGGCCTTACACTTCCAAGGAATCACCTGGGTGCCGCGCTGGGATTACACAGGAGGGACGGAGAGATAAAATGAGGCCAGCAGGAGGCCAGGTCAAGTCCAGGCGGAGGGTGGTTGGACCAGGGTCATACCAGTGAAGGGGGTGGAGAGCGGTGGAGGCTGTGCCTTCTGCAGAGGTGGCGAGGGGCAGCTGAGAGGGTCTTCTGTAGATCCCGAAGAGAGAGGACAAAAAGGACTCAAGGACCATGCCGAGGTTTAGAGCTGGGAGCAGGGGCGACGGCCGAGCCAGCCCTGCTCATGGAGTCGGTCCCCTGAGCCGCACACGCCCTCCGCTGTTTCACCACCCACGATGGGAAGCGCTCTGCCCCGTACAGCAAATGAGTCAAATCACCAGCGCAGCGCAGGAAGGGACTGAAGGTTGTGCCACCCTCCCGATTTACAAATGAGGAACCTGAGGCACACACCAGTGACGGGGCTACTCAATCATGATGATATGCCCAATAAGATGCCTGGCCGGGGCTCCGACCCGGGTGATCCGGGCAGGAGGTGGAGTGCTTATCTCTCGAGCGCCTGCTGGCCTGTCTCTGTGCCGGGCCCGGGGCTACACAGTGGATGCATTTCCAGGGGGGCTTACGTGAGATAGCGCACGCACGTGCACTAGGACATTTGCCCCGAGCCTTGACCAGCAGGTCGGGTTTGCTGGCTGGAGCTGAGGCAGAAGAGTCCCCTGCTAGGAGCAGAAGAGTCCTTGTCCCTGGAACTTGTGACTGTCACTTTACATGGCAAATGGTGTGAGCAAATTACCATCAGAGAAGCTTGTCCCCACTTGCACCACACATGTCCTTAGAAGAGGGACGCAGAGGGACGCAGATAGCCACATGACCACAAAGGCAGACACTGGAGCGATACAGCCACAAGCCGAGGGACACCTGGAGCCATTGGAAGCCGGAAGAGACTGGGGAGGACCTGTCCCAGAGCCCTTGGAGGGAGCACGGCCCTGCCAACACCTTGACTTTGGACTTCTGGCTTTCAGAGAGCTGTGACAGAATAAATTCCTGTTGTTTTAAGTCTCCAGTTAATGGTAGTTGGTTACGGCAGCCACAGAAAACAAATACTAATACAATCATTTTTGCTGGCTTCTGTGTGAGGAAGTAGTGGGAGATGTAACATAGCAAAGCGGATTCCAGCGTAAGCTTTGAGGTCACATGCCACAGACTGGCCCCAGATCTGCAGCTGGCACCCAGTGAGGCCTCAGGCAGGTTCCATGGCCCCTGTCTCTGTCCCTGGTCTGTCCACTGGGACAAACAACGGCTCGGGGCATTGTTCAGTGAAACACACGTCCTGCCATTTTTTTCAAAAACCCAGCTTTAGGCTTTTGTTTTCCTACTTTTATTTTATTTTATTTTATTTTATTTTATTTTATTTATTTATTTATTTTGAGACAGAGTGTCACTTTGTTGCCCAGGCTAGAGTTAGTGCCATGGCATCAGCCTAGCTCACAGCAACCTCAAACTCCTGGGCTTAAGCGATCCTCCTGCCTCAGCCTCCCAAGTAGCTGGGACTACAGGCATGCGCCACCATGCCCGGCTAATTTTTTCTATATATATTTTTAGCTGTCCAAATCATTTCTTTCTATTTTTGGTAGAGACGGGGTCTCACTCTTGCTCAGGCTGGTCTCGAACTCCTGACCTCGAGCGATCCACCCGCCTCGGCCTCCCAGAGTGCTAGGATTACAGGTGTGAGCCACCGTGCCCGGCCTGTTTTCCTACTTTTAAAAGAGCCATAACTCTGTAAGTTCTATGTATTGTCAGAATGTCCTCCCCACCCCCACCCGAGCTGGCCACCTTAGTGTGACTGTCCCACTGGGAAGGTTGGACTTCCTGCCCTATTGGCAACAGGCACAGCCCTGTCATGCATGTGGGCCGGTGACAGGTGACTGGAAGTGCTGTGAGCCACTTAGGGCAGAAGCTTTAACAACAATGCTGAGGTTCCACTGTCCCCACATCCCTCTGCCCACAGGGCTGGCATGTCCCAGATGGCAGCTGTTCCCTCGGCCTGGCTTGCAGAGCCGAAGGTGACCCGCCAAGCACCCAGCACAGGAATGAAGAAGGCGTGGACCCAAGCGTGGCACAAGTGAGAGACAGGCCTGTGTGTTCGTAAGTATCTGAGATACAGAGGTTTTTTGTTATCTTACTAGAACCGAGCGCTATGGTCTGGATGTCTGTGTCCCTCCAAAATGTTCCTGTGTTGAAACTTAACCCCCGTCGTGATGTTAAAAGGTGGGCCCTTTGGGAGGAGGGTGGAGACCTCACAGACGGGGCTAGTGCCCTTGTAGAGGCAGCTCCTGAGAGCTGCCTCGCCCCTTCTGTCGTGTGAGGACCCCTCGAGCAGGTGCCCTCACCAGACACCGCATCTGCTAGTGCCCTGACCCCGGGCTGTGCAGAGCTGTGAGTGACAGGTGTCTGTGTTTGTAGGTATTCGGTCACGACAGCCAGAACGGGACCCTTTTCTCCTGATTTCACCATCGGAGGAACAACAGCATGGAGACGCTTGGGAGCTGACGTCTGAGTCGGCCCGGAGACCGCAGTGTGGAGGGTGCTGGCGGGTGTTGTTTCCTTGGCTCCAGAGGCCAGAAGCCTGAAGCCAAGTGTGAGTAGAGCCGCGCCCACTCCGGCACAGACTCCCCTCCGCCCTGCGTGGCGTCTCCCCTCCGTGTGTGTCTGTCTCTGGGTCCACATTCCCCCTTTCCATGGAGACCCACCCTAGTGACCTCATCTTCACGGGGTCACCTCTGTAATGACCCTGTCTCCAAAGAGGTCCCATTCTGAGGTCCAGGGGTTAGGACCCCAGCATATCTTTTTGGGGGACACAGTAGAGCACCCACAGGAAGAGAGCACAGCACTGATCCCACTCTTCTTCTGTTTATTTTATTTTTATTTTAAGAAAAGCTGCAGATCTGCATATGTTTGCATATTGGCCACTAATTTAATTCATTAAAACCCAGTGGGGGGCCCGTCAACCAAAGAGGTGTGGAGGCAGAAATAGGCCCACGGGGGCCATTCTGCAATCTCTGGATTAGTTGAATCCCCTCATTCTCCTTGTAATTTATTAAACAAATATGTGTCAGCCTCCCACCCCCACCTTTCACAGGGGCCCGAGACTGGGGGACAGAGGAGGCCTGAGTCGCAGCCCAGCCCTGTCACAGGCTTGTTGCTGCATCCCTTCTCCTCTTTGAGCCTGTTCCCCAACTATATAGGGGGTTCCCCAGGGTGCCCAAGGCCTGTGAAGGTCTTTTTGTGACAATTTGGTGAGCAAGCAAGGCTAGGGGTTTGCCAGGTGCTCCGTGGCCCAGCCAGCTGGTGACCGAGTGGTGGGTTCTGCCCCACCACCGTGGATCCGTGGCTCCCACCATCTTCTCTCATCGTTCATGGCAGGTTTGTCAGAAACAGGCAACTTCTATGCAGAAAAGCCAGCTCTAGACGCAGCCTCTGGCTCTCCATGGAGTTTCTGATCTGCCAGGAGACTGTTCCAACAACAAGGTCAGTGTTGTTGCTTTTATTAGGTGTGATGGGTAATTTTTTTATGTGTCAACTTGGCAGAACCACAGTGGCCAGATAATGGATCAGACATCATTCTGGGCGTTTGTGTGAAGGTGTTTCTGAATGAGACTAACATTTAAATCTTAGAGTAGTATCATCAGTACACTTAGACTAGCTGCCATCCAGTCACTAAACTTAGAGCAGGTGCCATCCAGTCAGCTGAGGGCCAGAATAGAACACAGAGGCCGACCCTCCCCGTCGAAAGAGAATTTTCTGGCAAGCTGCCTTCAGACTTGAACTGGAACATCCACCCTCCCGGGTCTCCAGGTAACCAACTGCCGATCTTGGACTGGCCAGTCTCTATAATCACATGAACCAGTTCCTTTCAACAAAACTATTCACACACACACACACACACACACACACACACACACACACATATAGTTGTGTTTCTTTGGAGAATACTAATACATCAGTTTTCTGATTTTTTACCTGTTTTTCCCAAACCTATAACCAAGCCTACACACACACTTCATCTCACCAAGAACAAGAAGCATCCTTAGGTTCGAAGTCCTGGACACCTTCTATGAGCAGTAACTTGCCGTGCACCGGCTTCAATCAGGCAGGTATTATTTTCCTATTTTACAGACAAGCACACCAAGGTCCCCTCAGGTCAAGCAACATCCCCTGAGGTCACAAGAATGAGTCACTTAGGAAAGAGCTAGGTTTGAGCCCAGGTCTGTCTTGCTCCAAAGTCCATGTTCTTGCCCCCGAACTTGGCCTCTTGAACAATGAGGAGGACTCGGGTGCAAGGGCTGGTTTCCCACGTCCTGCTGCCTTACAGACCATGAGGACGCCGTCTCCCATTGGATGATCAATATGGCGCTTCAACCTAATGGTCAGGTGCTCTTATCTCTAAGAAAATAAGCCTGGGAAACAGATATTACTTGTGATGGGCAATGCCTACTCGCTCCTCAGAGACAAACAGAATGAAATGGCTGGAACTTGCCTACTTTGGGTATTGCATTAGTCAGGGTTCTCCAGAGAAACAGCCAATGGGGCAGAGAGAGGAAGAGATTTGTTAGGAGGGTTTGGCTGACATGATCACGGAGGTGACGTCCCATGATCTGCCACCTGCAAGCTGGAGGCCCAGGAAAACCAGTGTTGTCATCCCAGTCTGAGTCCAAAGGCCTGAGAACCAGGAGCACCAATGTCCAAGGACAGCAAAGACAGGTGTCTCGGCTAGAGCAGAGAGCGCCAATTGCTTCTCCTTTACCTGCTTGTTCTGTCCAGGCCCTCGATGCATCGGGTGGCGCCTGCGCATACGGGTGACGGTGGGTCTTCTTTACTCAGTGAACTGATTCAAGTGCTAATCACTTCTGCAGACAGCCTCACGGACACACCCAGAAATAGCATCTTACCAGCTACCTGGGCATCCCTTAGCCCAGTAAAGTTGACTCATGGAATTAACCATCGCAGATGTGTGGATAGGCAAGCCTAGCATATGCTGCGATCAAATGGCAGGGAAAACCCTACCATGGCAGTCTAAGACTACTTTTGCTATCATGAGGTTTTTTTCCAACTAAGAACATGACACTCTAAACAGAGGAGATGGCTATAATAATGGCCCCGTAGTGCTTCCCAAGGAGCAGTCACACCTGTAAAGGTAGGAAACAGGTAGAGCTGAGGGCCTGCTCACTGTTATTCCCCAGGAAGAGCTCAGGCACCTGGCTAATCTTTAAATAATTTTAAAAAGTCATGAATGATTGGGAAGTTTTGTGTTTTGTTTAACAGTTTGTAGCACAAATCAATGCACGGGTCCTACAAAAAATGCAGAGATGTTTCTCTAATCCCATCCTCAACAGGGGCTTTTTTTTTTTTTCTGCTAAATCTCCAGCCTAACTTCAAAGATTAAGACATAAGAATAGTGAGGAAGGTTTGCACTTTGGTACCCAACTCACCCCCTTGTCCTCTGGTGCTCTCTTGCTATTCTTCCCAAAGCACAAACTTACAGTGTTTTGCAAAGAGTAATTGGTAAGTGCATATAGTATACAGTTGCTAAAAATGATGTCAACAAAGAATGTGTGATAACATGGGGAAATACCATATCAAGTGGAAAAAAGCAAGATAAGAAACTGAAAGTAGCTAGCGGTAAGATTACACAGGAGATTAGTTTCTTTTATATATATATTTCCCTAATTTCCTACAATGAATGCCTGTTGCAGTTCTAATTGAGAGAAGTATAGTTTTTAAAGTGAAATGTAATAGAAACTGGAACTCTCTTATATTCTTTTTCTCCCCTATGCTACCTTTTTTTTTGATGATTGATTTTTGTGGTCCATTTAAGTTCCTTTTGTTCAATTCTTGATATACTCACTTGTTGCTTGGTAACAATCATCTCCAATGAGGCCTCTTCCTCACTGGCACTTTGCAGTAAGGCTGCGTTGCACAGCAGTCTGGTATGAGATGGTTTCAGACCAGGGCAATGGCAAAACTACCTGAGTAATTTCCTGGACATGGCTACTACTGGCAACTTTCCAAAACATTGCATTTAACAAGTGGACTAGAAAGAATAACGCCTTAAAGATTCGTGATTCCTTGTTTCTGCTTTGACAGCCAGGTGTGAACATCTCTCCTTCTCTCCGTTTCTTGCATACATGCTGTTCTCTACCCCGTTGCAGCAGACACCTTCTAGTTGCCTACATAGCGCCTGACCATGCTTTTCTAGCCAGAGAACCTGGATTTTGCCCAGCTATTCACTTTCTACGAGCTTAAGGGGAGGTGGACCCCAGCCTCTAAGACAGAGTCATGACAGAACCAAGAAAAGCAAAGTGATCTCTAAGCCCTTGCCAGGAGTTGGTTCAGGCACAGGCACATGGTGTCATTTTGGCCAATGAGATGAGGGGACGTGTGCTGGGGGAAGGGAGAGCCCAGGAAAAAGGGTCTCTGTTCCTAAAAAGAGATGAATAAAGCAAAAATGGCCTCTGGATCCTGACTCATGAAGATGGGAGGCCTAAGATCCCGGCAGCCACCTTGAAATCATTAAAGCCAACACACCAAGGACAGAGGATCCAATGACAAATAAAAACTGAGTCCTCAAAGTCAGACTCAGCCCACCCAGGATTGCCCCATCTCCTAAGTTTCTATTATGCAAGATCATAAATCCCCTTGGTGTGGGAGCTGCGTTGAGTTGAGCTTTCTGCTATCTGCTGTCAGAAGCCATCTAACCGAGCCAGCACTTGAGTTAAGTCCATGCGTAGTGTGAGTCCCCTGAGCTCCCTCTGCGCAGGGTGACCCACTCCTCTGGGGTCACCCTCACACTCACAGACTACACCTGAGGCATTATAACAATGCCTCGTTTTACTCTCAAAAATGTCCCAGTTTAAGATGACCAATTATGTTGGTCACTGTTATGGGCTGAATTTGGTACCCCCTGAAATTCATATGTTGAAGTCCTAACCCTCTGTACCTCAAAATGTGGCCTTATTTAGAAATAAGGACATTTCAGATGTAATCAGTTGCAATGAGGTCACACTGGAGAGGGCAGGCCCCTGACACAACATGACTGGTGTCCTTATAAAAGGGAGAATTTGGAGACAGACACACACACAGAGTGAACACCATGGGAAGATCAGAGAGATGCTGCCACAAGCCACGGAGCTGCTAGAAGCTGGCAAGAGCCCTGGGCAGACCCTGCGCCAGCATCTCGGAGTGTGGCCCTGCCAACACCTTGATCTTGGATGTCCAGCTTCCAGAACCATGAGAGAATAGATTTCTGTCATTTAAGCCACTTGGTCTGTGACACTTTGTTACAGCAGCTCCAGCAAACGCATAGGATGGAAATCAGCTCTGTCAGGAGGCAGCTGTGGCCCAGGGAACCTTCTAGACAGGAAGCCACCCCTGTATGTTCAGTAGATGGTGATGCCGGAGGAAGGCCGAGGAGGCCTGTGGTCTATGCTACAAGCAAACCTGAGAACACAGCAGCAGGGCTCACTCTCCTACCCAGCTTGCGGTGCTCTGTTCCAGCAGCTCTAGCGAACAAATACGGCTGTCCTGCCCACAGGTGGTGTCTGGGGAAGAAGGGACCGCTTCTGGCTGCAGGTGACCAGAGGTGTTGCCATTTGGGGTGGGGCCTTGAAGGGTGGGTAGGATGCCCACAGGCAAGTGCGGCATGTGAGGAGAGGCATGAAACGCCCAGGGAAACGTGTGAACAAAGGGCAAGATCATAGACAACCCTGTTAACGCATCCTGACAATAAGAAAATGGGTGCAAGGAAACAAGTAGACCTGAAACTCCTCTGAGACGGAGAATCCTTCTGCTGTGAGAGCAGCAGAAGAGCAAATAGGGACCCTCTCTTTACAGTCCTTTGGGTTAAATTACCCCTGGGAAGCCTCCAGACTCAAACACGCTTGGCAGCGAGGTGTGGCAGGAAGATACATGGAGCACACGGCTTTGGTAAGAGCAGCCTGCAACATGCACACTGTCACTTACGCTCCACACCCAGGGGCGCTTGCTGCTCTCACTGGGTTTTCAGCTGAATGAAACAACTGCTGTTGGGCCCTTAAGGAGAATCAGACAATAGTTTTAACAAGCTACATCATACAAATTGCTTGTTCTTAAAAGTTAAACAGTACATCAGGTAAACAGATTATAAGATTACTTCTATGGCAAACTTCACATGCTTAGACTATTTGCACTCCTTTGTCCAACTCGCAAGCAGGATGCTTGCTGTAGGGTCACGAGAAGACCCTCTGGCACACATCAGACTTAATGATGAAATACTGCAAGTGTTCCCTTTGAGACCAGGAACTAGCAAAGGATGCATTTCTATTCAAAATTTTACTGGAGGTACTAGCCAGCATACTAAAGCAAGAAAAATAAATTAGAAAATTAAGAGTTTAAAAATTTAAAAAAACCAAAACTGTCATTATTTGCAAATTATATGATTAGGTATATGGAGAACTCAAAATTATCAACAGATACATGATTAGATTTAATGAGTTGAATAAGACTGCTAGGTATGTAATCAATTGTATTCCTATATAGCAGCTACAAACAGCAAGTGATGTTTAAGAAAAAATACCATGTAAAGTAGCATAAAAAGTATAAAGGACATGGGAATGAATTTAAGAAAAGATATGTACAGTATCTGCAGGGATATTATAAAATCTCCTTTAGAGGCATTAAAAAGGACTAAATAGTTGGACCGATGCACTATTTTTCATGGATTAGAAAACTCAGTATTATGAAGATGCCAATTCTTCCCCAAATTGATTTGTAGATCTAATGCAAGCCTAATCAAAATCCAAACATTTTTATTATGAAACTTGGCAAGCTTATTCTAAAACTTAAATAGAAACACAAAGAGCAAAGAATAGCGAAGACAACCCCACAGAAGAACAAGCTGGGGGCACTGGCCCGACCATATTTTAATAATTATTTAATGCTATGACACTTAATACGATATGGTATTGATTTAAGTATATACGAACATACCAGTGAAACAGGATGAAGAGCTCAGAAACAGATCAGCTACTTTATTGTAAAAGCCGCACTGCAGAGCTATGGGGAAAGGACATTCTTTTCAGTCAATGGTACTAAGAAAACCAGGCATCCATACAATAAAAGAAATTGAACCCCTGTCTTATACCACATGCAAAAATCAATTCCAGGTGGATTAAAGAATTAAATGTAAAAGACAAAGGTGTAAAGTTGAGGGGTTTTTTGGACATAAGGTCTTGATATGCTGCCCAGGCTGGTCTCAAACTCTGGGCTCAAGCAATCCTCCTGCCTCAGCCTCCTCATTATTTGGTACTACAGGCAAGATTAAAATGTTGTTTATTTATTTTTTATTTATTTACTTTTTTTGACAGAGTCTCTCTCTGTCACCTGGGCTAGAGTGCTGTGATGTCAGCCTAGGTCACAGCAACCCCAGACTCCTGAGCGCAAGCAATTCTCCTGCCTCAGCCAAGATTTAAATTTTAAACAGACATTATGGGAGAATATCTTCATGACACTGTGGGAGAAAATAATTTCTTAGATAAGTTATTAAAAACATTAATCATAAAGGAAAACAGTGATAAATTTGGCTGAATTAAAATTAAGAGCATGAAGCCCCAGGTTCATTCTCCAGCACTTCCACCAAAAAAAAAAAAAAAAAAGTGTTCATCAAAGTACAGCAACAAAAAGAAAATGAAAATGAAAAGGCCAGTCACCAAGTGCTGGAAGATATAATCAACCAGGGCTAGTTTTCCAATTATTCAAAGAACTTCATACCAGTAAGAGAAAACAAATGAGCCAATAGAAAAATGGGCAAAAGACTGAAACAGACACTTCACAAAAGAGACAGTCCAAATGGCCAATAATAATTCAACCTCATTAGAAGTCATGCAAGTGCCTGTTAAAACAGTAATGAGATATATTTATCCCCTCCAGACTGGCAAAAATTTAAAAGTCTCAGCGAAGTGATGGCAAAGATATAGAGTAATAGGAATGAGTACCCTCCAGGTGGGAGTGTAGATTGGTATCATAACTTTGAAAAACACTTTGGTATTACCTAGAAAATTTGAACTTTTCATATCCTATGACTCAGCAAATCTACTTCTGTATGTATAACCCAGAACAATGATTCTCAAACCTTAGCATGCATCAGGGTCTCCTGGAGGGCTTTTGGGCCCCACTCCCAGAGTTTTGAGTCAGTGTGTTTGGGGTGGGACCTGAGAATGTGCATTTGTAACAAGTTCCCCGGTGATGCTGATGATGCAGGTCTGGGGACCACACTTTGAAAACCACCAGCCCAGAGGAACATACACACTAGGATACATTTGCAAGAACTGCTCATTCAGTAATAGCTAAAAATGTCCATCAACAGTTGAATGAATGAAGCATGGTATATTTATACAATGGAATACTACGAAGCATTGGAAAGGAATGAACTACAGCCAGAAGCAAAGTATAGATGCATCTCCAAACAATTCCCAAAGCCAGACACAAAAGACCATATGCAGTATAAACTCAATCATAAAAAGTTTTAAAAAACAGTAAACTCAAACCATGTTATTAAGGGTTTGCAAGCATATGTGATACAACTTTAAGGAAAAGCAAACAACCTATGATCAAAACCATTGGCAGAGGGGCTTCCTCTAGGGAAAAGGGAAGTGAAGTGAAGTATGCCAGTTACTAAGTTATGATCTCTTGGCTTCAAATCCACCCTTTTATGCTGGGCTTTGTGAAAGTTGGGGCAAAGACCTGCACTACGCTTTTCTGTTCTTAGGCTCTTCCCATAGGTGGCGCTAAAGATAGACTGCAGGGCCGGAAGAGGAAGGAAGGACTTCTTCCGGTTCCTTTCCTTTGAGTCTCCACCTGTTTCCTGTCCCTTTGAGCTAGATCCTAGCAAAACTTCTTTACTCTTGCATCATCAGTTCCTCTCTGTAGCAGCAGCTAAATCGTGCCTTCCATTTTGCCAGCACTTTACAGAAGCGGCCTCATTGTGACCCCCACAGTCACCAGCACTAGCCAGCCCTGTCCTCATAAATTGGAGTTTCAGCTCCTCTAAGTTCCAAAATTCCGATAATTCCAACTTCTTCATTTTGTGCCTCCCCACCCTGTCCCCCAGGTGTAGTATCTACTCCATCCAGTTGCTGCCTCCAAGATACACTTAGAATTCTCTTTTTGCCCTTTTGGTTACCTAGTTTACAATTTCATACCTAGTCAACAGTTCTTCATATCAAGTTCTTTCTGTTAAAATAACTTGGTGCCTCATTTTCATGCTTGTTGCTTCATGGTCGCCTCTAGCATTGAGCCCACTTTCCATGCAGCCAGGAGGGGACAAAGGGGAAATGGCACTTGTAAGTTGATCTGCCCCTTTCAAAGAGCTTTCTACTGGGATGACCAGCTGTCCCTGTTTGTCCAGGTCTGAGGCAGAGGAGTTCTTCAGGATGCAGGGCTTTCATTGCTAAAACCAAGAAAGTCTGGACAAGCAGATGAGTTGTTCACCCTAAGCTCTGTGACTTCTGTGTAAATATGTTCATCATAATGTCTCTGGTCACCTCTGGCTTCAAGGAAGGCTGGGATGTAGGTTTTTAGCTGGGCTTGTTACCACCCCAGGTGAAATCGGAGTTCTGTTCATTAGGAAGAGGGCAGAACAGGTATTGGGGAGGCAGCTAGAGGTTCTGCCCTTTTAACTTCAGACTGTGACCATTAACCACCCACAATACTGCCTGAGATTACACGGCTGTCATCAGAGCTGTGACCAGAAGCCAGGTCTTCTGATGGTGGCCCCCACAGGGCACACTGCCTATTTTCCTCCTTGGAATAATGATTCATTTCTGACAGCTTAGAGAGAGAATCATTTCCATCTTTTAGCATTTTCAATCTTCAGTGACTAATTATATTTTGTAGGTCAGATGTTTATGCAATAAAGCTTTCCCCTATATATTGGAGAGTCATTGAGTGAAAGGGGTCACCAAATGGAACCATGGCCATTTTATGTATGCTCCACTTTTCTTCTGTGTTTGCAGTCAAGCTTGGTTCTTTCCAATTGGGAATCTGGGTTGTAAGTTCCTAGTTTTGAAGGGAGCTCAGGAATCCCATGTCCTGTACTCTTCTTTTTATTTTGTATTTACTGGTACTTTACTCAGACGTGAGTTATCGTTTTATCCTAGATGTCTTTATTCTAGGCATCCTTTGGGACCTACAGTTACTCTTACTGACTTGGTAAAGAAATGCTTGCTTGGGAGGATTTCAAATCCAGTAAAGCATACGCCAGCTTACTTTCATTTCAACAGCTAGCTGTTTTTGCTTTATGGCATTAATATACATAAAAAGAGGGAGGCAAAATTATGTCATAGTTTTTTTTTGTTGTTTTTTTTTTTTTTTTTGCTACCTTAAACTTCGTAAGACTCTCTTAGCCAGCTTGGTGTTTTCCTTGGAAGCATTCATCGGGTAAACCGTACAGGGAAAGTATGATCAGTAGATGTTAGACAGCAAGGGCTGCTGGGCCTGGCATGCTTCATATGCATTTTGTGCCCCGCCATACATGGTCACTAGAGGCTGCATATCTGCAGGGTACACGCAAAACAGGAGGCTGCATCTCATCTGCTTTCGATTACCGCCTTGCCGAGTGGGATTGGTAGAACCACGCTTCTCATACACGGCCGGGTGTTGGGCTGGAAGCCAGGGCTTCTCAAATTCCATTTCCTTCTCTAGGAGACGAATTTCTTCATAGATGTGGGAAGCTACATTTGCTTTTTCCTCTTCTCCCACTTCAGAACAGGAATATGTTAATATATATTTAGAGCGAGAAGCAAGCAGTTCCTACATCCGGCATGTGATTCACTAACGTCCAATTTCATTTTCTCTCCTTGTCTCCATTTAATTCCTTCTTCCCTGGTCAGAGCTCTGAAAATTTCTAGTTGAACTCCTACGCTTTGATTTTTTTTTTCATTTAAGCTTTGATTATAATTTTAGATTGAACCATATGAAAGTAATGATAACCATATTTGACCGTTTTTGAACAGCAGTTGCATGTGATTCAATCTAATACTAAATTGCACATATAGAGATCTTGCTTACGTGCAAGACAGTGCACCAAGCTCTTACACACATGACCCTCAGTCTGGAGGGTTACATGAAGTAGGGAAACTGAGACACACAGATTAAGCGACTTGTACAGGGTCATGCAGTTAGTAAGTGCTGGAGCCTCAGTTGGAACCCAGGGGTCTGGCTACAGAGTCTGTCCACGCACTGAATGACACCAGCATGCCACCAGCTCTCAAGGACAGAAACATATTATCATCTGTGTGGGTTATAAAGCATTTTGTAGAAAAGTACTGAGCGAAAGCTTTTTGCTTATGTATAATATTTTAGTAATTTGCCCTTCAATTAATAGCTTGCATCAGTTTGCAAAGATCAGGGGGCAGGAAGAGCTGCAGTGAGCTTTGGTGTCAGACTGGCCTGAGTACCAAGCCCAGGCTCTGCTGTTTGCAGCAGCAGCACGGCCCTCAGCCCGGTCACTTCACATCTTCCAATCTGAGTTTCACTTCTGTGCAAAATGCCTCTCCCAGGGTGCCTAGCACAGCACCTGGCACACAGTAAGTGCTCCATAAATGTCAACTGAAATAAATTATGACACAGCAAATTGCAAAAGAAAGAGCTGGGGATTAGTAATGGGGAGGTCTGCTTCTGTGACTAGCCTGGTTGTTTTTTCCACTAGCAGCCTCTGCGACCTTTGACAAGTCGCTTGAAGTTTAACTATCTGTCTTCTCAGGGATAGAAGCAGCAATGACAAGGGTCTCTCCAGGCACATCACAGGAGGGGGTAAGCGTGGGAAGTGAGTAGGGTGTTATGGAAAAGACCCTGGACTTGCAGAGTCCCGGGCTCCAGGCCCCCTTCAGCAGCTTGGGCGCCATGAGGCTTGGGCGTGTCACCCGTGCCGTTTGACCCTCAGCCACATGGCCATAAACTGGGAAGGATCATGATCTCTCCCTCTGTTTTGGCATCTGTGAGCAAATCAGACTTTAAAAATAAAACAAAACTCTGAAAATGATAAAAGGTGTTATTTTTAAGACAGGAAGAAATACTTGATAAAATGTTGTCTTATATATTTCCTGATATATAAATTTGTATTTTGTTCTCTCAGTGTTTACTTCTGGAAGTAGCCAGGCCCTTGTCCGGTGGAGGCTGGGTTGCAGGGCTGGAACCAGAAGTGTTCAGTGAGGGGCTCATACTAGGACCTCCCAGAAGGGGAATAGAAAGGGGGGACATTGTCAGAGGAGGTGGCTCCCAGCCCCAGAGGACGGGTCACAAGCCAAGGTCAGGCCGGCAGGATGGCTCACACCTATAATCCTAGCTCCCTGGGAGGCCGAGGTCAGAGGATCATGTGAGCTCAGGAGTTCAAGACCAGCCTAAGCAAGAGCAAGACCCTGTCTCTACTAAAAATAGAAAAATTAGCTGGTATCATGGTGCACCCCAGTAGTCCCAGCTACTGGGGAAGCTGAGGCAGGAGGATCACTTGAGCCCAGGAGTTTGGGGTTGCAGGGAGCTGTGGTGACACCACTGCACTCTAGCCTGGGCGACAGTGTGAGACTCTTTCTGAAAAAAATAAAAACAAATAACAAGCCAAGGTCAGGGAAGGATCCAGAGGATGGAGTGTTGTGAGCAACAGGGACCCACATCCTGCTCCCTTTGAAGAACTGCGAGAAGGGGACAGAGCTGCAGAGGGATGGCAGGGCTGCGGAAACTGGACTTCCCAGCCTTGCCCAAAGATTCCTGCACCCGAGCTTAGCCATGCAGCTGGGGGATGCTGAGCCTCAGGGGGCCGTTCAGCCTCACACAGTGGATGTATCAGCAGAGATAAGTGCGGGCCAGAGACCCCAGCCTGCTCATTCTAGACCTGAGACGTTGCCTTTGCACGAGCCTGGAATGGAGGGAGAGGAAACCCAGTAATGCCTGCAACTGAACTTTGCACTATTTCTACACTCAAAGAATTATTGTAACTTTTTGAAGAAAGAATGTGAGATTTCCTACGTCCCATATAATGGCTGCAAATTCATACTCATCCAGCCATTCAATAAATAGTTTCCAATCACCTGCTCTGTGCCAAGTCCTGTTACAGGTGATTGGGGTACCCCAGCAAAGAGAAGCAAGCACCCAGCCTCCTGGGGCATATATGCTAATGAATTCTTTGCACATTTTACATTTATAAATTACTGCAAAAATAGAGAAGATTGCAATTATTTAGCTCCTGCTGGGAAGTCTGGACTGAATAAATAGCATGGTTTCAGGTAAGCAGGGAACTCCATGCTAAAGTCTGATGGATACATACTATTAATAAATAACAAATAAAACTCTGCTATTGTTCAGTGCCCTTTGTCACTTCAGAGCTCTCCTAGGCAGAGTAGATGCCATGAAGAGTGAACAAAAGAAAGATATCGAAATGGAACTCTGAGGAATAAATAACCCTTGGAACAAATATTTGGTTCAAGGAACATGATGCTATCCAAGCCAGGTTTGCAATAAGCAAGGTCAGGACCAAACATCCCCCTTATTGGGGAGGTCTCTTTTTAGACCTCCAAGGTAACCTGGTGGAATGTGGCCTCCTAAATAAGCAGATAGGTGGGGTGGGAAGCTGGTGTCTCCCAAGAACGTATGCAGTTGCCACTGCCATTGTACCGCTCAGACACTTGGCTATTTGTCACTTCAGTGTAAGAGGATGAAGTGTGCAGGAGGGCCTCATGAGCTGCAGTAAAAGCTGCTTACCATGAATCCATGTAAAATGAGAACCATGAATTTTGTGAAATTTTGTGAGCGTTGTAAAAAAAAAGATATGATTCAGTCTTTACCTATAAAGGTGATCAACATAAGTTAGTTTAACTTATATTTAACTGAATTTTATTCATACAAAATTTACCTAATTTTTTAACAGCTCTGAGATACAATTCACACACCATAGAAATCAGCCATTTTGCACGTGCAAGTCAGTGACTTTTAGTCTATTCACAGAATTGTGCATCCACCACTACCGTTAATTTTAGAACATTTTCATTACAATAAAAAGAAACCGCACACCCCTTGGCCATCACCTCCCCCCTCTCAAACCCCCGTCCCATCCAGCCCTAAGCAATAATTAATCTACTTTCTGTCTCTAATGGATTTGCCTGTTCGGGACATTTCATATAATGGAACCACACAATATGTGGTCGTTTGTGACTGGCGTCTCACTTAGCACAATGTTTCCAAGTTCGGCCGTGTTGCAGCTTGCATCAGTACTTCATTCCTTTTTATTGCCACATAATATTCCATTGTACTTTGTTTATCCATTCATCAGTCCATGCACATGGGGTTGTTTCCACACGTTGGCTATTGTGAATAGGGCTGCCACAAACGTTCACGTACAGGTTTCTGCAAGGATGTATGTTTTCATTTCTCCTCAGTAGATACCTAGGAGTGAAACTTGTGCAAATTCTTTGAATGAAAAAGAAATAATGAATTAACTGTGGGGTTTTTGTTTGTTTTTGCATATTTCTGTTGTGTTTGGGGGGCCAGGGGTCGGTAGAGACCTGGGAAGGAAGCTGATGTTGTAAATGCTTGGTTAGGGATGATGTTTACATTATAACATTTCTTTTCCATCACAGCTGCACAACATTGGGGCTTGGATGTTGAGGACCCTACAATGTTGCAATTAAAAGTTGCCTTCTTTGAGTTGGAATTGGAAATCTAACTTTACATGGTATTTCATCAGATCCCAAAGAAACCAACTGCCATTTCCATCACTGAAGTCTCAACAAACATCACTGTGCACTGGCCTGGCCATCAGTGGGAGGAGTGTCTGTTCCACGAATTCCTACCACATCCGTAATAAAGGAGGGGGAACGATGGTCGAAATTTTCCTTTGTTTCTCCCAGAAAAAAAAAAAAAAAGGTAGTTTCCACTGAGCAATTAGATTTTTTGGCTTATAAGCAGTGAATCTTGTAACCAACCATATATCCTTCTTTGTTTTGGCTGTTAGGTAGCTCAGAACTAATTGGGATCCATCTCAACCAACTCTGTTAAACTTTAAGGTTTGTATTTTGTGTACTGACTGTATCCTTGGCATAATCCTATTTTTTTGGGTCACTATTTCCCTGTTTTCCAGTTTCCTCATTTAACAATCAGCTTTTATTTTATTTTGAGATATATAAGCTATCAGAAATGCTTTTTTAAAATATATTAATAGTTCAGCTGAACTTACACACCATGATGTAATCGGCAGAAGTCAGACTGTGGGAAACTCTAACGAACAAATGACCTAGTTTCTTAAATACATTGAAAGGAGGAAAAAAGGAAGTGGAGGGGAAACATAGACGAAAAGAGATTACAAGAACCCTCCTGTGTTGTGGTTGGGAATGTCAAATCCTGCACCCACTTGGGGAAACAGTCTGGTAATTTCTCCAAAAATTAAACATACACTTAGTATGTAACCCAGCCATACCACCCGTAGGAATCTACTCGAAAGAAATGAAAACACATGTCAAAGACTAGTCTGTGACTGTTCATACCAGCAGCATTATTCATAAAACCAAACACTGGAAACATTCCTGTGTCCGTCAACTAGGGGGTTGATTTTTTTTTAATGGTAGTATATTCATGCAGTAAAGGATTATTAGCAATAAAAAGGACGAATGGCTGATACTTACAACAATATAGATGAACCCACAAACCTTGCACTCAGCAAAAGAAGCCAGACACAGGCCACGTGTTGTACGAAGCTGTGTGTGTGAAGCTGGCAGATGAGGTGAAATGAGCAAGGGGAAGGCAGATGGGTGGTTGCTTAAGGCCAGGGCTGGAGCGAGCATTGGCTACAAATGAACAGGAGGGAAGTTTTGGGGTGATAGAGATTATGGTTTATGATGATGATTGGACAACTGTATAAATCTGCTAACAACCGTCTCACTGACAGCATAGGAATTTTATAGTATGCAAATTATACCTCAATCAAATTGTTTTAAAAAAGATGAACATCTAAACACTGGCCAGAAATCTGATAATATTAAGGTGCTATTGTATTAGAATCCTTTTAGGGATAATAATGGCATAGTGGTTATGTTTTTTTTAAACGAGCTCTTTTCTTTTAGAGATACACACTGAATTCTGTGAAATGATACAATGCCCGAGATTTGCTTCAAAATAATGCAGAAGGGTCCAGGTGGTGACAGCCGAAACAAAAGTGACCGCGAATGGATCATTTTGAAGCTGATTGGTGGGGGCATGGGAGGTTGTTTTACTGGTGTGTCTTCTATTGTGTATGTTTTGAATGGTTCCACAATTAAAAGGTTTAAAAAATAAACTTGAGTCTGTAAGAAACGAAACAGTGACCTGACGCATGTGGCTGGAATGAGGCAGTGGACATCTACTGTTTTTGGCTGCTCAGCACGCCCTTCCCCTCTGCTAACGGCAGCCAGACTACGCACTGAGGAGCAGCCAGCCCTCTGCACGCAGCCTGTGAGGATCTGCCTGCCCCTTTGGCCCAGGCCTGGGCACAGAACCTCTGCAAAGCCCATCGGCCTCCCTCCCCTGGGGAGTCTAATCTGTGTAGAATGATGCAAGAAGGGGAAAAGCGCAGAGCTGATTAATCCCGGTGGGGCCACGCTGAGACACCGGCCTTGGGTCTTTGCTGCTAAATCCACACAGCAGCCCTTTCTAAAGCCAGGATCTTGGCTTCAGTTATGGGAACCACCTCATATCAGGCCAATAAATTCCCTTTTTGTTTAAGTTGGCCGGAGCTGGATTCTGTGGCTCCAAAGCAAAGCACCCTACGGCAGAGCATCTGCAGGTCAGCAACTGTTCCGCATGCTCCTTTCCCCACCTCCCGTCGCCTGCGACAGCTCCACACTCAGAACCCCTTGGACATCATTTTATTTTATTTTTTTTTATTTTTGAGACAGTCTCGCTCTGTTGCCCAGGCTAGAGTGCCATGGTGTTATGGTGTTAGCCTACCTCACAGCAACCTCCACCTCCTGAGCTCAAGCCTCCCCAGTAGCTGGGACTACAGGCATGTGCCACCACATCTGGCTAATTTTTTTTTTTTTTCTATCTTAGTTGCCAGGCTAGTTTCTTTCTATTTTTAGTAGAGATGGGGTCTCGCTCTTGCTCAGGCTGGTCTTGAACTCCTGACTTCAAGTGATCTTCCCACCTCGGCCTCCCTGAGTGCTAGGATTACAGGCGTGAGCCACCACGCCAGGCCACCACTCGGACATTATTAATAAAACTTACACAAGTCCTGAGCTGGGTGTGGTGGTGCCTGCCTGTAGTCCTAGCTACTTGGGAGGCTGAGGCGGGTGGATCCCTCGAGGTCAGGAGTTTGAGACCAGCCTGAGCAAGAGCGAGACCCCGTCTCTACTAAAAATAGAAAGAAATTATCTGGCCAACTAAAAATATATAGAGAAAAAATGAGCCGGGCATGGTGGCACATGCCTGTAGTCCCAGCTACTCGGGAGGCTGAGGCAGGAGGATTGCTTAAGCCCAGGAGTTTGAGGTTGCTGTGAGCTAGGCTGATGCCACAGCACTCACTCTAGCCCAGGCAACAGAGCGAGACTCAGTCTCAAAAAAAAAAAAAAAAGAAAAGAAATATCTATTGGGACCAAAAAGGTTTCATTGGTCTATAACAGCACTAAAAATGTAATGTGAGCCACAGATATAATTTCAAATTTTCTAATATCAGCATTAAAATGGTAAAGAGAACTTGAAATTAATTTTAATAATTATTTAACCCAATATATCCAAATTATTATCATAGTCAAAATAAAAATTATTTTATTGTATTTCATTTTTTTAGAGACAGGGTCTCGCTCTGTTACCCAGGCTGGAGTGCAGTGGTGTCATCATAGTCACTGCAGCCTCAAACTCCTGGGCTCCAGCGATCCTCCTGTGTCAGCCTCCCAAGCAGTTGGAACTACAGGCATAGGCCACCATGCCTGGCTACTTTTTAAAAATTTTTTATGGTGATAGAGTCTTGCTATCTTGCCCAGGCTAGTCTTGAACTACTAGCCTCAAGCGATCCTCCCATATCAGCCTCCCAAAGTGCTGTGATTGTAAGCATGAGCCACCTCACCCAGCCCCAGTATAAAAAATATTAATGGGATTTTCCATTCTTTTCTTTTTAGCTAAGTCGTCAAAATCCGGGATCTGGTATATGTCACACTTACGGCACATCTCAGTTGGAATCAGCCACATTCCAAGTGCTCAATAGCTACATGTGGCCAGTGGCTAACGTATTGGAAACTCAGGTCTGTAAGCTCTCCCTTGGGCATTTCTGCATGTATTCTCCTGGATCATGATGAAGCCTTAGGGTGGCCACCATACCTGCCCCACTGCATCCTCAGGGTTCTACCTAAAGGCTCCTGCCAGGGCACAACTGTGTGGCTCATCCTTCCTCGGCAGTTTTTGTCTGCAGTGGGGACTCCTATGCTGTGATGACCAGGCACAAGGAAGGCCTGAGACCACACTGACCACCGAAGGACAGGGAGCCTGGCATGCTGCATTCACCAGTGACAAAGGCCACTAATGGGGCCCGGCGGATGCCTCTCTAGAAGAGCTGACACTTAAGATATTAGAGAATGGAGCAATTGGTGGTGGAAGCAGAAGCTTAAAAACCTTCAAAGAGTAGCAGTTACTGAATTACCATTTGCAGTTATTGACTTCCAGTCTCCAGGCGGGCATGGAAGGAGCTTAGTTGAACTCACCGCTCCATCCGCCCAACACAGAAGAGCTGAATGAACTGAAAACCAACACCTCTTCTTAGATCATCAGGGAAGTGAGGTCACAGAACAAACCACTGCCCCAAAATTGGAGAGACAGACAGATACAGCATGTTGGTGGCTCATGCCTCTAATCCTAGCGCTTTGGGAGGCCAAGGCAGGAGGATTGTTTGAGACCAGGAGTTTTAGGCCCACCTTGGCAACACAGCAAGATCCCCATATCTACAAAAGAAAAATTTTTTTTAATTACCCAGGTATAGTGGCATGCACCTGTAGTCCTAGGTACTTGGGAGGCTGAGGCAGGAAGATTTCTTGAGCCAGAGACTTTGAGGTTGCAGTGAGCTACGACCACACCACTGCACCCTAGCATGCGCGTCAGAATAAGATCCTGACCTTGTCTCTCCAAAAAAAAAAAAAAACGACAGAAAACTTCACCTTTAATGGAAGCGAGGAAGGGACAGGTCTAAGAGGTAGAAGGTAGAAACTCCGGGGAGACCCAGTCCTAGGGGGACCCCCATATGTTTGTGAGTTTTGCCTCTAGAAACCCTGCCAGATTATCACAGTAAAGATCAGAGAAAAACAAAACAAAACTCTTCAAGCTTCAGCAGGGGAAAGGGGGACACAGCCATCTCGAAGTACACTGGGGCATTCAGTTATCCTTTGTAGGGCCTGCCCTCCAGGGAAGCTGCCCTCCCAGAGCCCAGCCGATTGGGGTTTAGCAGAGACAAAGCAATTGCTCATCTTCTCATGCCTTAATTTCCTCATTTATAAAATCAGGGTAATAGCCATAACTGGTCTCCCAAGGTTGTTGGTTGTGAGGATGAGATGATTCATGCTCGTGAAATGCCCTGAGTAGTGCCTGGCACACAGCACATGCTGGGTACACACGTATGTGCCATTGACATTCCTATTATCACCACCCCCTGCCGCCAGACAAGAGGGACACGCAGATACTGGTGTAGCTTGGTATCCTGATGACTGTCCCGTCCCCAAATTGTGTCTAGTCCCAGAATTCCCAGCTGAGCAGCTTTTTTGGGGGGGGTGTCACTGTGGAGCTGGTATTTGGGCTAAGATTCTTGCTTTCCTCATTTCCAAGTCTGTTCTTGCAGAACAGGCTTCATTTCTTGAGGTGACAGGAGTGAGTTTCTGAATGTCTCACAGCCCCACTGACATCATCTCGGAATCCTCACTTAATGGTAGAGGTAAGTGAGGCCCAGAGAGGCCAATGACTTGTCTAAGGTCACACAGCTGGTGAATAGTGGAGCTGGCCCCAAAGTCCATGCCCTTTCCTCTGTGCCATGATGCTGGTTTGATTGAATGCAGCAGTGTAAGTGTTTCAATTAGTTTCACTTCACCTGTCCATCCAGGTCAGGAATTGACTTATTCAAATTACTTCCATTGTTATCACTAGCACATTGGCTGGCTGGTGAATAAATGTATGGATCACCAACTCCCCGTATCAACTCCCCTCTGGTATCCGCACCTCTGTGCAGTCCCCTCCCATATCGAATGGGGCCAACCTGTGTAGCCACTGGGATATTGTGGACGCGGCAGAGCAGGACTTCAAGGCTAGATCATAAAAGACCTTGTGGCTTCTCTTTATTGCTTCTTGGATTCCTTGTTCCAAGGGAAGCCATGGTGTGAGGACGCTCAAGCAGCCCAGTGGAGAGGTCACGTGCTGTCCTGCCAATACCAGCACCAACTTTCCCAGTGTGTAAGGCACCACCTTGGAGGTGGAAACTCCAGGCTCAGGCAAACTTTCAGAAGATGCAGCCCCAGCCAACACCGCGGTGCAACCTCACTAGACTCCCTGAGCCAGACCCATACAGCTGAGTCATTCCCAAATTTCTGACCCATAGAAACTGGGAGATGATAAATGTTTATCATTTTAAGCCACTAGGTGTGGAGTCATTCGTCACACTGCAACAGATGAGTAACACACAGCACCTCCATCTTTTTCTAAGTCCCAGCACCACTGTACTCTGTCAAGAATGTTTTTCACCCTTGCTTCGGTTTGAACATGCTTCCTGTGGTATTGGAGTCAGACATCTATTTTCCTGAATTGTTGTTTAAGAAATACATGTGAGTTCTAAATGCAGAGCGGGTGTAAAAGAAAAACCAGTTAGCCTGTGAGAAGCAAGCTGAGGAAACAGGGTTCATCTCGCTTAAGTTTCTAGGCAATGTCTCAAATTAAGGAAGGGTAATGGTAAGTGGGTAAGGAAGTGTTTCCATGGAGGATTCTGCCTTACAGACACACAAACTCTCACACACATTCACACACACTTCTGGCCTCCCTGTCTTTTGCAGTGATACAAAAGTGCAGTCCTTTTGAGGAACAGTCAGAGTTCCCATAACTGTGTGATGGGAAATCCTAGGGGACAGGCAGGAGCAACACTGGGGATGCAGGAAAGATGCAAGGAAGACATAGAAACAGCAGCATGTGACATCCAGTGGACAGGAAAAGGAAGGGGACAATGAGAAGACAGAAGAATGGTGTGAGTTCCCCAGTCATTCACCAAATATTTATTGAGCTCCAGGCCTCCAAAGACATGAGTGTGGACCAGTAGCTTTCAGACTTTGAGGCTTCTCCTCCTTAGCGTCATCCACCTGCCCTCAGATGCAGCCGGCACTAGGGTTCAGGGATTTCCATGAGCATCCTCTCTTGTGATGGGGACTGTATTCTGCTGCCTTGCATGTACTTACCTGGGAACAACAGTCAAAGCAAGGATCCCTTCAGCGTAAGGGAGGGGAATGACCCCATCACCACCTTGGGTCTTGCTGGGCAGCTACTGTGTGCCCAGCACACGGTGCATGGTGTGATTCCTGGACTTCAGAAGATAAAGGGAGGAGAGGGTAGAAGTAGTAGCCCAGCCACACTGTGTCCTCTAGAGCAGCACCGTGCAACAGAGCTTTCTGCACTGTTCAGTGTCTGCACTGACCAGTACAATAGTCATTAACCACGTGTGGCTACTAAGCACTTGAAGTGTGGCTCATGCCACTGAGGAACAGAATAGTTAATTTTATTTAATGTTAATTAGAGTAGAAATTTAGGCAGTCATATTGCATAATGGCTTCTGAATGGACAGCATAGCTCTTAAGTCTTGTTTGGGGTTTATAAACAATCTCTCTAGAGATTTAAAAAAAAATTTAAATTAAGGTGCAATTTACACATAGTAAAATTCTCTTTTTAGTGCACAGTTCTGCTACTTTTGTCAAATATGTATAGTCCTATAATTGCCAGCACAATCATCACGCCCACCCCCACCCCCCGCAAAAAATGCCCTGCATGTCACTTTGCAGTCAACCTCTCCCTGGACCTCCAGCCCCTGGCAACCACCCATCTGTAGTTTTGCTTTTTTTCCAGAATGTCATATAAATGAAATCGTACATGGTCCACTGGAGATTCACCCATGTTGCTCTGTGTATGGGTATTTTGCTTCTTTTTATTGCTACAAAGTATTCCCTTGTATGGTTGTGCCACAGCTTGTTTATTGCTTCCCCAGCTGAGGTGCCTTTGGGGTGTTGGGTTGTTTCCAGTTTTGGGTGATTATGAATACAGCCACTATAATTTTTGTGTAGAAGTTTTTATGTCAACATAACTTTTCATTTCACTCGTGTAAATACCAAGGAATGGGACTGGTAAGCGCAGTTTAACTTTGTGAGAAACTGCCAAGCTGTTTTCAAAGTGGCAGTACCATTGTGCATGGCATTAGCGATGTAGGAGAGTTCCAGGGGCTCCGCATTCTCACCAATGGTTGATATCGTCAGCTTTGATTTTTAAGAGATGTTGTTAATAGGTGTGTTATCCTATTGTAGTTGTGACTTGCTCCCTAATAACTGATGATGTTGAGCATCGTTTCATATGCTTGTGTGTCACCCATATATCTTCTTTGGTGAAGTACCTGCTCACATCTTTTGCCTACTTTTTTTTAACAGATTGTTTCTCTAGATATTTTATTGCCTCTTTAGCAATAAAATTAAATGAATTGCCTCTTTAACACAGCTTTAAATATCACCTGCCAACACAGCATAGTTGTCTTGTGGATGGCTAAGTGCATTGGCGTCAGTTCTGTTCCTTTTGTTTCTGCTACCAACTCCCCAGGCTTCTGTCCAGGTGAGAGGCTGGGTGCCGAGGGGCTCCAAGAGGTTGACTAGGTTCTGTCTTGAAAACTTTTTATTTTTCCTCTTTGGAGTGGATGCTTTGTGAGACAGCTTTAGCATGCCCTGTTGACCTGGAGGCAGTGAGAGAAGAATTCAGTTTCTCATATTTGGGTTGTTTAATGCCTTTTTAGTGGCCCTCTTATTTGACCTGCTCTGTGGAAGCCGTCACTATATCCAATGACTTACTGTGTAAGGAAAAAGGAATTGCAGATGACTAAACAGGTGTCCAGACTTGCCAAGGTTACTGTGAGTCAGCCCGTGAGCTCCTTGCATTACTACTGCAGAGTTTCTTGCTCCTTGGGAAAAGAATCTTCTAGGTTTGTCAGTGTGTGCACAATCCTTTGCATTAAATATTAAGTTAGGCCTGAGGTGCCTGGAAGTACACACCTGCCTCTTGTCATCAAACAGACCTGTCATTAAAAAGCGAGGAGTCACCTCAGATGAGTCAGAAGGAAGAACCTGGGAGGCTGTATGTAAATCAATCTCTCTCTCTTTAAAATTGTGGTAAAATACATATAACATAAAATTTAGCATCTTAACCATTTTTAAGTCTGCAGTTCAATGGCATTCAGCACAGTCACAATGGTGTGCAACCATCACCACCATCCACCTCCTGAACTTTTTCCTCTTTCCAAACTGGAACTCCAGACCCATTAAACACTCCCTCCCTAACCCCCCTCCCCCAGCTCCTGGCACCCCCTGTTCTACTTTCTGTTTCTCTAGGAATTTGACTACTCCAGGGACCTTACATAAGTGGAATCATATGGTATTTGTCTTTCTGTGACTGGCTTATTTCACAGAGCATAATGTCCTCAAGGTTCATTCCTGTTGCAGCAGGTGTCAGAACCTCCTTCCTTTTTAACGCTGAATAATGCTCCATTGTGTGTGTGTACCGCAAGTGTGGATGCGCACCCTTTGCTACTATGAATAGTGCTGCTATGAACATAGTGTGTGCAAATCTCTTTCAGACCCTGCTTTCAATTATTTTGGGTGTACACCTATCACTGTTTTCCGCTAGGCCACCCCATTTTTCATTCCCACCAACAGAGTGTGTGTAGATCTCCGTATGAGATCAGCATTTCCTGAATCCTTCGCTGGGTCTGGTAGCTTCCAACCTGGCCTCCCACAGTCACTCCGGCTCCTTTCAGGGTCCGCACGCAGCCAGAGTGACTGGATTTCAGACATGCATGCGGGTGGCTTTCCCTTGCTCTTGGGATCAGACCCGATCCTCCCCACCCACCTCGGCCCCTCCCTCCTCTTTGGCCTAACCTGGTTCAGCTGACTTGGTCGCTCGGTTCCACCCACAGTGGCCGTCTGTCTGTCCACCCCTCAAGGCCCGGGCTTCATTCTCCAGCCCCTGGGATCCCTCCTGGAAGGCTGCTCCCACACTCCCAGGCCCCGCTCGGATCATCCGCTCAAGCGCCCCCTGGACCTCAGGGAGGGAGACCCCTGGACCCCTGGACGTCTCTTACATCTTCTCCTAAAAATGTGTCCCACTTACCTTCCGTTTGCATCCATGTATTCAAGGATGCGAGATTGGATCAATACCTATTTCCGCCCCAGACTGGAGAGGGGGTCAGCAGGGAAGCCTCCCACCCCAGGCAGGCCAAATGTCCCTTCTGCACTTGCCTGTGCCACAGTCCCTCACGGGACTTACCACAGTTGTGATTTTACATTTAATAGAACATCTTTGATTCGTGCCAGTATCTTCCACTCGACTGTAAGCTCCGCCAGTGCGGGAACTATGTCTACTTTCCCATTCTCAACGATGATTAAATGAAGGAAATGCGGAAACTTCACCACCGTTTTAGAGGGGCCTGAATTAGCAATGCATGACCGGGATACTGAAGTCCTAAAGGGATCCGGACGATGCCCAAATGTGTCACTCCGTGTTTTCAGCTAAGATCTCTCTCCCGGGCATCTGCAGCCCCGGGGCCTCGCGTGGGTCCAGTGTACTTGCTGAGCGGACGACGGCTCCAAAAAGGAATAGAGGGGCTCAGGGGTCCATCGCGAGCACCCCTAGGCAAACTTGGTCTTCAGTTAGTGTGAAAAACCCTTAATTTGGGTCCTTCAGGGTTGGGGGATAGAGAGACTCGGGCACCGGAGACTGCTGAGGTCATTTGTCCCTCTCTCCAGTGTCCCAGGACCAAAACTTTTGTTAGACGTTTCTGGGGTGCCCCTACCCCCCGCCAGGACGGAGGGGAGGGCAGCCTGCAGCCGCGGGCGAGGTGCCAGCCCCAGGGGCGCCCGGGCCCCGCAGCCCCCAGGTCCCGCAGCCCCCAGCGCGAGCCTCGCTCCAGCCCCGGCTCGCGCGCAGCGGGCGGGGCGCGAGGGGGCCGGGCAGGCTCCGCTCCGCGCCGGCGCGATCCGGCCCGGGTTTACGCGCCCACCCCGCGTCCCGGCCTCCCCGCCCCCTGCGCCGCCGCCGCCGCCGCCGCCTGAGGCCGCCCGGAGCTGCGCGAACATGGCCGAAGTCGGCGAGGACAGCGGCGCCCGCGCCCTGCTGGCGCTGCGCTCGGCGCCCTGCAGCCCCGTGCTGTGCGCCGCGGCCGCGGCCGCCGCCTTCCCCGCCGCCGCGCCCGCGCCGGCCCCCGCACCCCCGCCCGGGCCGCCCGCGCAGCCCCCGCCCGGGCCGCCACCGCCGCCGCCGCCCCCGCTGCCGCCCGGCGCGATCGCGGGCTCGGGCGCGGGCGCGGGCGCGGCGCCGGCCCTGGTGGCCGCGGCGGCCGCCTCGGTGCGGCAGAGCCCGGCGCCGGCGCTGGCGCGCCTGGAGGGCCGCGAGTTCGAGTTCCTCATGCGGCAGCCCAGCGTCACCATCGGCCGCAACTCGTCACAGGGCTCGGTGGACTTGAGCATGGGCCTGTCGAGCTTCATCTCGCGGCGCCACCTGCAGCTCAGCTTCCAGGAGCCGCACTTCTACCTGCGCTGCCTCGGCAAGAACGGCGTCTTCGTGGACGGGGCCTTCCAGCGGCGCGGCGCGCCCGCCCTGCAGCTGCCCAAGCAGTGAGTACCGCCTGCGCCCGCCCGCCCGGCCTGCTCCCGGGCCACCACGACCGCGACCCCTGCCGGCCTGGACCTCGGCGTCCCCCGACCCCGCCCGGCCTGCCCGGGGGCTACCGCGACCGCGACCCCTGCCGGCCTGTCCCGGGGGCCACCGGGACTCCTGCTGGCCTGCCCCCGGGCCACCTCGACCGCGACCCCTGCCGGCCTGGACCCAGTGTCCGCCCGACCCCGCCTGGCTGGGCCCCAGGGCCACCCTCGACCCGTGTCCCTACCTCCTGAGCCCTCAGGATCACCCTCAACCCAGCCCGCTCTAGACCCCCGGAGTCACCCCTGAACCCCGGCCGGCCTGGGCCGCAGAGTCACCTGGTCCCTATCCCTGCCGGCCTGGACCCCCGTAGTCACCCCGACCCAGCCTGTCCTGGGCGTGGGGATCAGCCCCAACCCAGCCTGGCCTGGACTCCCGGTGTCACCCCCAACTCAGCCTGATCTGGGCGCCTGGAGTTACCCCTGGCCACTCTCACTGGCCTGGGCCTCAGAGCCACCCCGGTCCCCATCCCCGCCGGCCTGTCCCGGGGCCCTGTGCCGTCAGGTCCTGCCCCGGGGCGGCATCTGGCGGCG